>NW_006408656.1:4427963-4448339 GCF_000296735.1 Chrysochloris asiatica
AAGTGTTCTAGTATACTCATTCTCTGCAATGTTGTCCATAGCTTGTCATTAGCCACACATTTGAAAGACTTTGCATAGTCAATAAATCTCAGGTAAACTTCTTTCTAGTACTTTCTACTTTCAGCCAAGATCCATCTAAAGTCAGCAATGATATTCCTCATTCCATGTCCTCATCTGAATTCAACTTGAACCTCTGGCACTTCCCTGTCTCTTTTAAATTATATTTAGAAAAAATTTACCTGCTTGTGATAATAATGATATTGTCTGATGATTTTTGCATTCCTTGAGTCACTTCTCTTTGGAATGAGCACAAATAGTGAATCTCTTCCAATCAGTTGGCCAGGTAGCTGTCTTCCAAATTTCTTGGCATAGATGAGTGAGTGTCTCCAGTGCTGCATCAGTTTGTTGAAATATTTCAATTTATATCCCATCAGTTCTCAGAGCTTTATTCTTTATCAGTGTCTTCAGTGCACCTCGGACTTCTTCCTTCAGTACCATTGACTTCTGAGCATATGCTACCTCATGAAATGGTTGAACACCAACCATTTCTTTTTGGTTCAGTGACTCTGTGCATTCCTTTCATTTTCTTTGGATGCTTTCTGGATCATCCAATATTTTGCCATGTTGTTGTTGTTGTTGTTAAGTGCTGTCAAGTCAGTTCAGACCCATAGCAACTTTGTATAGGGTTTCCAAGAAGCAGCTGGTGAGCTTTAACTCATAGAATCTTGACCATAGGATCTTTCAATATTGCAAGTCAAGGCTTGAATTTTTTCTTCAGTTCTTTCAACTTGAAGAATGCTGAATGTGTTCTTCCCTTTTGGTTTTCTAACTCCAGGTCTTTTCACTGTTCATTATAATACTTGACTCTGTCTTCACAAGCTATCTTTTGAAACTTTTGCTCAACTCTTTTACATCTTCATTTCTTCCACTTGCTTTAGCATCCTATGCTGGAAAGCAAGTTTCAGAGTCTTTTCTGACATCCATTTTGGTCTCTTTTTTTTGTCTTACTAATGACGTTCTGCTTTCTTTCTGTATGAAGTTCTGGATGTCATCTCACAACTCTTATGGTCTTTGGTCTTTAGTGTCTAATGCATCAAATATGTTCTTCTGATGATTTCTAAATTCAGATGGGATATGTTCAAGGTCACATTTTGATTCTAGTAGACTTGTTTTACTGTTCTTCCGCTTCAGCCTGAACTTTCATATGAGCAATCGATAATCTGTTCCACAATTTTTACCCTGGCCTTGTTTTGGCTGATGATATGGAGTTTTTCCACCATCTCTTTCCACAGATGTAGTCCGTTTGATTTCAGTGTATTCCATCCGGTAAGATTCATGGGTATAGCCATCTTTTATGTTGTTTAAAAAAGGTATTTGCAATGAAGAAGTCATTGGTCTTGCAAAATTCTCTCATGTGATCTCCAGCATCATTTCTGGAAAACACCAACGTTATGTTTTCCAACCACTGATCCCTTCTCTTTGTTTCCAACCTTTGTATTCCAATCACCAGTAATTATCCATACATCTTGATTGCATGTTTGATCAATTTCAGACTGAAGAAGTTGGTAGAATTCTTTAATTTCATCATCATTGACTTTAGTGGTTGGTGCATAAATTTGAATAATAGTGATATTAACTCATCATCCCTGTAGGTGTATGGATATTATTCCATCACAGACAACATTGTACTTCAAGATATGTCTTAGAACGTTCTTTTTGATCATGAATATGATGCCATTTCTCTTGAAAATTTCATTCCTGGCGTAGTAAACCATATGATTGTCAGATTCACAATGGCCAATACCAGTCCATTTCAACTCGTTAATGCCTAGGATATCAATTGTTATGCATTTCATTTCATTTTTGACAACTTCCAATTTTCCTAGATTCATACTTTGTACATTTTAAGTTCCAATTATTAATGGGTGTTTAGAGCTGTTTTCTTTTCATTTTAAGTTGTGTCCCATCAGCAAATGGAAGTCCTGAAATCTTCACTCCATTCCCGTCATCACAGTCAACTCTATTCTGAGGAGGCAGCTCTTCCCCAGTTGCATTTTGAGTGCCTTCCAACCTGAAGGGCTTGTCTTCCGGCCCTATATCTGACAATATTCTGGTGTTCTTCATCATGTTTCAATATCCAATATTCTGGTACTGACAATGTTCCACTGCTCTTCTCTCCTTCTTCCTAGACTACCTTAATCTGAAAGGTCATCTTAAACCTGTCCACCACGGATGACCTTGATGGTATTTAAAATACCTGTGACATAGCTTCCAGAATCACAGCAACACCCAAGCCAATACAGTACGGAAAACTGACAGACAAGTCATGGAGACAGTTAGGAAGTGCTTAAAGAATAGAGGAGTATGTCAAAAAGACACAGACACCAGCTTAAAGGGGTTCCCTCTGGCCAAAGCTGAGACAATTTGAGCACCAAAATAAAAAATGAATAAAATAGGATTTCCTAAGTCTATACTAATATAAATAAACAAATCAATCAATTTTAAAATGTGGAGCACAGAAGGTGCTTACGTATAATGTAGACGTAGTAATGGATTTGGCAACCTTCATAGTAATAATTAAGCCAAGAAACATCAATGGATACTTCTTCCTTAGTGGGAGGAAGTTTGATGAGGATAAGGTTATTTACATAGTTTCAAAGCATATCTCCACAAAATACTTTTTAATTACAAAGAGACTAAAAGTACTTTATAGTGGAGAAACCTGGCAGCCACTGTCTTAATCAAGTGATCAAAGTTAGCATCACCAGCAGTGGGACAAATTGAAATCTTGCAACATATGAGAGAATGCAGTAGGAAGAAGATAGCATTTCTTCCCTGATGAACCAAAAACAATGAATAAATGAAAACAATCCACTTCACTGAATTGATTCCAACTCATGGCAACCCATGTGTTACAGAGTGTAACTGCTCCCTGGGGTTTTCTTGGCTGTAATCTTTATGGATGTGCATTCCCAGGCTTTTCATTTAAGACACTGCTAGGTAGGTTTGAGGACTCCTGGTGTGGCGCTCGCTGTAGGATCAGCACTGGATTGTCAGCGGTTCAAACCCACCAGCTGCTCCTTGGAAACCCTATACAGGGTCACTATGAGTCAGAACTGACTCAATGGCACTTAGCAACAACAACAACAGGTAGGTTTGAACCATTGACCCTTAGGTTAGCAGCCAATCACAACCCAGTTGTGCCATCCAGGGACCTTACTTCTGTGAGTTTCCCAAAATGCATAACCAGAATTTAATCATGAGGATACCACAGGTAAACCCAAATTGAGGGTAAGTCTACCAAATAACTGATTCACAGTCCTCCAAAATGTCAAGGTCAAGAAAATTAAGAATGAAGAGATGTTCCAGTTTAAAGGAGACCAATGAGACTCTGAAGTCCCTGGGTGATACAAATGGTTAATGTGCTCAACTGTGAGAGATTAGAAATTCAAGTTTACCCACAGGCACCTCAGAAGAAAGACCTAGCTATTTATTTCTGAAAATTCAGTCATTGAAAAGCCTCTGGAGCACAGTTCTAGTCTGATACACATGGATAAACATGAGTTAGAATGGATTCAACAGCAACAGGGCTAATGAGATACGACAAGTAAAAGCGCTACGTGATTCTGAACTGGGTCCTTTGCTATAAAGGGACATGGTTGTGACAACTGGTAAAACTTGAATGGGGTCTGAGAATTAGATGGCAGTAGTATATCAATGCTAATTTCCGGACTCCGGTGGCTGTGTTGGGGTTACGTGTGAGAATGCCCTGAAAGCTTTCAGGAAACGTGGGGATGAAAGTCACAACTTACAGACCAAGGGTAAACTTACTGACCAAGAAAAAGTTCCTTGTAGTCTTCTCGCAACATTTCTATCAGTTAGTCTAGAAAGTCTACCAAGTTTATTTCCGTTTTGACCAAAAGCTCTGACTGTTCCTTTATCTCACTAAAAAAGAAAAAATGTTAAAGCCAGTTCAGGCAGCCAAACCTGTTGGGCTGGACTTCTGGGGACTGACTGCGCAAGCGCCTCTCCATCCAGGGCATAGACTGGAGGCTGGCAGGTGAGGGCTATGCTGACAGCTACCAGCAGAACCTCAACACTAAGCATTTAGGAGTAGTCTTATGACCTCTGGTATTAAGGGTGGGAGGACAAGTACATCAGGATACTTTCCACACCCTCATGAGGACAAGGCCTTCCTGCAAGCTCAGAGGAGGAGGGATCTGGAAAGAGGGACAGTGACAAGAGAAGAGCCTTTGGTTTCTGGTCTTGTCACCCTGTTTATACAATTATGTATTTATTTCATCCATAAAAATCACCAAGCCTTGCTGTTCTTAGACCTCTGTGCCATTTTCCAGGCTTTGTTACCCTACCTAGCAGGGGTGGCAGGGACACTGTTGGTGTGGTAGCCAGTGGAGTCTGGAGGGGGCTGCCTTGCAAATGAATGTTCAGTGGTCATCAGTGAGGTGTACCAGTGTTGTTTTCTTCCACCAACAAAGCTGTTGTTTTACTTTGTGTCACCATAGGGTAAACACTGGACTAGGATTTCTAGTGTGTCACTGTAGGGACAGCACTAGACTGTGAGCCACAAAGTTGGCAGTGCAAACCTATCAGCTGCTCCTTGGAAATCTTTATAGGTTCGCTACGAGTAGGAACCAACTCAATGACACTTAACAGCAACAACTAAGCTCAAGGCTTGCTATCATCAGAACCTACTCAAAGGCACTAAACAACAACAACAGATACCAGATAAAAAAGATACCAAGAATTTTTTAAAAGAACAAAACAAAAAACACCTATTGCAGTTGAATCAATTCCAACTCATGGCAACCTCATATGGTACTGAGCTCCATACTGTTTCCTTGGCTGCAATCTTATCAAAAGCAGATCGGCAGGCCTTTCTTACGCAGTACAGCTGGTTGAGTTCAAACCTGAACTTTCTGGTTAGCATTTGAGCACAAATCATTTATGCCGCCCAGGGATTTAATTTCCCTGAGGTAGTTTTGCACTTTTTTAAGAATGGAAAAGAAAAAAAGTGTCTGTTGATGCCTATTTCCTGACCAAAGTGAATTATGATTTGAACCCTTCGTTAAAGAAAAGGAATTCCTGTCTGCTTTTGTAAAGATTTACAGTTTTGGAAACTCTATGGGGCAGTTCTACTCCATCCTGTAGGACCACTGTGAGTCAGAACCCACTCATCGGCAGTGGGTTTGGTTGGGTTGGGCTTTGTTAAAGAAATCTCATCACTGTTACGTGTTCTGGAAAATAGCCAAGGTTACTTACTGTAAAGAACTGAGCAAGACTTCATGATTTACTCTGCTTCAATAACTTTAGTTTTCCCTTTCTTATCTTGGTTCCCTGGATCTCCCAGGGCCCTGGTGACCTATCATAAAAAAAAAGAAGAAGAACATTCTCAGCAAGCTATCCCTAACAGCAACCTTAACAAACACTCATCCAGCCCTACTTAACAAAGCTCACAGACCAGGTCTCAGTGGAGTTGAAGTATCAACATAGTTCAGATGTGTCCCTCCCCAACTGTGGTGTGCTCCCTCCCTCCCTTGCAACTTCCTTTTTTTAAAAAACGTTTTCTTTTTTAAAGCTTTTTTTGTGAATTGAATAATAGTTTACATGGGAGAACATCAATTTTGCACTCATCCTATTGTGTTTTGTTTCATTGCAATGATTACAATCCCCTCCATGCATTATCGTTTAAGAGCATTTGCTTCTATTCCATCTGTTTTGGGGGGGTTTTGGTTTTGGTTTTGGTTTTTCAATGTACACAAAAACATTCAGGAATATGTAATTATTTAAACAACCAAAAGGTGCATTCTGCAAGCCTGCTTCCTGACCACCAGCATACAGCCTTTCTCTTTCCATCAGTCTAGAGTCCTAGCTGCTCCTTCTCTCCACGCCATCATCTCTGTCTCCATCTCTGGTGTTGCTGCTTCTCTGGATAGGGTCTCAACATTCTGCTCATGCTCTTCTCTCTTGATGATCCTAGGGTCCTTTGTTCCAGGAATATAAGATTAACTACTCCTCCCTTTGGAGTCCTGGTGTGGCACTGGGGGTTATGTGCTAGACTGCAAGGTCAGTTTGAACTGCAAGGTTGGTGGTTCAAGCTCACCAGTTGCTCCTTGGAAACTCTCTAGAGGGTAGCTATGGGTCAGAACCGACTAGACAGCATTTAACAACAACAACTCCTCCCTTTTATTGCAAAACTTCTACCTTTACAGTTGCAATAATCACAATTAGTCATGATAATAATTACTCATTTTTTTAATCAAAAGAATCCTACCCCCATCTTCTTTCATTGGACCCATCTAGACAAAAGGAAAACTATTCATTGGGGATTCTACCTTTCCCTGCATGCTCTGAAACTAAATTCCATCTTGAAAACTTGTAAGCTAGCCACTTTGTGCCTTTATAGCCCTCCCACACACACACCCCATTTTAGGTAGCCAATGTCTAAGTTGCCTGTCCCTATCAACCTTATGTACAAAGGAGATAGACTTGATCCTTGATGTGAAGATGCCTTCCCTCTCGGTTGGTATTTTGAGCTACTACATCCATAAGCATTCGTCAAATTCATCAAATTGTAGCAATTTATACTTGTTTCCTTTATCAAATTTCTTTATCTTCCTCTAGTCAAGCTCTGGTCATCAAGATGCAAGTTTGGGCATTCTTGTGCATCTCCCCCTACTTCATATCAGCTGGATACTTCATTTTCAGCTCTAGCTCTCCATGGCTAGGTCATTGTTCATGGGCTCAGGAGTACCCAAGTGTCCCCAAACTTCTGACCAACCAGCCCTCCCCTTCTCTCTCTCTCTCTCTCTGTCTCGTCTCAAGGTCGACAGTACAACATGATCGAACTCAGCCCATATTTTCATTACTGACTTTCCCCCACTTCCACTCACATGTAGACCAACATTGTCCCCAGTGAGCTTATATGCCTGCTCATGTGTTCCCTTTGAGTTTCAGTCTTGGGGGGTTGTCCTAAAGGGACTTGATTGCTTGCCTTGATGGCTCCCTGGCAAATAGCTTTCCAACTTCCTTTTGAATAAACTTTATCTTTCCTTGTTTTAACATTGTCCTTTGCAGTCTTTACCTTTGATACTTCTCTGTGCAACTAGGAACTGCTATAAGGCAAAAAAAAAAAAAAAAAGTTGTCATTGAATCATTTCCAACTCTGTATGTTGCAGAGTAGAACTGTGTTCCACATTATCTTCAAAGCTGTGACCTTCCAGAAGCAAATTTCCAGACCTTTCTTCTGAGGTACCTCTGGGTAGGTTCAAACCACCAAGCTTTCAGTTAGAGAAAGTACCACCCAGGAATTTCTGCTACAAAGCAAACTAAAACCCACTACCAAAAGTCAACTTGGACTCATAGTGAACCAATGTCAGGTTTCGGAGACTAGAAATCTTTATGGGAGCAGACAGCCTCATCTATCTCCTGCAGAACAGCTGGTGGATTTGAACCACTGACCTTGAGATTAGCAGTCCAATGCCTAACCCACAGCAACACCAGGGCTCCCTCCTATAAGACAAGGGCTGTGCAAATTCAGTCTCATGCCATACTTTTTTCTACTGTTTTCTAACTCATAATAAGGGTTAGTCCACAGCAGGTGCTCAATAAATGATGTGTGTGTGTGTGTAACTGACATTTGTCTGCATATCTCAGAGACAAAGAGAAATACCCTCTCACCACACCATTTCTTTCCATTTTCTATCCTGTAAAGGCTCCAAATAACAACTAGCATAATCCACAAGAACAACCAAAGGCTCTCTCTGAGACACCTCACCCTAAATGGCATCGTTTATGTATGTGACTGTCTAGAATGGAATGTGAAGTTACTGAGGGATGGATAAGTCATAGTTATCTGCCCTAAGAAACCAATAAATTCCTGACCCTGAAGGAACAATGGCTTCTAGAGATAAGAAGCTGTGTGTTGGGGATATGCTTCATGTGGTTAAAATATTGGATATTGCAGGACATGGAGACACACATTCACGTCAGGACCCCACCCCACCCACAGGCACTGCCCATTGTACTGAGAGGGTGTAGTTCATGCACCCAGAGTCAGGGATGTAGGAAAGAGGGTTTAAAGTAGGGTGTTCTGCTTCTGAACTGTTCCCAAACCCTGGGGAAAGCTTGTTTGGGTCCTGACTGGAGGTGCCAGGGTCCAGATAGAGAATCAAGGCTCTTCAAGAATCAAAGGATAGAGCAATGATGGTTCTCGCCTTCCGGGTTCAATGCACCTTATGAACAGCAAAGGCTTGTATGTTACTATGATACCAAACAGACTTCAACAGAGCTTCCAAACTAAGACAGACTAGAAAAAAGGCCTGGTGGTCCACTTCCGAAAATCAGCCAATGGAAACTCTAAGAATCACCATGGTTTGATCCACAACTGATCATGAGGATGTCCCCAGACAGGTAGCATTTCATTCTGTTTGTATGAGATTACCATGAATCAGGGCTGGGACTCTGGCTTTGGCCAGCTGGATTTAGGAACTTAATAATGAGGGGGTCCCCATGTCCAGGCTGGGGTCCTGCCCTAGCTGCAGCAACTGTCAAAGCAACACCTTCTAGGCTTTGACCCAGGTCCTTTGCAGGTTACTCTATCTGAAAGACATCTACATACCACAGAGCCATGTTGACAGCACTTGGGGCCCACAGAGCAGTAAGGGATGATCAGTTCAGCCCTAGGGCCCTACCTTCCCAGATCCTGAAAGCCTGTTATTGGCAATGGTCATCATGATAAGGTGGCAGCCAGGCGCGTGTCTTCTCCTGCTTGAGTCCGGAGTCTGACCCCAGTGTGACCTCCCCCTCCCTGACTTGAGCCTGACTCATGCTTCCAGAATGGAAGCCAGAGGATTGCTGCCGCCCAGTCAGAGCCTGTTCATGCTGCTCCAGGAGTTGCTATAGAAGGGGCTCTGGCAGCTGCCTTCCTGAGAATCTGCCATGTGACAGTCATGTTTCACCAGCATAATCACCATGTGGGGTTGTGGTGGCAAAGTGACTGCTAATCTTAAGACCAGTGGTTCAAACCCACCAGCTGCTTCTTGGGAGAAAGGTGAAGTTGTCTGCTCCCATAAAAATTTAGGGACTCAGAAATCCCACGAATCAGTTCTATCTGTCCCAAAGGGTCCCTATGAATCAGAATTAACTCGAGGTCAATGGGCTTGATTTGGGGTTCCAGAAAGAGGCTCCAAGAGGATCAGGCAGAGGTAGTGTTCAAACTACCACCCCCAGCACTAAACGCAGCCATCCACTTACTCCCTCAGTGCACCAGGAAACCATCATTCATTCACTCATCCAACCAACACTTATTGAGGGCTTCCTCCCTCCAGCTTCATGGCAACTCAGTCCCCAGAGAGTGGCCTGGAGGAAGCTCAGCAGCCCACCTGGAGGAGCCACATTTTGGTTGAGAAAGGAAAGATCTGGACTCAGCTCTCCTTCCAACCTAATCTCAGCCCAGGGATGGACCTGTCATGGCTGCCTGAGTGGCTAGGGAGAGGTTTGGGGATTGAACTGGGACAGCAACCTGGCAGAGGGTACAAAACATTCTCTTTCTCCTAGATCTGAACCCTGTGGGGGGCAGGAGAACAGGGAGCACAACTTCCCAGGCCTGGATGATGTCAGGTATCAGCAATGCATGGAACTCACTGTGGCTGAGGTCTGACCAGAGACTGAGCCATTTCTTTAAAAGCTTATAAATTACTAAGTACTTCTCCTTTTAGCACAGCCCCGCCCCTGGTCTAGGAGGATGTGGCTCCACACATACACATAGACAGCTTCCCTCAGGCCCTCCTCACTGCTCACACAGGTGTTGATGGTGTCGCAGAGCTTCTTATCCCTCACACATGCAGTGAGAACACATGTGCACACAGCAGGTATCATTCACTCTCAGACACGCAGGTGCACGCCTGTGAGCATCCCCATGTGAGCACTCACAACCTCCCCCACACACACACACACACACAGATGTCTACATGCTCTTTCGATGCTCGCTGTGTGCCCAGGCATAGGTGAGTGCACACTTGGCAGGGACCTCAACCTCCTCCTGTGCCTTTCCACTTGTTCGCAAGCCTGCACGATCACAAGCACACAGACAAAACTTAGGAGTCCACTTACCATTCACACACCCAGATACTGTGCACCCTATATTCCCACAGACACGGACACCAGGCCCAGTGCACACACATGGACCACAGCCCCACACCAGATACACACAGCCTGCACGAATGACATTCAGTGCCTATGTGCCCACACACCATTTACATACCCGCGCACCAGGACCTTCAGGGTGCTGCATTGACAATATGAGCTGGCATAAGGGATTGTAGCCGACTGAAAGCTGCAATTCCCAATCTCACCTCTGGGGGCCACTGTTCATTTTGCAGCCCAAGCCCTGGGCTCAGAGGGCAGGGACCAATCTGAGGCACAGGTCTCACATGCATTTGGGACAGCAGCTGGCACTTGGGGCCACGGGCTGGGGAAGGACATCAGCCAGAGGCTTTGGATTCACTGCTGGGTGTGTGTTGGCCCCCCCAGAGGGGAAAATGGACAGCTTCAATTGGGAAGAGAAGGGGAAGGCAGAAGGAGGTGGGAAAGGGACGATGAGAGGCTACAGGGGTGGAGGGGACAAAAGGTAAGATTGAAGGGGAGAAGGAGACAAGTGAAATGGAGGGTAACTCCAGGGAAAGGGAAGATAAAGAAGGAGGAAGAGAGGGAATGGAGTGAGAGATGAGGAGGAAAAAGGGGACCAAGAAGAGAGGGGCTAGGCAGGGACCCAGCAGTGAAGCACATGGGAGAGATGGGGGTGGGGAAGGGAGGACAGTGTGAACAGCGGTGTCTCTTGAGCATGGGCATACACATCACCCTCAGCCATCTCCAGCCTCGCTCATCCTGCAAGCACCCACCCATTTCCCAACCAGAAAGAGTGTCCCCTCCCATCTCCAGCTCCAAGATCTAAGCCTAGTTTGTAAGACCCAGGACTCAGTATCTATGTACCTGCAGGGAAGGCAATAGTGCAGTGCAGAGGTGCCCCTTATAGGAGCAGAGACCCACCCAGGTGGGTGGGGGTCTCACTGTCCACTCTCTGTGAATAGCAGTTCCCGAAAATGTTCTCTGCCTCATGACTTTGACAAGTCTCAACCTGCCTGCCCCCTGACTCCCACAAGACCCAGGTGACAGACAGAGGTGCCCCAGATGGTCAAAGAGGAGGACACCCAAAAGGCATTGGGGTATGAGCACCCTTTGTCTCCAGGGATGAGGAGAAATCTGGGAACCCTGAGACAACCACAAGTGTTCTTGTTACCTGTATCCTGCTGTGTGCAGAATCTATTTCCTCCCATTGGGGCTCCACGGAGTCAGAAGAGGAGTAGTAAAATGCAAAGATTTGGAGATCTTCTGAGCTGGACCAACCAGGTTCTCATCCTGTTATGCCTATGCTCTGGCCCCTCTTCTATCCTCCCAACCCCAGGAGCATGGAGACTGGTTCCACATTCACGGGATTGGTTGGTTCAAATGCCTAATAAATTGAAAGCGTCTGACAGAGCACCTCATGTTACAGATAAGGAAAGGAGGTCCTGGACCTGGAACTTGATTACTGGACAACTTCCTGGAACTCCCCCATTCCTCCAGCCTCAATCCATAGCACTCCAAATGCTTTGTCAATACTCTCAGAGTCCATCTCAGGTTGTCCAATGGTCGGTGGGGGCTTGTTGGGCATTAGCTCTGCCCCTCCTGGTCTCTATAACCTAGGCTATTCGATGACCGGATAGCAGGAGGCACAGTGATTACTCCTCAGTTGGATGCTCTGAGTAACTGGGAGAACTGCCCCCTCCATTTTTCCGATGAGACCATTGCAGTTCAGAGATGTGTGTCTCCTCGGGGAGACCTGGAGGACCAAAGCCAAGGTGAGGTCCCTGGCCTACTCATCCTCTAGTCTGACTGCTCCCTAACCTTCAACTCCAGCAGAGACCGCTGGAGCCCTGGCCCAACCCCAACCCCTGTATCCCACCCACACATACCCCTGGGCTCCAGAGTCCCTCCGAGCAGTCCCCGTACCCTGCCACCCATTTCACCCATACCGTCCCACTCAGACTCCCCTCTCAAGACCCACACACCCATTCCACACTCATCCCATCTTCTCCACATTTTATTCATCCATTCAGCAACCAATGGACATTTGGACTATTTTCATGTTTGGGCTATTATGAATAATACTTCTGTGAATATTCAGTTCAATTTTTGTATGCACAAATATTTATATAATTTCACCAACCTGTTATTTTCTATTTTACTATTATTACTATTGCAGTCCTGGTGTGGCTCTGAGGGATAAAACTGGATCGCAAGATCAGTTTGAACTATAAGGTTGGTGGTTCAAACTCACCAGCCACTCCTTGAAAACCCTATACAGGGTCACTATGCATCAGAACATACTCTACAGCACTTAACAACAACAACAACATAGTTACTATTAGAGCCATCCTGTTGTTGTTGTTGTTGTTGTTGTTGTTGTTGTTATGTGCCGTGGAGTCGGTTCCAACTCATAGCAACCCTGTACAGGGTTTCCGAGGCTGAAAATCTTTACGGGAGCAGAAAGCCTCATCTTTCTCCTGTGGAACTGCTGGTAGTTTTGAACTGCTAACCTCGCGGTTCGCAGCCCAATTCGTAACCACTACGCTACCAGATTACATCTGGTATGGATTACATCTCAATGTCAAGAAAACAAAAATCCTCACCACTGGACCAATAAACAACATTCTTATCCATGGAGAAAAGATTGAAGTTGTCAAGGACTTCATTCTTCTTGGATCAACTATCAACACTCGTGGAAGTAGCAGTCAAGAGATCAGACGACGTATTGTACTGGGCAAATCTGCTGCACAGGAACTTTTTAAAGTGTTGAAGAGCAGAGATGTCAGCTTGAAGACTAGGGTGCGCCTGACCCAGGCCTTTGTGTTTTCAATAGCCTCATATGGATGCGAAAGCTGGACAGTGAATAAGGAGGATCGTAGAAGAATTGATGCCTTTGAGTTGTGGTGTTGGAAGAGAATACTGAAAGTGCCATGGACTGCCAAAAGAACCAATAGATCTGTTTTGGAAGAAGTGCAACCAGAGTGCTCCTTGGAGGCCAGGATGGCTAAGCTTCGTATCTCCTACTTTGGACATACTGTCCGTAGGAAACAATCGCTGGAGAAGGATGTCATGCTGGGTAGGGTGGAGGGTCAGAGAAAAAGAGGAAGACCCCCAACAAGATGGATCAGCCAGGTGGCATCATTGATGGACTCAAGTGTGGCAGTGGTAGTGAGGTTGGCCCAGGATCGAACATTGTTTCGTTCTGCGGTGTATGGGGTCGCTATGAGTCGGTTCCGACTCGATGGCACCTGACAACAACAACAACGCTACCAGAGCTCCTTTAGAGCCATCCTAGTAGGGGTAAATAGAGTCTCTGGGTGATGCAATAGAGTCTCTGAAAACTTAACAGTTAAAACTCACCCAGAGATACCACAGAAGAAAGATCTGGCCATCTGCTTCTATGACATCACAGCCTTGAAAGCATTATAGAGTTACAGAGCGTAGTTACACTCTACACACATGCGTCGCCATGAGTTAGAAATGATTTGACAGCAACTGGATTGGTATGGATTGGAGGTGAAGTGGTATCTCATGTGTCTTTGATTTGCATTTCTCTAATGACTAATGACCCAGTGACCGTAACAATGGCATCAAACACAGCAAGGATTGTGAGACGGATGCATGATCAGGCGGTGTACACAGGATCGCTGTGAGTCAGAACAGACTTGACGGCACCTAACAACAACATCAGTGACTAATGACACTGCACAGCTTTTCAGGGTCCTTTGCGTATCTTCTTTGGAGAAATGTCTACCCAAAATCTTTACGCGTTTTTAATTATGTTATTTTTTTTTTTATTGTTGAGTTACAGGGATTCTTTATATATTCTGGATATTCTCAGCCAAACCATCTATTCTTATCAAATAAATGGTTTTGCCCTTCGATAGTGTCCTTTGAGGCACAAAAATTTTTAATTTTAATGAAGCTCAATTTATCTCTTTTTTTCTTTGTTTGCTTGTACCTTTGGTCTGATATATAAGAAACCATTGCCTGATTCAAGGTCATGACTTACTCCTGTTTTCTTTAAAGAATGTTATACTTATTGCTTTTACATTTAGGTCTTTGATCCATTTGGAGTTCATTTTTATGTATGGTTATTGTTGTTAAGTGCTGTCAAGTTGGTTCCAACTCAGAGCGGCCCTGTATAAGGTTTCTGAGGAGAGGCTGGTAGGCTTGAACCACATATCTTGAGGTTAGCCATCCAGTGCTTATCCTACAGCACCACACCAGGCCTCCTTTGCATATGGTACAAGGTAGAAACCCATCTTCATTCTTCTGCATGTGTATATCCAGTTGTCCAGTACCGTCTGGTGAAGGGACTGTCCTTCGCAAACCCCCCCCCCCTTTCCATTGAGTTATCTTGGCATCTTTATCAAAAGTCAGTTGAACACCAGTTGTGTGGATTTATTTCTGGACTCAACATGTCTCTCCTTGTACCAGTACAACACAGTTTTGATTGCATAGCTTTGTAGTAAGTGTTATACTCTTCCAAATTGGTTTTCTCTGAACTGTTTTGGCTATTCTGGGTCCCTTGCACCCCCATTTGAATTTTAAGGTAAGTTTGTTAATTTCTGCAAAAAAAAAAAAAAAAAGCAGTTGGAATTTTACTAGGAAATGGGTTAAATTTATAGATCGGTTTGGAGTGTTTTGCCATCTTAACAATATTGTGTTCCAATCCATGAACATGGAATAATCTTTCCATTTATTTAGGTCTTCTTTAATTTCAAAGATGTTTCATCATTTTCAGTGAACAAGTCATACACCTCTCAAGTTAAATATATTCCTAAGCATGTTATTCTTTTTGGTAGTTTAAATGCTTTTCTGGCCTCATCTTTGCCCACGCTCTCCTCATCCCACCCCTAACACCCTAGCCTGCTCTCAAACAGGTAACTGCTTTCAGTTCCTTGATTCAGGCTTCAGGGCCTAGCTTCACACCATCCCGTTCCTAGTCAGCCAAGTGCACACCTCAGCATTCCTACAGCCCCTGTGCTTCCCCCTCCTGGTGCATATTACCCCACAAATGCTTGTCTGAATCCCCTCTGCCCAGTAAGCTCTGTGCAGGAAGGATACATCAGTCTGGGCTAGATAATTACCCTCAGCATGTGGCACACCATTGAACACCTGGTAGTTGCTTTAGGATATTGTCTAATAGCTCTTCATTCTAATGACTCCATGTACGGCATGTGTCTGGCTCCCCTCGTCACAGGCCTAGGAGATGTTCATGCGGGGGTGAGGGTAGCTCGCAGTCTGGTTCCCTTCAGTTCCCCACCCCTTTCTGGGCACTGTGTCTGCCCTCTTCATGGGGCCCACAAGCAGCAGCAGGACCCCCAAAGTGCCCATAGTCCTGAGGACTATTCCGGGAAGAAATGGCTAGACAGCCCGGCACACGCCATGTTGACATGAAGCGCCCCATGCGCCTTAATCCCCTCACACAGCATAGGCTGATGAGAGGCCAAGAGGGCTCAGAATTCCCCCACCCTCTGCCCCCCAACATGTATGTGCCTGCAGGCTCCCAGGGTATCTGCAAAGCCACCCTAGGGGACTCAAAGGGTGGTATCGCCCTCTTCCCCAGCTCCCATCACTTTCTGGAGCAACCAAAACAAATTGATGATGCATGTGGGCACTACCCTTGGGAAACTTTCAGGTTGAGAACTGAAGAGTGAACCTAGACAGACCCTAGACAAAGCCAGGCCATGATGCAGGTAGACATACCTGTTAGATGATGACAACAGCAGTAATAATGAGTACGCTTTGTTACGCGCTTGCTAAGTGCAAGTTTCCAAGTTAAACAACTTTTAGACATTTTCTCATTTGGCCCTTATATTAACTCTCTAGGGTAGGTCTAGTCCTTGTTTTACAGATTGAAAATTAAGGCTCAGAGAGGTCTAGCAATTTGTGCAGTGTCACACAGATAGCAAGTAATAGAACTGGAATTCAAATCTAGATTTGGGACTTTGTTACTTCCCTTCCAAAAAATCTCAAAAGTTGCCTAGAGCTTAAAGCTCATTCCCCCCCAGTTGAGGCTTCCCCAAGATCTGGCCCCTACCTGCTTTTCCACCATCCTCCCCACCCACGTCCACCACTTATTTTAATCTTGCCATGTTCCAAGCTTATCCCTCTTATCTTTAACGTATGCTGTTCACTCAGGCTCAAACACCTGCCCCATTTTACAGATGAGAAAACGGAGGATTAATACTGTTAAGTAACTAGCCCAAGGTCACACAGCTAGGAAGCAATTGAGCCTGGTTAGAACCCAGGTCATTAGAGCATCAAGTAATAAAGCCTTAATTTGTGTTAGAGACAATTAGGGGATGGAAATTATCCGAAGTACTCCTACCGGCACAGAAGGAGGCAGAGGAGGGGAAACAGACAGATTCCACAGTGGAGGAGAGCCATGCTGGGTCTTGAGGATGGGCAGGCACTTTGGAGGTGGACTTGAGAGGAACAGCATGAGAGAATACAGGGGCAAGAGAAAAGAAAGCGAGGGAGACAGGAGAGAGTTCATCAAAACTTGGAAGTCAATGTGACATGGTGGTATGAGACACAGCTGTGTCCCCAAACTTGCTGTGTGATCTCTGGCAAAGCCTTCCCTCTCTGGGAAATTCTTGTAAGTGCATGAGAGCTAGATGAACCTCCTTGGTCTCTGGGGTCCCATCCAGCCCTGACATCCTGGGATTCTAATTGTGCGACTTATCACACTGGGCCTTGAAATGCAGAGTCTGGTCTCAGATCCACTGGGGCACTGAAGGGCAGCCATCATGATGCCCCCCAAGGAACATCTGGGGACAACTCCAGTTACGTACCAGGCATCCCTCCTCTGTGCTACCCACATGTGCAGACTCACTGCAGTGGGCCAAGTCCTATGGAAGCTGGAACACAGAGGTGGATGAGTAAGAGGAGAATTGCAGACTCTTGGAGAAGGAACTGTATATGTTCACCACTAGCTAAAATCCTGAATCCTAGTCATCCTTAGGGAAAGGGGAAGGGAAGGAGGTCCTCACAGAAGGGGCAGAGAACACTTCCTGGAAGGAAGGAAGGAAGGAGGCTGTCAGAATTTGAATAAGTGGTCTGCCAAGCTGAAGGATACTTGGGGACCAGGGATGGTTCTCAGTCAAGACAGATCTGCATCCAAATAGAAACCACATTCCTGACCATCAGCAAAGGGACCAGTTCTCCCCCAGATGCCTGTAGTACAACACCACAGTCACTACTGGAGATTTCTGAGCTGGCAGGGGTAGAAAATAAATCACTAGAGACTGTGGACCCACACCTATGTACCTGTGCATGGACCCCTGAGCCATACTGTTCCTCCCTCCCCTCTGGACTGAGCCTCTCCAGGGCACACACCTTCCCCTGATAGCTCTAGGCAGCTCTGGGAGTCGGCAGGTCTCACTGACTCACCCCATCCCTCTTGCTGCACTTACAATGTGCTTGCTTCCTTTCTGACTCAAGTGGAGACAGACAGAAACAGGCCCACCCACCTCTGGTGGCTGACTTCCATCCTGGGGAGCACGCACTCATCTCTTACCTTCCCTGTCTGTTTGACTTCCAGCTCTTGCCCTCAAGAACCTGCCTTATTCACCGCTGAACATTAGATGAAGGACTGAGTAAGGACTTGGCAGTGAAACTCCAGCCCTGCTGGACCCTTAAGGTTTATTCTTGAATAAAAGCCTCGGGGGCCATTTGTAACTCTGCCATTTCCTAGGTGTGAAAACTTGAGTTTCCATGTTCTTCAAGGTCTGGCACAGAGCAAGGCACAGAGTCATTTATTAATAGTCATCCTTCATTTAAGCCCCTCCTTCCCTTAACCCACTAACGTCCCTGGGTGGCCCAAATAGTTAGCACTTGATTATTAACTTATTACAAGCCAAAGGTGGGTGGTTCAAACCCACCCAGAAGCATCACAGAACAAAGTCTGGTGATCTGTCTCTATAAATATTACAGCCAAGAAAACCCTATATCATATAGGGTCACTGTGAGTCACAATCAACTCAACAGCAGTGGGTTTTCTCTTATCCCATCATCTCATCATTTGAGTAGGAAGTCCTTCCTGAAGTCTAATCTAAAGCCTTCATGTCATGGCATGAGCCAGTTTTCCACCTTTGGTGGAGTCAGGGGACAGATGGAGGAGGCTGCGTGGGCTGGTTGGAGGCGTCTCCTCCCTGAAGGGGATAGGGCCAGGAGGGAGATTATCAAGGCGCCAGGTCTTGGGCTCCACGATGCACCTGCCATGGCTGCAGAGAGGTGGGGGCCTGCCAACTTGCCCCACCCCATGATCTCATGGTTGTGTTTGCCAGGTGCTGGCTTAGGGAGCAGGTATTGACAGCAGGGTCTGGGCACAGAGCCCGGAGACAAGAAGGCGGGAAGACTGCTGAGGACCAGCTACAGAGCTGTCTCCATGGGGCTCAAATACAAGGTCCCTCTGGCCTCCACATGTGGCCTTTGCTTAGTGCCCCACCTCTGTGCTCCTCCTCCCAAGTCCTTCATGATGCCCAATACCCTCACTCTCCAAGGAAAACGGATGAGGCGAGGAGAGCATTCTTCTACCCAGGCCTCATCCTCTCCCTTTACATCTCTCTCAGCTTCTCCCTGCCCCCAGCGGCTGACCCTGAACAGAGTGGTCTAGTGTTATAAAGCCTGTGGATGTGCTGGGTGGGAGGGGGTGGCCACATTCTGTCACTCCTGAGGTTGCTGAGTGTGGCATCTAAATGCTAGTTGTAAAGCTACGCTGAATCCCCAAATAGATGCTTCAGTCCCAATTTCAGGGCATCCCTAGAGGTGAGTACAGAGCAAGAGCTTCCCCAACCCCTCCTTCCTCCACAAGCCCCTCCAAAAAACAAAATCAAACTCACTGTCATCTAATTGATTCAGACTCATAGTGACCCTATATGAGGTTTCTAAGGCTGTAAATCTTCATGGGAGCAGAAAGCCTCCTCTTTCCAGTGGGTTTGACTATTGACCTTATAGTTAGCAGTTGAGTGACTACCCTACAGCACCACCAGAACTCTTTTTTTTTTTTTTTTCCTCTTCTTTCTTCTCCTGGTTGAGCGCCGATCATCCAGTCATCTGGTCCAGGTCATGTGGGTATCATCTGCAAGTGTGGGCGCTCCTGTGCATATGTCCTCTCTTCCCGTCAGCCAGTAGCTCCACTCTCCTCTCGAGTCCTCCATGGCCACACCACTGACGCTGGGCCCAAGAGTCCCCAGGTCTCCTCACGCTCCTTGCCAACCAGGTTCCCAACTGGGTCCACAGAAGTCCACTGAACATTGTAAGGCTTAGCTTGCCACTTCACTGCTGCTTTTACCCCACTTCCTCCCATTGGTGATGTGTGTGGTCACCAATCAGAGCGTGCATTTCCATTGAGTCTTAGTCTTGGAAGGGGGTTTGCATTGAGAGGACCTGGCCACTTGCCTTGATGTTTCCTAGGAAAGCAATTTGTTTGTTCTTGTAGTAACAGTCCATCTGCCTCCATTTTTCCTGCAGGTCTTTCTTTCAAGAGACATCTTTTATTCTTCTAACCACTCCAGGCTGGTCAGCTCGTCCTTTCAAGTGGAGATTTCTCATCTCTGGAGATCTGGATGTGGTTCCGGTTTCTACCTATAGTTTTATGTATTGCAGAGGCTCTGCAGGAAGCCTCGTTTACTGGGTACGCTGTAGCCCCATTTTAGGTATTCCAATCAGTCATAGGCAGAAGACGGACTTACAAGCCTTCTAGTGTGGTATTTCTGACTATTCCTTTCTCTCACTCTCCAGTGTCTACTCTGTATTATAATGCAAGGAAAACCAAGATTAAAACAAACAAACAAACAAAAAACAGTCAAGCATCTTAACATAATTCGCACCCCCCCACCATTCCAGCCATGACTCAATCCTTGTATCTCAGAGCCCTGCAGTTCCGAGGCTGTGCATATATCATCCTTTATCTCTGTCCCATTTGCCCCTTTCAAACATGCCCAATTGTTCTCCCATCTGCCCCATTTCTCCACTTCCCTCTCCCTCCCTGTATATTGTCCCCTCCCCAGCACCCAAGCTCTCCTGTGTCCAATCCCCATCCTGCGGTCCATCCTCCCCCCTCCCCCCACCCATCACCAACTTCCCAACAACCAACAAAGACTTCCCCCTACCCCCTTTCAGTATAATTTCTTTTTCTTAGTCTTTTACAGTAGTGGTCCTATGCAGTATTTCTCTTTTTGTGACTGACTAATTTCACTCAGCATAATGTCCTCAAGT
>NW_006408656.1:4448564-4452361 GCF_000296735.1 Chrysochloris asiatica
TCATAAGGTATTTCTATTTTCAACCTTCTGAGGAAACGCCATATTGCTTTCCACAGAGGTTGGACCATTTTTCAGTCCCACCAGCAATGCAGGAGTGTCCCAGTCGCTCCACATCCCCACCAGCATTTATTGTCTTCTCCATTTTTCATCTTTACTGTTATTGTTGGTGTGAGATGATATCTCATTGTTGTTTTGATTTGCATCTCTGTAATGGCTGGTGATCGTGAGCATTTCTTCATATGTTTGTTGGCTGCCCTGATGTCTTCCTTAGTGAAGTGTCTGTGCCCACTTTTTAATTGGGTTATTTGTCTTTTTCTTGTAGAGGTGTTGTAGTTTCCTGTATATTCTCCACCAGAACTCTTTAGCCAGTCCCTTGTTGCTGTTGTTGTTAAGTGCTATCGAGTCTGTTCTAACTCATAGCGACCCTTTCTAGGGTTTCTGAGGAGCTTCTGGTAAGTTTGAACCGCTGACCTTTCAGCTCAAACCAACTTTGACCCAAAGGATAAGTCCAGTGCTTATCCTACAGTGCCACACCAGTATTCCAACCAGTCCCTGGACACCCCCCCTAAAAAAAAATTATCTCCTCCACCCATCACAAAATCTATCACTAAGATCTAAAGACCCCATCAGCAAGTGCTGGCTGGATAGGCCGCACTCCTGAAACCCAGCAGGGAAAGGCAAGGAAAGACATCTCTGCCTTCGTATTGGTGGGGAGGGGGGGGAAGGCCAAGTCACCTGCATCTGGGGACTCGGGTCAGAGCTCCTAATGGACCATCAGGGGCTGTATTTGCTCCTCGATTCCAAGGTGAAGCCCTCAGCTTGGGCCTAAAGCCTCAGAGTGTTCTTTCTGCCCCAATTCTCTCTTGCCTCAGGCCTTTGACTCCAGCTGCGCCAGACTTTCCCCAACAGAAGCCCTCGCCCCTGGCTACCCCCTCCATCTTCTCAGCCCTGCCTCACAGCACACATCCTCTGACAAGGAGCCATCCTTGGTCTGTCCTTTCTCCCTTCCCAGCCACTGTCCCTAGCACCAACGTTCAATGTGTCTGCTGTTCCTATATCTTCTCTCAGATGCACACTCCTCAAAAAACAGGACGGTCTCATCCTCAAACCCCTCCCCCCATCCCTTCCCGCCTCTGCCACCACCACCACCACACACACATACACTCTGTCTCCTCCATCTCTGCCCTGAGCCTCTGTGTCCGTCTCTGAGGAAGATTGAGGTTCCGGTTTAGACTGCTGCACATAACCACTACCACCTAAATCAGGAGCACAGTGGATGGGAGATTTCTCTTGGATGCCCAGGCATGGAGGCAGGCTGACTGTGGGGATAGATCATCCTCCAGATGCATTCCCTATTCCCACAAGGGGGAAGACCACAAGCCTATTAGCATCCCCACTCCACTTCTGAGAATCTCCTCAGCCCCACCTGGTGGAGGGGGAAGCCACTCTCCTCCCTCCTCTCCCTCCCTAGACATTCCACAGAGATGCCTGGATGGGCCACGAGTCAAAATTGGACCAAAGATCTGACTCAAGGCCACACAACATTTCTCCGTGTCATTTTCAAATGGCACCAAGGATGGGCTGGGCAAGCGTGTGGCTGGACAATCACCACCAGAAGGTAGGGCAGATTCCCAAGGTACTGGGTCACTGAAATGGGTCTCTGGGGTGAGGCTCCGAGGGCCTGGCCAGTTCTGGAATTATGTCACAGGGGATTTCAGGAGCCTTCTGTTTCCTTTGCCTGCCCCCATCCCAAGGAGAGCCTTGTCCCCTCGCCCCCAATCTGTTCCATACCCCCTCCTCTGGAAGTCTTCCCTGGCCAACCACCCAACTCTTGGCACAGCCTTACTCTATACTCCTTTGCTGCTTACATTCCTTTTTTGCCTGCATTCATTCGCCCTTGTTTATGCGTTGCTTTGCAGATGTTCTCTCAAAGCTCCACCTTCCATGCTCAACGCTAGTTTTGAGAGTCCCCTATGTTAATTAAGCCCATTTTGCTGGAAGATTAGTCCCTGCCCTTAAGGAGTGACACAGAAGACTGGAATTACATCACCCTGGCTGCAACTCTTTCCTCTGGCAATCCACAGGATTGATGATCTCACTGATGAAACTTCCAAACATGATTAGCTTCTTCTCCAATTCAAACGATTTGATTGTCAGGGAGACCCCAGATAAGGTTACATCTAGGTCAGAAATCTCTAGGAAGTGTCTCCCTTGAGAGTACTACACACCCCTCCGATCCTAGAATCGAATCGCTCTTTCTGGCTTCTGTCTGGAGTCAGCCCAGGGTGAGTGCTATGTCCCACCACAAACATGTGTCTTCAACCAAGGTGGGCTACAGGGAGAGTCTGACCTGGGAGTGAGTGGTACTGCTGGTTGTACCTGGCTTCTCTGGGCCTCGATTCTCCAATCAGTAGAAGGAACACAGTAATGAAAACACTTACCACGGAGGTAAGGTTTGGAGTTGATACATGTTAATCAACCTGTACTTCACTGGCATTAGTGGCAGCTATTGGAACCTTGGTATAGTGCTATAGGATAAGCACTAGACTGCTCACCTCAGGGTTGGCACTTCAAACCCACCAGTTGCTCCTTGGAAACCCTACACAGGCTCGCTGTGAGTTGGAAGCAACTTGACAGCACTTAACAAAAACAGTTGTGACTATGGTGCTCTGATTTCAAAGCTCAGCCCAGCTTCCCTCACCCCCAACCCATCGCCCATTGCTGGCTGTTAACATACTCAGCTGCCAATCAAAAGTTTAGAGGATTGAGACTACCTATAAGAACCTCCACAGAAAGGTCTGGCAATCTACTGCTGAAAAATCATCTTTGAAAATGCTTTGTAGCACAGTGCTACTCTGATACACTTGGCATTATTATGAGTTGGGGTCAACTCCATGGCAAGTGGTTTAAGGCCCACACAGAGGGTGTGACTTGTGTGGCGAAGTGTTGGGAGAGGGGAAAGTACTATCCTTGCATTTCAGGGCTGGGGTTTCTTCAAAGCCCACCACTAGTCAGCTAGTATAAGAAGCCTTTTCTGTGCCCTCACCCTACCCACAGGGCTGACTGGTGAAGTATCCAGAATTCTAGGGGAAGGAGCTTGTGCAAGCCCAGGTCCCAGAGGTGAGACAGGTCTGGGAGGTTTTCCCTTCCACTCCTTCATGTCTAGCACTGCCCTCCCACCCTACCAGCGTGGATACCAAAGGACCTGAATGCCAGCCGTGAGGTCTATCCAGGCAAATGGTGAGGGAGAGGAGTGTGCTGAAGGTTGTGGGGGCAGCAAGGAAGGGGGTTCCGGCAGGACCTGAATTTTCCCACTTGGGTGCTCTCACACCCCATCAGCATCCATAGATGCTTAACGCAGGCTTCAAGAGGAAAAGGAGGAGGAACAAGGTAGAATCAGGGAGTTCCCACACCTCTGCTCCTGCCCCTGCCCAGGGTTAGTGGGTCAGATGTCTCCACCTGTTACTCAACCCACAGGAAGAAATACATTCTACACAGAGACCAACAGACACATCAAGTCATAAAGCAACACTCTATGATGCACTAGGATAGTTTTGAATTCTCATGACCCTCCAGAGTCTCCTCTGATGACAGACTGTATGTGATATAGAAGACCTTAGTCCCAGAAGGGGGCACTTCTACCAGGACCTCACTGAGAAGCCAGTCTGCCTGGGGCACTCATTCCCTCCTCTCTTTCAGTTACTCATGTTTGGATGAGACAGGTGATCAGGGTGTGGAATTCACAAGAAGGTTGGTACATGCGGCCCCACTCAGAGACCTGAACTTAGCATATGCTA
>NW_006408656.1:4452836-4458855 GCF_000296735.1 Chrysochloris asiatica
GATGGCACCTGACAACAACAACAACAACATCACTAACCCTCACACCAGCCCAGTGCAGCCTGAGTTGTTCTTCCCATTTTGTTGGTGAGACAGTAAGACTCGGAAGCTTTTTTTTAAAAGATTTATTTGCGCACATGCTATGTGCCTGGCAACATTCTAAGTGCTTTATACACACAACGGACTCTATGAAAACCAAACTTCCATCCATTCCGACTCACAGTGACCCTGTAGGGCAGAGTCAAACTGCTCCTGAGGGTTTCTGAGACTGTAAATCTGTATGGGATCAGACAGCTTCATCTCTCTCCCAATGAGTGGTTGGTAGGTTTGAACCACCAGGTTAGCAACCCAACACTTAATCCATGTGTGTGTTGTGTTGTTGTTAAGTGCCGTGGAGTCAGTTCCAAATCATAACAACCCTGTACAGGGTTTCAGAGGCTGTAAATCTTTACTGGAGCAGAACGCCTCCTCTTTCTCCCACGGAACCGCTGGTAGTTTCGAACTGCTGACCTTGCAGTTCACAGCCCGATTCGTAACCACTACGCTAGCAGAGCTCCTTAACACTTAATCCATAGTACCAGCTAAAATCAATCGTGATTGTCATTGCAGTTTGCAGAAAAAGACCCTGCAAACCAGTTGCTCAAGGTCACACAGTGAGTTCCAGGGCTTAGTCATTGGCACAAAGCCACTGAGCCAGCAGACACAGACTGGTCCCAATACGGTCACAAGCTCACAGTAGGAGGACGCAGACCCGTAAATGGGACACAACTGTGGGATGGAGTGGTCACAGCTATGCAAGTTTGAACAAATAGTTGTGGGTTCAGAGAAAAGCATCCAGCAACCCCTCCTCAGTTCCTCCTAGAGTCCAGAAGCCTATTTTAACTTAATTTCAATCATAAAAGAAAGATTGGCAGGGGCAGTGAATGAGGCTTTGGAGCTTGCAGGGCAGCTTGCCCTGAGCCCTGGGGACACTTCCGAGTGTTGACCAGAGTCTCTTGGACACAGAGAAGCCTGCTCAGAGGAGCCATCTGCATCCAGAGAGGCCAAGAAGACTTGAGGGCTTCCGGGTAGGGAGGCAGACAGGGTTATGGGGGCTGCAGCTGGTCTGACCACTGGGCGTCATAGAGATCTTGTTGGAAGGGCCAGTAAGACACAACTGCAGGTCCGTGACATAGGCAGCAGCTACCCAGACGGGAAAGAGGCAGAGGGCAGGGCCCAGGCCCTGGGCTTTTCCGTCAGTCAGGAATGCCATCAACCAGCTGAAAGTTCCAGCCCACACTGGGCACCAGGAGGGCTGCAGGGGAGGGGTGAGGTTTGCGCTTCCCCCACCCCCCACTGACACCCTATCAGGAAATGTGTTGAGCTCGTCAACATCTCTGGGCCACGGGGCTGAGCGCTCCTGTACCTACTAAATGATGGGGCAGAAGCCAGGTCATTAGGCAGGGGAGACTGTCATTAGTGCGGGTGCACAGACAATGGCAAGCAGTCATTAGTGGCTGTGTCACTGGGTGAGGCAATGCTGGCTGGCTGGGGCTGAGGGACGGCTCAGAGCACAGAGCCACCGCTTTCCCAGCCAGGCTGGGAGTGTACACACTCTCACGTGCACAGTCAAGGACTGAGTACACACACTGCCACACACACGCACACACAGAGTAGAAACATTTATATGTTTACCTCTCAAACATGATAGACACATTCACAGAGTCACAACCCACACATTAGGAACTTGGGTTATGAATGTCCGACTTACCTACAACCCCAGTAAAGCCTGTTATAATAAAAATGCTAGGTATGTAAAATGGTTCATAGTAACAAATAGGTACTACTTTAAAACAGGCACCAACACATCATTATTATTATTACTACTGTGTTATTATGTTAAAAATGTGTTTGTATATCTAGAAGTATTTCTTTTAAACTTTTTATGCTTAGAAAGGAGCACTACATACAAGGAGGCTTCAAAGAGTTCATGGAAAAATGGAATCGAAAGATAATGGAATTTCTTCCACGCATTTTTTGAAGCCCCCTTGGACTACATACTAAGACAAATATTTAGCTAACTGATGTTACTATACCAAACTCTTTTGACTTATGAACAAATTCACAGATTTAGGAAGGAGATGTGTTCATAATCCAGGAGTTGCCTGCACATACTTGCCCACTAACATGCTCATATGTTCAAACACTTGCACACAGAGTTAGGGATAGATAGATACACTCACATTTGTGTATGCTAACATGGTCACACGCTCACGTAGTCATACATACATACAGAACCATGTAGGCACACAGGCCCACATGTGCACACACAGGACTATGAGGAGGCACACTCATATGTTTACACATATGAGTATGAGCAGAAATACTCACACCCTCACCTGTTTGCACACCAGGGACATAAATAGGCATGCTCCTCATGCTCACATGTTCACATGCTCACACTTAGGGACATGAATAGACACACTGTCCAGAGAGATCCACAGGACTGAGACACCACCCACAGAACCAGCCCCATCCCACCCTAGTCCAGTTTCAAAGGACCCAGCAATCAGGATAGAGACCAGCTAAGCAGAGAGCCAGCCAGTATGTGAGCTCCTTAAGAACCATCTATTCCAACACTGCACCCTTTCCTTCACACATTCAGCCCTAATGCCTGGTACAGAGCCTGGCCTACTGGAAGTAAACTGCTATCAACATGTTCTAAGCACTTCTAACCCCAGAGAGGGAGAAAAGGGAAGACGAGGAGAGCAACTGAAATCCAGATTCTGGTCCAGGTTTAAATCTTCTCTCCCATCCACCTCACCAACAGGAGTTTATGTTTCAAGCTGTGAGGACTGACCTCCATTCAGAAAATGTAGGCAAGGGCTAAGAAAATTGGCTGCAGGGAGTGGTGGGCAGAGCTTAGTGTTCATATAAGCAAGGTAGAAAGCAGAAGAGCAGAGGCTGAGTCCTAGGCTTGAATCTTAACTTTGTCACTCACTAGCTGGGTGTCATGCCGGGTAAGATGGAGGGTCAGAGAAAAAGAGGAAGACCCTTAACAAGATGGATCAGCCAAGTGACATCATTGATGGCGTCAAGTGTGGCAGCAGTAGTGAGGTTGGCCCAGGATCGGACATTGTTTCGTTCTGCTGTGCATGGGGTCGCTATGAGTCGGTTCCCATTTGATGACACCTGACAACAACAACAACAACAGCTGGGTGTACTACTTTTCTATTGCTGCTTTAACAAATTACCACAAAGTCAGTGATACAAAGCAAATCCATTGATTATCTTAGAGTTTGGGAATTCGGATGTCCAAAATGGGTCTTACTGAGCTAACATTAAGGCATAATAAGCAAGCTTACATTCTTTTGGGAGGTTCTGGGGGAGGATAGAATCCATTTCCTCGTCTTTTCCAGTTTCTAGAGGTTGCTACGTTCTTTGTCTTGCAGCCCCATGTTCAAAGGAAGTCACAGCCAGTGGAGTATTCCTCACATCCCATAACTCTTTTACCATCCTCTTCCACATTTAAAAATACTGTGGTTACAATGGGCCTACCCAGATCATCCAAAACAATTTTCCCATTTCAAGATCCTTAACTTAATCACACATGTAAAGTCCCTTTTGCCATGTAAGGTAACATGCTCATATTCACAGACTTTGGGGATTAGAACATGGACATTTTTGTTGTTATTGGTGTTGTTTTACGTACCATCAGTCAATTTCAACTCATCCTGACCACACATGAAAGAGTAGAACTGCTCCATAGGGTTTTCTAGGCTGTAACTTGTATAGGAGCTCATTGTGAAGTCTTTCTCTTACAGAGCCACTGGGGGGTTTGAACTACTAACCTTCTGTTAGCAGCTAAGAACTTAGCCATTGTGCCACCAGGATATCTTTGGGGGAGCTCTGGTAGCGTAGTGGTTACGAATCGGGCTGCCAACCTCACGGTCAACAGTTCAAAACTACCAGCTGTTCCGCGGGAAAAAGATGAGGTGTTCTGCTCCCGTAAAGATTTACAGCCTCGGAAACCCTATGCAGGGTCGGAACCGACTCCACGGCACATAACAACAACAACAATTCTGCCTACCATCCTGGGTCACCTCGGACAAGTCAATCTCCCAAAGCATTTCAATCTTTAGCTGTAAACTGAAAATCACTCCTACGACATGAGTGGCCATGAAGACTGAGAAAGTCACGTGACTGCTCAGAGCACCACACCTTACTGACCCCAGGAAGTCCTCATTCAGTATCACTGCCCTCGTACCCCATGAACTTCCTGAGGACAAGTGAGGAACAGGGTGTGCAGTGTAAAGATGAACAAGGGACCTCAGAGGCTAGTAAGGGGGGGTCTGTGTGGGCTTGGGTAGGATAGGGGCTTGGAGGGAGAGGTTTCAGGTACCCCAAGTGTTCCCTAGGGTCCTGCTATGAGGAAGAGCCACCCAGTGACCTGGGATAGGGAGCAGAGTGAAGTTAGGGATGGTGTTCCTATTGATTCCTGCCTTCCTCTCCCTCATCTGCTGCCATCTGGTTGCAGGGCCCTGGGGCCAGCCCCAGACCAGGCTGCTATTACCCTGCTAAGTGCAGCCTGCAGAGCGATGACCCAGGCAGATAAACTCCACATAGAGGAATCGCCCACTGGAAAACAGTCATTAGTTCTCAATCTCACCAAGCACAGTTTGCCCACTCAGGAGGCAGCCAATGACGCCTCAGAAAAGAGCTGAGGTCATCAGATTCCCACTGCTCATCCAGTGAGCGGCCTGAGGACCAGGCCCAACCTGCCTCAAGCCCATGGGTCATCCCTCTACCCTGATTCCTCTGCTCCTCCCCATCCACTCCTCCCTACCCCTCCCTGGCCCATCCTCACCCCCAGCTCTTATCCAACATGTCTCTCCCACTCCAGCCCCCAGCCCCTCCCAGCTTCCTCCAGAGCCTCAGACTGAACACTCATAGCCAGCTGTCTTAGAGACTACCCACATACCCCATCTCTGAATCTACACCTTAAGAGAGATCCCACTGTGAGAGGGGTTGGGGGTTGGGGGGAGACGAACTACAACTAGGTCCCTGTCCTTTGCCAGGTGCACAGCTGTCCAAACTCTAGCCGAGTAGGGGCTCTGCCAGCTTAGAGAGGCTTCCTGCTGATTTCTTTTGTTGGGGGGAAGATTATCAATCTTCTCACCCACTCAAGGTGTTTGGTCAGGGAAGGAGAATGTCAGGGCTTAACTTCAACTTAACTCAGGGACTGAGACCCCAAATAGCATGAGGTAGCCTGACTGAGAATTAGAAAGTCTGAATACCAATCCCAGTTCTCTACAAAATGAGGAGGCCATGATCTCTGTTCTGCCTAGTAGAAGTGTGGGTTCAAAACCGGGTTACCTCTGAGAGCACTTTCTGAAAGCTTGGATACTAACATGAGTTATTGGGACTTAAAGAAGGACTCCCCTTCACTTTTTCCTGAGACACAGTGGCCATCCACAGGCTCCTTGCAGCAGGAGACCCCGAACAGGTGCTGGACAGAGAGCACATGGGGGCCTAAACATAGTTGTTGTAAGTTGTCCTCAAAGACCAATTCAGTCCCAACTCATGGTAAACTTATGTGCAATGAAATTGGACCATTATGAACCATAAGGTTTTCATTGACTGTTTTTAGGAAGTAGATCGTTGGACCTTCCTAGTCCATCTTAGTGAGGGAGAACCACTGAAACCAGTTCAGCATCATAGCAACATACCAGCCTCCACTGACAGATGGAGATGGCTGGGCATGAGGAGCATTGGCCAGGAAATGAACCCAGGTCTCCCACATGGAGGCCCATCACTGCACATAGTTATTATCATTGCATGTCATCAAGTTCAGTCCAACTCAGTGTAAGCCGTGAGATAAAGTTGTTGTTGTTGTTGTTAGGTGCCATCAAGTCAGTACCGACTCATAGCGACCCTATGCACAACAGAACGAAACATTGCCCAGGCCTGGGCCAACCTAACAATTGGTGCCACACTTGAGCCCATTGATGTTGCTATTTCACCAATCCATCTCACTGGGGGG
>NW_006408656.1:4460855-4503438 GCF_000296735.1 Chrysochloris asiatica
TATTCCATCTGGTGAGGTCCGTGTGTACAATCATCTCTTATGCTGTTTAAAGAAGGTATTTGAAATTAATAAATCATTGATTTTGCAGAATTCTATCATGCTAGCTCCAGCATCATTTCTATCACCAAGGCCATACTTTCCAACTACAGATTCTTCCTCCGTGTCGCCAACCCTTGCATTCCAATCACCAGTAATAATGAACTATATACAGGGAGTCCTGGTGGCACAGTGCTAAAGAGTTTGGCTGCTAAAGGAAATATTGTAGGTTCGAGCCCACTGAGCAGTTTCTTGGGAGAAAAACCTGTTGATCTGCTTTCATAAACATTACAGCAAGTCTGTCTCTACAGTACCTTACCACTGTGCCACCAGGAATCTCTGAATATATTTATTGCTGTTGTTAAGTGCCATCGAGTCACTTCCAACTCACAGTGACCCTGTATAGAGTTTCCAAGGAACGCTGGTGAGTTTGAACCATCGACCTTTGGTTAGCAGTCCAGTGTTCATCCTACAATGCCACACCAGGACTCCCTGCACATAGCCATTGCTGTTGCTAAGTACCATCGAGTCAGTTCCTGTGACTCATAGTGACCCCTGTATAGAGTTTCCAAGAAGCAGCTGGTGGGTTTGAACTGTCGACCCTGTGGTTCACAGTCCAGTGCTGATCCTACAGTGCCACAACATCTCCATAAATAGATGCTGACTGCCCTATTTCTCCAGATGTGTCCCAAGAGCATACTGTGTGCCCTGTGTAGCACTGAGGATCTCATACACATGGGGGGCCTGTGGGTTGGAGACTCCTCACCTGGCTGCTACACTCCAGGGCTGGCTGGCCTAGGGCAGCTGGAGCAGTGCCTGCAAAGCTCAGCATCACCCTGAGCCACTGCCACCCTGGCAAGCTTGCAGAGGCCGGGCCCTGATTTCTTGACAGGGAGCAGAACAGGGTTTCGGTCTATTATCAGTGCAGATAAAAGCAGTAGCAGAAGCATGGGAGTGGTCTGCACTTCTAAATAGTCTCTAGATGCCCTACCCGGCTTCCCTTTGTCAACCACCCTGTCTTCCCAGTCTGTCTTTGTTCCTTTCTGAAAGAGCACCAGGGAGGGGGGCACTATGAAACAGCTAGGTGCCCTGCAAAGCGTGGAAGCATAAGGAGATGGCTGAGCAGCTGGCATATGACAGGGGGGTTGGATGGAAAGTGATTCCAGAACTCAGAAAGGATGGGAACTGTGGGAAAGATAGCAGGTCACAACCCAGACTTGTTTATCTTTATCTTCACCATACCACTCAGTGCAGGGATAGGCACACAGTGGGAACGTGGGAAGCAGCTAGAATGAATGCACAAATGGGTGAACAGGTAAGAGTGACTGGAATCTGAAGAGTCCAGGAGAAAGGGCCCCAAACCCTATCTGATGGGAGGGAAGGAACCCTTACCAAAAAAAAACCCATTGAAACCGTCCCAAATAATTGTTGTTGTTGTTGTTACGTGCCGTCGAGTCGGTTCCGACCCATAGCGACCCTGTACAGGGTTTCCGAGGGTGTAAATCCTTACGGGAGCAGAAAGCCTCATCTTTCTCCCGCGGAGCAGCTGGTAGTTTCGAACCTCTGACCTTAAGGTTCGCAGCCCGATTCGTAACCACTACGCTACCAGAGCTCCTTGTCCCAAATAATAGAGAGTGCTTATTGTTAGCTGCCAATAATCAGCCTTGACTCATGACAACCCCACACACAGCCATGTGTCAGCCCACGGCCACTTGTGGAGCCACAGGGTTTTATTGGTTGCTTTTTGGCTGCACTTGAGATACATTGACAGGAATCAAGCCTAGGTCTCCCACATGGGAGATAAGAAATCTACCATTGAACCTCCAAAATCTCATGCTACAGGGTACACTGTACGTTAATTCAACAAATATTTATTATTTCTCTGTTGTCTGCCTGAGAATGCTTTGTACCACATAGTCAGCAGTTCAAACCCACCAGCTGCTCCTTAAGTCGGAACCGATTCGATGGCACTTAACAAACAACAACTCTGTGCCAGTGGAAATATGTTGTTGTTGTTGTTAAGTGCCATTGAGTTGGTTCCAACTCACAGTGACCTGTATAGTGTTTCTGAGGAGTGGCTGATGGGTTTGAACTGCCAACCTTGTGGTTAGTAGTCTAATGCTTACCCTACAATGCCACACAAGGACTCCAGAGTGGCAATATGTTGTTGTTGTTGTTGTGAAGTGCTGTCAAGTCAATTTCGACCTATAGGGACCCTGTATAGGGCTTCTGGTGAGCTTGAACTGCAAAGTCAGTTTTGCAGTCCAGTGCATTAACCCACAGCACCATACCAGATTAGCAATATTGCTGTTGTTGTTGTTATTTGCCGTGGAGTCGGTTCCCAACTCACAGCGACCCTGTACAGGGTTTCTGAGGCTGTAAATCTTTACGGAAGCAGAAAACCTCATCTTTCTCCCGCGGAACAGCTGGTAGTTTCGAACTGCTGACCTTGAGGTTCACAGCCCGATTTGTAACCACTACGCTACCAGAGCTCCTTAGATTAGCAATATAGCTGTGAATAAATCAAAGTTCCTGCAACTGTGGAGCTGACTTTTGAGAGCTGGTGCTCCAAGGATGTAGGGCTATTTGAGAAGGTTTCTACAGGAAGGAGGGGGTGGGCGCTGGCAGACTGGAGACGCTGTCTGAGTGAGGTCTCTGAGGAAAAGGTGAGAGAGGTGTGGGTGGAGAAACGTGGAGTGTTTGAGGCCTGAGAAATGAGTGAGAGTTGGTGGAAGGAACTATCCCCGTGGGTTCAGCATCCAGGCACTGTGGGTGGCACAGACAGTGGTCAGCAGGCCATGAAAGGACCTGACTCTTAGCCCTGGCATTTCCTCCCAGGGGAGGTAGTGGGTGAGGTGTTTCCTAGTGAGTAAAAGCATGAGCTGCCTGGTAGCCCTCCCTGCGAGACAGTGAACAACAGAGGCAGCCGGGCCCTCCTGCCAGTTTCCCTTTGTACCAGCCCTTTTTCCTGCTCCTCTCCACCCTGAAGCAGGCCTGGCAACCTCACGGAATGCTGCAGGCGTGAGCCTAGCACCCACACACCTGAGCACGGGCTGGGGTTCCCCGAGAGACTGGGCCAGGGAACTACCCCCACATGTTCCCTCCAGAGGTTCACATCTCAAGAGCAGTTCTGCTGGGGAAGGGGCAGGAGGGTGGTCCCTGCCCTGCCCCCGGTGCACATCTGACCAAACTCTAGGCTTAGTGGAGGCTCTGTCAGTCTTCTTCCAGAGGCTTCTTTCTGATCTTTGCTCTGATTGGTGACAGGGGCAGGCTGTCTATACTCTCACCCACCCAAAGCATATGGCCAGGATAGGAGGGTATCCAGTGTTCCCACTGGACTCTGAGCCAATACCAGGCCTCTGGGAGTCAACATCAGTGGTCTGCATGAAATCCAGGCAGGAGGACCCAGGTCAACCCCAAGTCCTATCCCAGTCAGCCCAGCCCGGCAAGGAGGCAACAGGCCCTTTGGGTGCTGGTGCCCCTCCCCCACCCTGCCTTAGATCTGCGATTTACACCCATCCCAAAGTTTTTGATGTCTGGTCCTATGTCACTATATGGTTTAACAAATTCTCTGTAAGAAACTGGTCTTCTACTCATCCCAAGCAGCAACCATGTGCCAGGCACTGTGCCAGGCACTGGGATCCCGAGAGAACAAAGGCTCAGTACAGGCCAGGTCCACATAGAGCTTTATAGGAGAAGTAGATACAAACAAGTCAGCAACTAACAATTTAATAAATACAAACTGAGCTAAGTGCTCTGAAGGCAGGAAAGTAAGCAGCCTACACATATCTCTCCCTAAGGAGCCCTGATAGTACAGTGGTTAAAGCACTCGGTTGCTAACTATAAAAAGTTGGCAGTCCACTCTGCATTACATAAGGCCATAGGTGGAATCCTGAACCCCATCCAGAATCTTCATAGGTGGGAAACTCCCACTTGAAAGGACAAGCAGACCAGCCTGGAGTGGCTAGAAGAACAGAAGATACTTCTTAAAAGAAAGACCGCAGGAAAAATACAAAACAATATAGGTAGACCCACTGATTACTACAAGAACAAGCAAGTTGCTTGCCCAGGAGACATCAAGGCAAGTGGGCAGGTTCCCTCAGAGCAAACCCCCTTCCAAGACTAAGACTCAATGGGAATACATGCTCTGATTGGTGACCACACTCATCACTGATAAGGGGAAGTGAGGGAAAAACAGCAGTGAAGTTGCGAGCTAAGCCCTACAATGTTCAATAGACTCCTGTGAACCCGGGTGGAGACCTGGTCAGCTAGCAGTGTGGCAAGACCTGGGGACTCTCTGGCCCAGAGTCAGTGACATAGCCACAGAGGACTAGAGTGGAGAGTGAAGCATCCAGCTGATAAGAAGAGAGGGCACATGCACAAGAACACCCACACTTGCAGATAATACCCACTTGACCTGGCTTCAATGACTGGATGATCAGAGATCAACTAGAAGAAAGAAGAGGGGGAAAAAAGAGTAATCTAATACAATTTGACAAACCTGACCTACACCTATGGATGCAGTAGCTCAAAAAAGGGAACAAATATTTACAGCGAGGATCATTCCCACCCCCTCCATACACAGAGTAGACAGGGATGGGCAACTTGGACATTGGCTACCCAAAATGGGGGAGGGAGGGTGTCAAAGGCAAGAAGTGACTGGCTTACAAGCTTTCAAGAAGGAATCTAGATCCAGAGGGCATGGAGGAAAGTAGAATTTCCACTGAGTAGTATCCAATCTGTCTGAGTGGGCCTGTTGAAATGAAATGTGGATGGTCTCTTGTGATACAATAGTGAATAATTATTATCAGGACTGCTTGTGAGGGTTGGAAATGTAAAGGTAGACATTTTGTAGCAAAAGGAGGGGAGTGATTAACTTTTCAGTCTAGGAACGGAGGTCCATAGGACCATCAAGGGAGAAGAGCAGAAAGCGGGACCCTACCCTAAGAAGCAGTGATGCCAGAGATGGAGGCAGAGACAATGACATGGAGAGATGGAGTGGCTGGGGACTTTAGATCCAGAGAGGAAGAGAGGCTGTGTGCTGACAATTAGGGGGGCAAGCTTGCAGGGTATACCCTGTGGTTGGTTGATGATGCATGGAGGGGATTGTAACCAAGGCAATGAAACGATGCAAGATAGGATGAATGTAAAACTAATGTTCTCCCATGTAAACTATCACATAATTCACAATAACACATTTAAAAAAAAAAAAAAGAAAAGTTTGCAGTCCAAACCCACCAGGGGTTCCACTGAAGAAAAATATGGCAGTCAGCTCAGTAACTGTTGACAGCCTTGTCAGCCCTAGATGGCACTTTGTCCCACAGGGTCACTAGGAATCCAGTTGACAATAGTTGGTTTGATTTGTGGGAAAGGTTTAGTTACCTCTCCCTGGCCCAGAGGCCCGCCCTCATTACAGAATACCGCACCTGCCAGCACCTGCTAGGCTGAGAACCTTGTTCACACAGTACTTGGACAATTCCCTTTCCATCTGCTCATCCCAGGTCTGGAAGACTGCCTGACACAGCTAAGGGTTTGACAGCAGTTTGGGAAACATTCGTTAAATCAATCTAGGGGGGGGAAACAAAACAGCAATCATCTAGAACAACCTAATTTTATAGGCCACTAAGGTCCTGGTGTGGCACTGCAAGTTAATGCGCTGGACCACAAGGTCGGTTTCAATCTCAAGGTCGACAGTCGGAGCTCACCAGCCGATCCTCGGAAACCCTATACAGGGTCACTATGAGTTGGAACCGACTCAACAGCATATAACAACAACAACGAAGCCCAGAGAGGCCAAACACAAACCACACAGCTGAGGAGTGGTAAAGCCCCAACCAGAAACTAGGGCTCCTGCCCCCATCCCATGGTGCTCCCCACCCCAGCTCACACCCTCCAGGCAGCTGCAGCCTCCCAGCCCATCTTCACACCTCAGACATGCTCTCCTCCCTAAGATGCAAAGAATTGTCTGTGGTGGTAGAGATGCTCTACACCTGCATGTCTCTGCCCAGTACTGTGCTCCCTACCCACCTATGGCTCTTGAGCACTTGAAATGTGGTTAGTGCAACATACCAGAGAAATGGGGTTTTTAATTGCATCTCATTGTAATTGATTTAAACGTGAATGACTGCATGAAGCTAGTGGTTCCTGAGTTAGACTCACAGGTCCAGGTGACAGTACTTTTCTCAGCTGTGGTGCTTTAGAGTCTCTGGGTGTTCTCAGGCACTTGTCCATGCCCCAGTATCCCCAACTGACTAGATCCTGCACTTAGAGGCCCGGCAGGGATGGAGTACTACCCCACCTGCTCCCCACACAGTCTTACAGAATCCAACCTGATGAAGCTCTTCTCTCAGTCCCCATAATTTAATGCTCTGCTGTGGAAGACTTTGGGGAACAGTGCTGCAGTCTCCCCATCCTCCCAGCTCCCTCAATCCCAAATTAAGCCCACCTCGCCCCTACCCAACACCACAAGCAGGCCTAGTATCTGGCAGGCCTGTTGGGTTCACAGTCCCCAGAGGCAGAGCTGTGATCTTCTGTCAACCTCCCCACGGCCCATGTGCTGGCCACACTCTGATGTGGCACCTCCCTGATTCTTGAATATTTTCTTAGCAGCCACACCCCAGATGCCCAAACCCCAACCTAGGGCATTTACTCAGCCATCATTTTCTCACTATGAGCTGGGCCTTGCACTCACTCCCAAGGAAGGATTTACATCATGTACCTGCCTCCCAGCCTCACCATCTAAGTCCACAAGGCACCATGACAAGGGGAGGGAACAGGCAGTTCCAGAAGGCATGGCCAATTCTACTCAGCACAGGGAGGGAGAATGAGGTAGACAAAAACAACTTTATAGAGGAAAAGATTCCATGTCCTGAAATGTGGGTGAGTTGGTATTTACCAGGATGCCTGGCAGGCTTCAAGGCAGAGGAACAAAGGCATGTGATACCATTCCATGTGCTCAAGAAAATGTGGCCAGTTTGGTAGGGGTGTGGGAGTGGGCAGGAGAGAAGGCGGGCATGAGGGAGGTGAGAACACAGAGAGATAGAAAGGATTTTGTTTGAAATTTCAAGCAGTGTTCTAGACCTTTATTCCATAAGCCGAGGGAATCACTAGAGGACTTCATGCAAAGTAATGAAATGTAATTTCAGCCTTCCTGGATCTGGAAAAGGTCACAGCTCTCTGGGTTCATCCCTGCCTGAGATACTGACTATTGTCACTCTCCCACACAAGCAGTTTCTCACCTCCACAGTTCATAGTTCTCCTTCAGCCTGAGACAACCCTGCCTTTCCCATCCAGCCTTAGCTCAGCTGTCCCCCTGTGGGAAGGTGTCTCCAACACATACCCCTAACCCTAACCTTGACCCTGACCCTCACCAACATCAATGCTACCTCTGGGTCTCCATAGCCAACCAAGTACGTGGAGGAGTCTCAGACAGGCTATTTTAATTTCTCTATCCCTGCCATTAGGCCTCCTTTCTTAGCCTTTGCCTTCCGAAACCTATACTCAGCTTCTCAATCCCTAACTCTGGGCCCTCAGAAATTCTCCTCACAACTCCACAGTCTACTCGAAAGTCCCAGGCCACCCTAGTCTTGGGACTTAGTTCTGGGTAAGCATCTTTCCTGTGGCCTCTGAATAACCATGTTCAAAGGGAAGATCCAGAGAAAGGAGGCAGGGAACTTTCCACCCCCATCAGGGAGAGACCACTAAACAAAGTAACCACAAAGGTGTGGACAAGCATCAAGGAAAGATCATTAGTGATGGACTGGAACCCAGGTGGGTCATCTGGGAAGGCTTCCTGGAGGAGTGGCCCAGGCTTCCCATCATGCCCTGGAGTGAAACTAAGATTCTTCCCTTTCCTAGCTCCCCTACCAAGATAACCCCTACCTGTCTCCCTCAATAGTCACATCCCACCCTAGATCCCAAGCCAGGCTGGGATGTATTCACTGGAACATTCATTCAACAAGTATGTATGAGATTCCTGCATCATCCCAGACCTGCTGGCTCCACAGGCCAGACGTCCAGCTAAATGGGTAGCAGGACAAGGAAGAGAAACTGAAACTATGACAGAGGAATGCCATTCCTGTAAGGCCATCCAGCCAGGCTGCAGGGAACGAACCCACACACCTCTCCTCCCCTCAGGGCTGAGAGAGTCGGGAGCCCGGGGCCAGGATTCTGACTCCGAATGGGCAAGAAACAGGCATACAGGAACACCAAAGAGACAAAACAAGAGAAACAAAGCACACAAAAGACAGAGGCAGATCAAAGGTTGGGAAGTAGAGAAGATGTGAGCGTGCATAAGAGAAAGGAGAGAGTACCAAATTGCTAAATTAAGCTACCTCTTCCTCTTCCTCTTCCTTTGAAGGAAAGCTGCCCCTTGTTCTTTTGAGAGCCAGTCCTAGATGGATTCCTTCCCAAGCCTCCCACCATTCCTTGCTTCTCTGCTTCCCCTCCTCTGGTCTTTCCCTGCCTCCTGGATGATCAGGATTACATCCTGCTACCAGTTACAAGGTAGCAGACTCAGATGGAAGGAAGGAGAGGGTCTTCAGTCTCTAGACCACGTAAAGACCAACCAGCGCAGGGCTTCAGGGGGGCACAAGCTGCCCAGATGTTCTCTCTAGCTGGGGCCATCCACACTGACATAGGGCTAAACTTTTCTCCCTCCTGAAGAACCAACAGGTTTGTTAGTATGTCCTGGAGGGATCTGGGGGCTGCTCACATGCCCTCCACCTCCCGCCCCCATCAGGCTTGCTGGCCCTTTGCAGGACTCAAGTTCTGGTACCAAGGGCAGGAAAAGGGCTTCTCAAGTCCTTGTCAAGCAGAGGCCTGGACTACATGACCCCCAAGGATGCCAGTTTAGGGTTGTTGTTTAGTGCAGTCAAGTGAGTTCTGACCCACAGTGACCCAATATAGGGTTTCCAAGGAGTAACTGGTGAGCTTGAACCACCAACCCTGGGGCTCAAATTGACTTTGCAGTCAGTGCATTAACCCACAGCACCATACCAGGACTCCTGCCAGTTCAGGGTAGAGGGAGCCATGACTGGAACTGGGTGAGAGGAAGGAACAAGGGACAGGGAAAGGGATGGAGGAGGTAGGGCTGGGCGGTTCCTTGGAGTTTTGTTTGTTTGGGACTTTTTGCTGGCTGGTCCTGTTTGGCAGCCAGGGCTGAGACTGGCAAAGACACCTCTACAACTGTACCCAAGGGAGATTTTGCCAGTTGGAGGAGGAGCACCAGGCTGGGACTCCACATCCCTTCCCCCAGACCAGCATGCCCTCCACTCCTCCAGAAAAGTGAGGCCACCCCCAAAGAAGGGCCAGTGCTCAGGGCCCAGAGACAGGCCCAGCAAAGCCAGCCTCAAAGTCAGGGCCTAACTGAGGCCAGCATCAAACAGCAGATTTAGGAGAAATTACACATTAGGAAATGGTAATGGTTCAACAAGACGGAGAACATATTTAATGTCTCAGACTGTACATGTGAAGATTATTGAAATAGCAAATGTTTCCTTACCTACACACTTGTACTGATCATACACAAAAATTGTGCAGAGGTGGTTATGAGGATTAGGCATCCGGCTAAAAGGAGCCCTGGTAGTGCAATAGATAAAGCGCTCAGCTGCTAGCCAAAAGGTCAGCAGCTCAAACCCACAAGCTGCTTTGCAAAAGAAAAGACATGGCTGCTGGCCTCCCTAAAGATTGTTGTTGTTGTCAAGTGCGGTCGAATCTATTCCGACCCATAGCGACCCTGTATAGGGTTTCCAAGGAGCAGCTGGTGAGCTTGAACCGCCAACCTTGCAGTTCAAACAGCTTTGCAGTCTGATGCATTAGCCCACAGCACCACGCCAGGACTCCTCCCTAAAGATTGGCTGGCAATGGCAATGGTTATGTGCCGTGGAGTCAGTTCCGACTCATAGCGACCCTGTACAGGATTTCCGAGGCTGTAAATCTTTACAGGAACAGAAAGCCTCGTCTTACTCCCGCGGAACAGCTGGTAGTTTCGAACTTTCCCTAAAGATTACAGCCAAAGAAACCCTTTGGAAACCCAATTCTACTCTGTCCTCTGGACTCACTATGAGTAGGAAGCAACTGTATGACAAACAATAACCCTTTCCATGGGTCAGAAAACTCAGAAGCTAAGAGTAAAGGCTCAGAACTCCAGCTACCCAGGTTCAAGTCCATCATGAAGAAGTTGTGTGGCCTTGGTCCAGGCACTTAACCCTTCCAAGCCTGTTCACTGTTCTGTAAATTGGGGCTTTTGAGAATGAAAGCATGTGCCTACTATGGTTGCAGTTGTGAGGACTAAGGGAGGTAATCTATGAAAAGCATTTGGGACATACCTGGCATATCAGTTATTGTTTTGACATGGGCAGACTCAGATGCCGTTCCTGCTCCCTCCCTTCCTCACAAAGTACACAGGGGTGGTCAGTGTGGAGGAGGACACCATGCTGTGCTTGACCACATGCCATTAGGATACCAGGTCAGGGAAAGATGTTGGGAGCCTCAGGTGAGTCAGGCAGGTGGGTGTTGAATGGGGGGCGTGTGTCAGAAATGAGACACCGACATAACGCAGTGGCCCCGCAACCCAATGGCTCACCCACCCCCAGCACTAGACCTTCTGTACCCTGTTGTTACTAAGTGCCACCAAGTTGGTTCCAACTGACAACAATCCTGTATAGGGTTTCCAAGGATCAGCTGGTGAGTTTGAACCACCAACCTTGTAGTTCAAACCAACCTTGCAGTCCAATGCTTATCCTACAGCAAGCACCACACCAGGACTGTGCCCTAGTGAGCCAGAAATGCCCAATGTGAAGAGGAAAGGACTGAACCAGGACACAGGAGGTCTGGGCTGGGCTTGTGACTCAGCAAGCGGCTCCTCTTCTTCCAGGCCCTTCCATCACTGACCACCTGAGTCTCTCCATGGCCAGTTCCTCTCTGCTGCGGTCTCCAGCCCACAGTGGTGTGCCTGGTCCAGGGAAAACACACAGAACCATCGGAGAAATCAGGCCAAAGTGGAGGAGAGAAGATGGACACTGTCAGAAGGCAGCTCTTCTGGTCAGTATAAAGGTGCCCAAAGATGGACGAGTGGGACTTAGGAACAGAGAAGGACAAGAGAGTAGCCCCTGGTTTGCTAGACTTCTGCTGCTCTTCAGAGGCTCTGTGGGAGAAAAATGGCACCTTTGTTATTTCCTACCTCACACAAGGTCAACAGTTCAAACCCACAAGCTGCTCCTTGGAAACCCTATACAGGATCAGATGAAAGAAGGAAAGGAGACAGAGAAGAGAGAAGAGAGTTCTGAGAAGGGAGAGAGGGAGGCAAGGGCAGGTTTCTACAGAGGGGCTTTTCATCATGTGCCCACCTCCCCCAGAGACCCAGCTCCCTGAGGGTGGCACTCAGTCTTAACCACCATTTATTGAGGTCCACATTATGCCATGCTCAGCAAACATGGTTTCCTGTGGGGTATTGTTATGCCCATTTTACAAATGAGGACAAAAGTCTGCCTGGGGTCACACCACTGGTAAGCAGACAGCTCAATCTTGAACCCAGGTCTTACTGATCAAAGGCAAGAGCGCTTTGTTCTGATGATATTTTTCTCTCCAGCCTGAGAGAGTGAGCTGCACACAGTTGTTGTTGTTGTTGTTGTTAAGTGCCATCGAGTCGGTTCTGAGCCATAGCGGCACATAGTAGGTGCTCAATAAATGATCATTCAAATTGACAGGGGGGAAAACGGGGAGGGAGGGAGGAATTGGAGAGAGCAAAGAGGGAAGATGAGCCAGAAGACACTTCGGCAACTAGAAAATAAATAATAAAAGTGATGTTTTCCAATGCCAGGTTGGCATGGTGCCCAGGACTGCTGCTCTACACACAGGGAGCTCAGAATGATTCTTGACTCATCTTTTCCAAAAGTATGTGAGGTTAGGTACGTCAGCATTCAGGTATGCAGCTGAGGTTTGCAGTGAGAGGCGTTCTCTCTTCTCTTTCCTTGTTGAGTCTGCCCTGCCTCTGCCTTCCCCTCCACTCTCCTACCCACCAGTCAGACCAGCCTCAGTCCCATCCCGCCCCCTCCCCCGCCCCGACACCAGTCCAGCTAGGCTGGGGGGGTGCCTGTGAACAGTCCCCTCAGCCAGGCAGATCCCCTGCCGGTGAGAGGGATCCTGCGTGGTGCCGGGGGAGGGGCGGGTACGCCACATCATCTAACAGGTTGGTCGGGCTGCGAGGTGCCCCGCCCTCCCTGAGCTAATGAGCACTGTACGACAGGTGTTTGCTCCTCAGTCCCCAGCCTGTCCAGACTTCGAGAGGAGTCAGCAACCGCCTCTAGCAAGCTCCCTCGATAGCTTGTCTTCCTGCGCCCTCCCAGCTCCCGGGCCGGGGGGCGCGATGGCTTGTCGCTCCTGTGTCGTTGGCTTCAGCAGCCTCAGCAGCTGTGAGGTGACCCCGGCGGGCGGCCCCCGGCCTGGTATCTCGAGATGGAGCAGCTGCGATGTCCCGGGGCTGGATTTCAGCTCCCGAAGCCTCACAGGCTGCTGCTCTACTGGCACCATCCCCCAGGTGACCTTGAACCCCAGCCTGCTGGTGCCCCTGGACCTGAAAATGGACCCAGCCATCCAGCAGCAGAAGAACCAGGAGAAGGAGGAGATGAAGATCCTCAATGATAAGTTTGCCTCTCTGATTGGCAAGGTAAGCACAAGAGGAGGGGATGCCAATGCTAAGGATTGTCAGGCTGGGCCAGGTGAGTGAGCTGTGTGTTCCCCAGCATCTTGCGCCACTCTTGCTCCCAGACTATGGGATCCAGCATGGACCTCCACAAGCTTCTCTGGGCACACAGAAGGAAAAGAAGTTTCTGATCCATCCTGAACAGAGGAGAGAAAGGGATTGGTCTGAGGGACGTATGGATAAAAAGGGATGTATTTGGAATTTCACCCCCAGGTATGAACCAATGAAGTTTGGCTAAGGGGATGCGCCCTCACTGGACTGATGGAGGTATGATCCTGGTCCTACTCAGAGGCTGGTGGACAATAGAGATGACCCTCAAGGGTCCACCTTCTGTCCATCCCTCAGGCCCTCAGGCCTTTGGCCTTGCAGCATCTCTCCCAAGACAGCTTTGCTCAGCTTCCAGGGGTCCAAGCAAAGGCCAAGGGGGTGTGTGGGACAGCGCACAGGAAGGAGGATTCAGCTTTGGCGTCAGGAGATAGGAATGCAGGGGATAGATGCCTTCTCCTACTCTTCTACACCATGCCAGAGTAGAGACAGCAAGTCCTCAGAACCCTGCTCTTCATGCTCCCCACAGTGTGTCCATCTTTGCACCCCCAGAGAGCCCTGTGTCCCTCCCAAAACTGCTCCTCACTACTTCCTCCTAGAAACCTCTACTGGCGGTCCTCCCAGCTCTCTCCTCTCCAAGCCCTACCCTAGAGCAATAATCATCGCAGTCACAGCTGTTGTTGATCATTTGCTTGTTGTGTGCCCGGCACTATGCCAGGGGATCAACAATATTTACCTTTATTTCCCTCAGCAACCTTATGGAAGTACACAGTTTATGCCCATTTTACCAATGAGGCAAACTCAACCTTTCTCATCCTCTCAATAAACCAGAGCCATCTTTCTGTCCTGGCTCAGCTCTTGTTGGCACTTAGGCCTCTTGGATTTTGTGTCTCTCTGCATATTGCCAGTCTCCCACATTCGATGGGAGCTTGCAGAGAGGGGCAGAAGGACGGAGAGAGAGAAGGAGGGATATAACTTGTATTGAGCATCAGCCTATGCCTGATTCTCTGCAGGGACTTTACAAATGATATCATTGGGCCCACACAGCAACACGTTGGCTATTTTCCTTTCCGTGCAGATGAGGAAACCAAAGACCAGAGAGGTTATGTGCCTTGCCTAAGGTCACACAGCTGGTAAGTGATATCACCTAGTTTAGAACTCAAGTCTATGAGACACAAAGCCAGTAGTAGTGGGAATCATTTCTTTTCATCCCTCACTCAGTGGCCATACCAGACCTTCCTCCTGCAGCCGTGAGGTATACCCAGGGTGGGGTATGTGGAGTGGAGTAATACCTACCTATAGAAGGACTTCCACACACTGAAGCGAGCATCCCCACGCCCACCCTGACTGGCCACCACTGGTCATTGCTGCCCTGGTTTCCCCGGACAACAGCCCAGCAGTCATGGCCACTGGGAGGCAGGTTCCTACAGACCCATGTCCTCTTCAAACCCAGCTTAATCCCTTAAAAGGAATGCTTCAGTGAGCTATATAATTTGGCTCTGATGAGTGGCTTCTCTCCCGTGAACGCTACTGCTGATATCACCCTGTCCTCTGCCACAGGGACAGCAGGAGTGTGGAGTACCAGGGAGCGGGTTTGGGCCAGAGGCCCCATGTTCAGGAGCCAGGGCAATGCCCTAGAAAAACTTTAGCAGGATCAGAGCCTCCCAAGCCTCAAGTCTTGGCCTTAGTCTGGGGGTGACCTTCATAGTGGGACACAGGGAGCAGTTGGTGCCAACCATTTGGGGGTCTTTATTGCTGGGGCACTGCCCTGAGGAGTTCCAAGCGACTCACCAACTTTACAGAGAAGGTCTATCCACCGATGCCACAGCCCTTGTGTCTGTGAGGCCATTGAGGCCCTGGGTAGAAATAGGCAGCCGCTGAAAGAGCGAGTGCTGGTGTTTGAATCTGAGTTTGAATCTTGCTGTCCACCTGGAGTAGCTGTGTATCTCAGGCAAGATGTTGAACCCCTCTGGCTGCAGTGCACAGTGGTATAATGGGCTTGTCAAAATCTAACGGGATAATACTTGAAAAGCTCTTAGAACACACCTGGTATGTGTAAGTGCTTTACAAGTATTTGTTAAACACAAAAGGAAATGAATGAGCCCAGACCTAGGAAGCTCCTAGGACCCTTTGAGCCTCTTCTAGGAAGGAGGAGAGGGAGGACAGTCTTGATGGATGAAGAAATGGCTGGACTTCATAGATAGTGAGTGCATCATGGGAGCCCAAAAGTGAGAGGCCATGATGCCTTAGAGCTGGGAGCTCTGAGCAGAGGTGGGTTCCACCTCCCCTTCTTTGTCCTTTGAGGCACCAAGAGAAACAGGAAAGCACTCAGGAGGAGGTAGAGCAGGGGCACTCCCATGAGATGGCCAAGGGGCCCTGGAACTGTTTTGGCTCTGTCACTTGCTGGCTGAGTGTCCTTGGACAAGCTGCTTTCCCTCACTATGCCTCTGATTCATCCTCTCTGCTTCTGTCCTGAAGGTGACCCTGAACTCATGCCAGTGGAAGGACTAGTAAGGCTGTATCATGGTAAAGGGAAGTAGTAGGGAGAGGGGCCTCAAATGAGAAGGCCATGGAAGGGCAAGGAGAGAGCAATGGTAAACCCATTTCTGCACTCTCAGTGGGCAGAGGGGATGAGTAGGACTGCCCAAGGTCAACCAAAGGACCTTAGAGAGACCTGGTATCTGAAGCATAGTGGTTGTCACTCGGGACCCTAAAGACGGAAATTAAGAGGGGTGGCAGGAGGCCAGGAGACAGAGGGATGGAGGCAATTTCTCCCCTGACATCAGGAGGTGACTGGAATCATCCCTGTGCTACAGGTAGGAAGACACAAATAACCCATCCTGACCAAGAGGTCAGGAGTTCCTGGACAAAGCCAACCTCTAGTTGAAGGCCATCTGAAGAACAGGACCAACATGCCCCAGAGGCACAGCCCTCTAGGTTCCCCTGCCTGCACTGCCCATGGGTTAAGAACCTGAAGACCCTTTGCTATGTTTGGGCTTCTTCCCTCAAGAAGGCCCTCAGCCAGGAGCTCCAACCTGGGCTGCTCAGCTTCTCTCCTAAAGAACACATCTCTCCCCATAGCCCTGCCCCAGCTTGGCCCTGATTCTCAGCCACACAATCAGGCCACAGTGTTCCTCTGAACGATTGTGACATGGGAAGGTAGATAAACCAAGAATTTGCTCTCTGAGACCCCTCCGAGAGCTACCATGACCTAAGATGGGGGCGGAAGGAGAGACAAGCAAAACAGAGAAAGAAAACTGAGTGGCAATAGCCGGACTTCTTGACAAGTTGGAGACAATTACCCTGGCATCTCCCTGGGTGCAGGGATTAGCAGCCCTCCCCAAGCCTTTGTTCTGACAGGGAGGAGCCTTCTGCAGGGTAGGCCTGGGTGGGGGTTAAGTTTCCCTCCCTACTCATTGAGATAATGTGAGTCTCTCCAAAAGAGCAACAGGAGACAGGAGCCAGCCTCTGATCTCCCAAGACCGAAAATGCCTTCTAGCTGGATTGGCTGGCCAAATGTATATCCTCTGCCAGTGGGCTAGTGCTGAAACATGGGGGATTGAGGTTAGACTAAGGCAAGAACTTCCTGATGTGAAGGGTTTTCTGCTGCTCATGGGTGGAGGAAGGAGTCTCACATCTCTCTTCTCACTCCACCCTCAGTGTAAACACAGGGCTCCTGCTTGTCACAAGGGAGAGAACATGGGGTGAACAGGTACATCCCCCCACCCCATCGCTCCCTGTCACACACACAGAGCAGGGCAGAAACCTTCTTGATCTCTGGCCCTACTGAGAGAACATGGGGTGAACAGGTATATCCCTCCACCCCATCGCTCCCTGGCACACACACAGAGCAGGGTAGAAACCTTCTTGACCTCCCTCCCTACTGAACCTGTTTGGCTGTGATGCCAGCATATGGTAGACTTAAGGTCCACTTCGCGCAGAACTTACCTGTAAGACTGGGTGTTAAGCGGGGGAATGACAGCCCATAGAAGCCATTTTCATAAGCCGCCATCCATTACCTTTGCTGGTATTGTGTACTGAGTGTCAGGGGGATTGCCGGAAGTCATTAAAGCTTGTCAGGGGAGAAAAAGGAAGCTTGGGGATGTGGGCAGGTCAAGAGAGAGCTGACATCCCAGATGCATCTGGGACAGCAGCCATCAGATGGGACTCTCTGAGAAGCTCTGCCACCCTGGGCCTCCATCTCCTCCTCTGTGAAGGAAGGGTTCGGAGAAGCTAATCCAAAGGCTCCTGGCAGCTCCCTCAGGCTGGGCTTCTGTGAACCCGTGCCAGCCGCCAACAGTAGATGGGATGCAGCCCAGCTGCTTAGCGCGAGTGCCAGACCTGGCCCCTCCGATCCCAGAGAGCGCTATCAGGTTCGCTATCACAACAACAACCCCAGCTGCCCAGGAGTCAGCCCCCTCCAGGACCCTAGCCTGACAAGAAGGACAAATGAGCAGCAGATGAACAGAGGGTCTCAAGAAAGAGAGCACAGGGAAGAAGAGCACCCCAGGAAGGCTGGAATCTGCTGAGGTCAGAGAGTGGAGGCCAGGGGTGCCTGAGGCTGAGCTGGACTGGGCTCAAGAGAAATCCCACAGCCTACCAGTGGTTGTAGTGTGGTCCACAGGCCCTGGAAGCCCCTGTAGGCGTGAGCAAGGAGGAGCCCCCCAATCTTCATCTTCAAGATAAGGAAGACTAGCTGGGGCGCCAGAGCCCACAGTAGCTCCAACAGACTGGAGGTAGATGCTGCAGTGGATATGGGCACAGATACTAAATCCAAACCCCAAACGCCTGCATCCTGCTCTATAAGATACAATTAGTGATCCTGTCTACCCATCGGGTTGTTCCCAGGATTTAATAAATTGAGAATAATGTCTGGCACACAGTTGTTATTGTTATTAAGTGCCATCAAGTCAGTTCCAACCCATAGCATCCCTGTATGGGGTTTCCGAGGAGCAGCTGGTGAGCTTGAACCACCGACCTTGTGGTCACATGGTAGGTACCACATAAACACTTGCTAGTGTTATTATTTCAAAGTACATCACAGTTTTCCCAAAGGAGGTAGGCAAGACAAGCAGTATCATCCCCAACTTCTAGCTAGGGAAACTGAGACTCAGAGAGGAGGGTACAAGTCCAAGGTTGTCAGAAGGAGTCATGCTTTAAGCCCCAGTCAGGCCCTATCTTGCCAAGTGTCTAAAACCATATGAGATTAGGCTTGACAAGGGGGGGCTCCCTGGGGCCTTCCACCCAAGCCCCAGGCAGGCACCGAACATGTCACATCATTGGCACTTAAGCCAGAGTTCCCTCTCCCTGCATCTGGCTAGCCCTGCCCCTCCCCTAGGAAGCCTTGCTCATTGGCTCCATGTCTCTTGAATCTCTCCGTATCTCCACATCTTTGTTGGAACAATTGGCAATTGGAGATTAGTTCTGAATGCACTGAGCCCAGAGTGGGTGTGCACAGATGAGCTGCCACTTCTCAGAGAGGCCCCCTTCAGGGCCCGGGGCATCAGCCCCCGACCTGGCCACACCTGGCGCGCTCACCACTGCCTTCTTGCTCTCCCAGGTGCAGGCCCTGGAACAACGCAACCAACTGTTAGAGACCCGCTGGAGCTTCCTGCAGGGCCAGGACTCTGCCTCCTTTGACTTGAGCCACCTCTACGAAGAGTACCAGGGCCAACTGCAGGAGGAGCTGCGTAAAGTGAGCCAGGAGCGGGGACAGCTGGAAGCCAACCTACTGCAGATGCTCGGGAAGGTGGAGGAGTTCCGAGTCAGGTAGGCTGAGCCCTCAAAGGGTCACGGTTAGGACCTGGGGCCACTCAAGATCAAAGGGTGGGGACCAACCTGTACAGGTGAGAGGTGTGGGACACTGAGATGGAGGAAAAGAGCTGCAGAACATTTCTTAACACCACAAATACTTATTGAGGACCTACTATGTGCCTGACAATGCTCCTACCACTGCCCCAAATAGTGACCCCTCCAGTGAAGTCAGTCACAGCTAAGCACTGTGTTTGCTGACCACTGGAACCATCCCAACCCACATCCCCTGGTGCCCATAAATATGCCTGCTCTTGCCCACACATCCGCACTGGTGATGGGAAATTATGTCCCTAGATGGAACATCAGACAGGCTTCTGCTGTGCCGATGGCTTTGGATTTTAATCTCGACTGGGCTGAAAAGGATAGAGAAGTGGCTGGTGTACAGGCATGGGCTGGAAAGGGTGGATTTCATGTGAGTAAAGAAGGAATCCCATAAAGATAGTATGTGCCAGGCATCAAGATCGACATTGGAACTAGAGAGATGAATAAAACAGCCTGCAAGATGCTTTGACAACTTAATGGGGCAGACAGACAGGGAGATAATCTGCTGGACCCAAGCTTGGGCAACTAGAAAGGGTTAATGCTTTCCCCTGGCCCTTGCTAGCTTTGTGACCTCAGGCAAGTTGCTTAACATCCCACCTCAGTTTTCCTTCTGTATAAAATGGGAATGACAGTGCAAAAACTAAACCCACTGTCAAAGAACCACTTCTGACTCATAGCAATGATTAAAAAAATAATAAAAATAGACATACTGCCATCGAACTCATAGTGGCCCTGCATAGGGTTTCTGAAACTGTAAATCTTGAGAGCAGACAGCTTCATCTTTCTCCCTTGGAGCAGTTGGTGTGTTTGAACCACCAACCTTGCGGTTAGCAGCCCAATACCTAATCCACAGCACCACCAAGCCTTCTTGATAGTGATGCTAGCTGATTCCAGTTTAAGATGGTAGGAGTAAGCTGGAAGTTCTAAACAGCAACTCTCCTAGAAGGTTGAAGGGCCTGGCACACAGTAGGTACCTGACTAGCATTTGTTGAACTGGACTGGACAGTCTAGAGGCAGACTAGGCACTGAGGTTGCTCAGAGGAGACGAAATGCTCTGACTGGCCAGTGGGCAGGGCTTCAGGGGCATGGAGACTCATGGCAGAGCTGAGGTTGAGCAGCTAGGCTGTGTATGTACCTCTCCTTGGACCTGGTCCCCTTGGAATGAGATCCCAAGCCAGAGTGGCCTAGGCCCCCTGCCACCTCCTCCAGCTCCAGGCCTGCTCTCAAGCCATGCTGAACAAGGTTAAGCCCTTGGTTCCAGGAGGGCTGGGTGTCTCGCACCCTCCCAAGAGGCCAGGGCTCCAACTCTACTTGCCCAGATCTCCTGCTCAGCCCCACTCAGGATCTGAAGAGACGCGCACACAGGAAGCTCTCCCTGTTCTGTGGACCTTTGTTTCTTCATCCAGGAATGATCTGGCCAAAACCTCCCAGCCAATAGGCATGATCTGGAGCCTGACTGGGACTGGGCCCCTCCCTGATCTGGGACCACCTCCTGGGGGTGCTAGGGAATCTATCCATTCTTCCTGATACCAGCTCATCAGAACCCACAGCATTTCATCAATACCTACTAGGTCTTTGACCCTCAAGGGACCAAAGAATGGCAGAGCTAGAAGGGGTCTTGGCTCCTCCTAGTCTAGGGAAGGAAACAGAGGCCCAGAGAGAGTAGGGGCTTGTCCTCAGCCACACAGCATGCACATCTATCTCAAAGCCCACTAAAAGAGCTGCTTCCATGTGCCCAGCCAGATCTTGTTGATGGGAGCACTTTGTACCTGGAAGTTCTGTACAAATACTACTTGTTGTTTTAATCTGACTCAGCCCCCTCATTTGGCCTGCTGCCTGTTTCCATTGCCTACTGCCTGCTTTTCCTCTGTTTAGGCTCAGGGCCTCTGTTTCTCTCTCTGAGGCAGGAACTCACTGGAATACAAGATGGAGAGACAGGGCCTAGGAGCAGGCCTGGAAGGCTTTGAGGGGTCTGCAGGCCAGTGCTAAGAGGCTGTCTGGGGATGAGCAGAGCCTGCACCCCCCCCCCCTCAAGGAGTCAGGAGGCACCAGGCAGAGCCCTGGCAGGGAAAGGCTGTGCCCCACCTCTACAAAGCGATGAGCTCAGCCTCACTCCCAGAAATAAACAAGGGGTGGGGGGGAGAGGGGGGGCGGGGTGACAAGCTGAAAAGGGCCTGTGAACGGGTTTGGGAGCTGGTGACTTGCAGACTGGCACAGAACTGGGGGTGGTTTGGGGAGAGATGACATCATCATTTAGTCGTCTATGGGAACAGAGATTTCCAAAGTCTTTGAGGCAGCAGGGGCACTAAGGATCAGCTAGTGGAAAGCTCTGTTTGCTACAATGAAAGAAGAGCCGCTCAGCAAGAGGAAGCAACTTCCCCAAGGCCACACAGCAAGTGACTCAGGGACGCCACATACAGTTGTGCATTCTGTCTACTACACAAGAGCACTGGTTGGGAGACTGAGCAGGGGCTGAAATCCAGTCATGCAGCAAGCCGTAGAGCCTGGTGCCGGACTGCACACCCCCAAGGAAGTTCTTAGAAGAAAGGATGGATGTGGGCCAGCAGGAGCCTTGAAGGGACTGACCCCAAACTGGAACCCAGCTTCCTGCTTCGTTCCTGTGCTTGCACCAGCTAGCTTTTGAAAAAGGCTCCCTGGCAGGAGGAAGCATGGGCTCCATTCCATCCCTCCCATCACGCCTGGAGGTCCAGGAGTAGGGAAGACCTCAGTCTGGACAGGATACTCTGAGGACCCCCTTCACTCAGGCCCCACACTCCTGACACCCTTCTCTGGGGTGGGAGATTGTTGTTGTTGTTGTTATGTGCCGTGGAGTCGGTTCTGACTCATAGAGACCCTGTACAGGGTTTCTGAGGCTGTAAATCTTTACGGGAGCAGAAAGCCTCATCTTCCTCTCACCGAACCGCTGGTAGTTTCGAACTGCTGACCTTGAGGTTCACAGCCCAATTCATAACCACTACGCTACCAGATAGATTGTTGTTGTTGTTAAGTGCCATAGAGTCGGTTCCGACCCATAGCGACCCTGTACAGGGCTTCCGAGGGTGTAGGGGGCAATATTTCCCAGAATAGCTGCCAGCCCTCCTGTCTAGTTTCCCCTTGGCCCCCGGCAAGTTTTCTCTCTGGTGGATCAGGAAGAGACACCGTGGAAGCACAGTTTACCCCTCTCCTCCTCAGTCAAGGACAAATTCGAAAAGGTGGGAGACTCGTAGGAGTCTCAGAATCCCAGGCCTCAGCCCCAAGGTTCTCCTTCTAAGATATCTCAGTGGAAAAAGCTAAATGAACATCAGGCAGGATCGGGACCAAAGTGACCAGAAGTGACTGTGGGCCCACTGAGGGTCAAAGCTCAGAGCAGTGATCAGGACCCCTGACGGGAAGGGAAGAAGGAGGGGGAGAGCAATGAGGGATGAAAGGAGGCTGGGCACCTCAGGGAGCTCCCCTGGATTGTTCACCCTAAGTGTCTGTCCTCAGGTTGAGGGCAACTGATGAAGGCTTCTCAGCGTGGGACTCCCCAGGGCAGAGAATTCTCAGAGACCCCTAAAGCTTGTTTCAGTCAGCCCCGCCCTATGGACGGACTGACTGACTGACATGTGAAGGAAGAGCCAAGAACTGCCCCTCTCTGCGATAAGGTTCCCATGGTTACTTTCCAGGAAAGCTAGAGCCAGGTCCCAGGACAGAGCTCAGGGAATAATAACAGTAACACTAACTGCTTTATGTATGAATTCTTACCACTTCACTATTATCAGAGAACACACAATAACTTATCCAAAGTCACACCGCTACTTAGCAAGGAAGCCGGGAGTCGAGTCCAAGTAGCCAGGTTCCAGAGCGCCACACTTCAGCACCACACCCCAGCAGCCACCAATCCCAGCTTAGACCAAGTCCTTCTCAGAGCCTCAGTCTCCACATCTGTAAAATGGGACCAATGGCGGGGGCTCCAAGAATCACAGGAGACAGTGCAGGTAAAACACCCCCACTCCAGTCAAGGTACATCATGGGCACTTTGTTTAACCCATGCACTGTGATCTGCACCCTCACAACCCGTCTCAGACTCTGGTCTTGGACAGGAAGCACAGAGTATCAGAGCTTGCTGCAGGTTCTGACTTTCCTCTAAGTCAGACCCTCTCCTCAGCTCCTCAGGCAGGCGGGCATGTGGGAGAGAGGCATTGGGGAGGGCAAGTGCAGGTGCAGCCAGCTGACCCAGGTGATGGGTGACGCTGCCCCCGTTGTGAGGTCAAGGACTGGGGCAGACAAGCGGCTATAATTAGAGCCGCCAATGATTCAGGCATTCCCTGGAGAGGAGGGCGGGAAAACAGGAAGCCACAGAAACCCCACATCCGCTGGGACAGGGATGTCTGAGGCTGGCAGACACCCACCCACATGGGGCCAGGCCAAACACCTTGAGTGGAGGAAGAGGGGAAGGTCAGGAACTGGGGTCCAGTTCCTCCATCTGACCTTGTTCTTGTTCTAAACGTGAGTTGGACTTGAATTAGGAGGAGGCAGCACTGAGAAGGAAGGACCCACCCCCTTCCTGTGTCAAGTACGGGCTGTACACATTGCATCAAAGGTGGGCTTTGTGACCCCACACACACCTACACACCCACATTTAACTCAAAGAGCAGGAAGCCCAAGGAGAATGGTGAAGTCACTGGCCCAAAAACACAACCTGCAAAGTCCACACTTATTGTCCTTCCTTTGGAAGGCACATGACTACCTTCCAGCAAAGCTTCAGCAGGGAAGGGGTGGTGGTGGGTAAGAAGGAGGTTGAGTAATGGGGATAGGAGCAGACCTGAGCAAAGGCACAGCCAGCTTGGAACCTGAGCTCTTTAGTGGAAGGGGGAAGATTATGGGCCAAGTTCCAGAGTGAGCCACTGCACAATCAGGAGAGGCTTCCTGGAGGTGGTGTGGAACAGAGACAGGATGGATGGATGACCATCAGGAGGCTGTGGGAGGGAAAGATGGGGAGTGTCATAGGAGATGCAGGGTTGCGTTCACCTGAAGGAAGGGCCACTTTTTTCTAATTGGTCCAATTGAGCACCAGCCTCATGTTCTGTGTCTCTTTCTTCCTGCCTCTCCCACTCTTCCCATCCCTCCCTTCCTCTCTGTCTCAGGTATGAGGATGAGATCTCCAAGCGCACAGACATGGAATTCACTTTCGTCCAGCTGAAGAAGGTAGCCTGCCCTCCTCCTTCCTCGTGGGCCTTCTGCCCTCTTTCCCTCAGGATTACCTACTTTCCTTTGCTGTTGAGTGCGCTCAAATCCATTCCAAATCCCAGTGACCCCGGTGACCGAGTAGAACTGCCCCATAGCGTGTTCTCTGCTGTAATCTTGATGAAAGCAGGTGACCAGGTCTTTCTTCTGTGGAGAGGCTGAGTGGGTATGAACTGCCAACCTCTTGGTTAGCAGTTGACTGCTTAGCTGTTGCAGCACCAGGCCTCCTTATTTTCCTCTACTCCCAAGCAGGCCCTCATAGACTTGGTTTCCAGACCAACAGACAAACAGACAGATGTATCTGTCTCACCTTCCTCCTTTCTCCCAGGGTCTGAGCCAGGTTCCCTCTGGGAATCACTCCCACTCTTACAGGGAAGTAAACAACCCCAACCCCTCTATCCTCTGTGATCACTCACTACTGCTCCCATCCCTAGGACCTAGACACAGAGTGTCTTCGAAGGACTGAACTGGAAACCAAGTTAAAAGGTCTGCAGAGTTTCGTGGAACTGATGAAAACGATCTATGAACAGGTGAGGGGGGTGGGGATCTGCCCAGCCAAGGGCCAAAGGGTCCACAGCAGAGGGTACAGAGGAGGACAGTCATCCTGCCTGTCACCCCTTCACACATTGGCATGGAGCACCTTCCCAAAAGATGACTCTCAGGGAGAACTTGTGTCTTCACATGGGTATGCAATGCTGAGGGTGGTCAGAGGACCAGGTGCATCTGGCCACAGAGGCAGGGCCCATCGGGACTTGAACAACTGTTCTTACTCAACTACCAGTTGCCACTGGGCCTATTCAGACCCTTGGTGACCCCATGTGTATCAGAGTAGAACTGTTCTCCAGGATTTTCGATGGCTGATTTTTTGGGCTATAGAAAGCAGATCTTTCTTCCTAAGCGTCTCTGGGTAGACTCAAATCACCAACATAGGGACTCTTCTACTGAACTAACCTCTCTCTAATCACTGCAGCTGAAATTCCAGGCACTCACAGTTCTAGTCCTGAGAGGCACCTTCCCCATGTGGTTGACGTAGGGAAACCCTAGCTTCTGAGGGAACAAAAAAGACGCAGTGAATCCAGACACAAGAGCTCCTAGAGCACGTTTCCAGTTGCCTCCTGAGCATTCCCCTGAGTCGGGTGGAGAGTGGCCACCAGATCCAGTGTGTTGTCTGTTGTGTGGACACCAGGATGGATCCTGCTGATCAGGGCTGGACACTGGATGTGGATGCCACTCTCTGCTCCAACCGCTGCTTCCTAGACATCCTAGCCTCCTCCTCTCCACATCCCCTGTTTCCTGGATGAAGACATGTAGGGGTGATGCTCTCAAACTACTAGTGGGGTTCCAAATGCCTTAAGTTCAGCTAAGTACAAGCAGGACCATTGTTGGGGGTGACAGGGCTTGGCAGCCTGTGTGCAAACTGCTGGAGCCAAGCTATGGCAATGCCCCCAGTGAGCCAAGAGGAAGTCAGAGTCTCCCTCTCAGTCAAAAAGTTCTACTAAAACTGCCCTACACACTGCTGACCACAGCAATATGGCCTTGCCCTATGGAAAGGGAGATTGGGCTTCATGGCTGTGCTTATCCATACTCTTTTCCAGCAGGCTTAGCCTCCAGCTGAAGCTCCTGTGGGGTGGAACAGAGCAGAGAGAACATCACAAGCCTTAGACCCAGTGAGAAGGCAGCCCACCCAGACAGACCACCCACACTGGCAGCCCAGACCAAGCCCTCCACAGCCAGGACAAGTCCCATGTCCCATAACAGGCTGCCTGGGGCCTCATGCCCGTGGATTACCTTGAGGCATGGATCAGTGGCTCCTCTGTCCCAACTCCCCATGGGCTGCTGAACCCCAGGCCAAGATCAGCAAGGCCTATGGCTCAGAATCTGCATTCTGCCCTGTTCTCCCACTTGTCAACAAGCTGAGAACCCAAGTTCTAAGCCAGGATGCCAGCCCTGCAGATGGGGTGATGTAACTCAAGATTAGGCATAACTAGCAATATATCAGGCATTGCTGGAAGCACACACACAAAACTTCTTGGCCACTGCCTCATTAGTAAGGGAAGGGTTGTGGGCTTTTCTGTCTTTGGGCCTAGATTCTGTCTCTGTCCTTGACCCATTCTTGTGACCGTGGGCAAGTTTTGGGGGAAGAGCCAGTCCTATGGAATTTGGGGAGAAGGCACCATAGGCAGAAAGGAAACCTAAGCAAAGTCCCCAAGACACAAAGTGAGTTTGTGATATAGAGTCAAGGAAGAAACCGTTATGGCTGGAACCAAGAGGTCAGAGTAGGGGCCCTGGGAGAGGAAGCCAAAGCGCCTGTCAGCGATCAGGCCATGGAAAGCCCAGGGCTCCGGTCAGGGATTTGGACCTGTTTCTAAGTGAGATGGGTAACCAACCACCAGTAGGTCCCGGGAGGGAGTGGGTATGGTTTGTGGTTTTGTAAGACAGCTGTGGAGAAGGAACTGTAGCAAACCGGTAATGTCAGAGTTACCGCTTTGGGAAGCAGTAAGGTGGTGTTTGTGTCCCTTTTTACACATCAGGCCAGGCTGAGAAGATAACGCTGACCCCTTGCTAAAAAGATTGCCTGCCTCCATGGGTCTCCAAGCCTGTTCCACCTGATGGGAGTATATAATGCAAGCCACATATGTAAATTTTTCATTTTCTAGTACCGCCATCATCACTCACTGCTGTCACATCAATTCCAACTCATGGCAACCCCATGCATGGTGTGCACCTTCCCATGTGTGTGGAATGCTGAGCATGTTCAGGGGACCAGACAGGATCTAGCGGGACTTAGTCAACTGTTCTTACTAAACTACAAGTTACTGAGTCCACTTAGACTCCTGGCAGCCCACGAGTATCAGAGTAGGAGCTTTTGATGGCTGATGTTTTAGAAATAGATCTCCGGGCCTTGCCATGAAGGCCCCATTGGGTAGATTCAAATCTAACTGCTCAATTAACAGTACAGCTCATTAACCATTTGTACCACTCAAGGACTAATTTTCTAGTTGCTATTGTTGTTTAGTGCCGTCAAGTTGGTTCCAACCCATAGCGACCCTGTATAGGGTTTCAAAGGAGCATTTGGTGAGTTTGAACCACCAACCTTGTGGTTCAAACCAACATTGTGGCCCAGTGCTGAAAGAAAGAGATACAATTCATGTAATAATATATCTTATGTAGTTCAACATATCCAAAATATGATGATGTCAACATCATTCAATCTAAAAAATTAATGGGACGTTTTACATTTTTTATTCATACTAAATCTTCAAAATAGGGGGTATGTTTCGTACTTGCAGCTCATTTCAATTCATACTGGCCACATTACATGGTTATCCATGTTCTTAATGTTGGGTGCTACTGAGCTGATTCCAACTCATGTGTGCAGAGGAGAACTCCATAGGGCTTTCTTGGTTACAGTCTTTTCAGAAGCAGAAGCCACTGAATGGGTTCAGAGAGTCCATCCATGAAGTGCTGTCGAGTCAATTCTGACCCATCGTGACCCTGTATAGGGTTTCTGAGGAGTAGCTGGTGAGCTTGAACCACCGACCTTGCAGTTCAAACAGCTTTGCAGTCTCGTGCATTAACCTACAACACCACACCAGGACAGAACAGTTCTGAGTGAAGGAAGGTGCCAGTCATGGCTACCTTAGGTGGAAGACATACATGGTGGTAAGTGATAGCCTCAGGAAGACAGGGCACTCTAGTTCGTTTTGGAAAAGGTGTCAGATGAGAAAAACTATGCTGTATAGGCCTACCTCTCAAATTCCAATAAATACCCCTCCCCTCTCCAACATGCTCACACATACACACACATCCCCGGGCCTCCAGAACCCACAAGTAAATCTGGATAAAACAAGGCATGGGCAAGTTCTGAAAAGCCCATCCCAACTAGCTCAGCAGGAGCTCAAGGCCTCCCGTCTACCACCACAGCCTCCTTAGGGATCTGTCTACCTCTTCTGGCCATCACAGGCCTTTATGGTCACAAGGCAGCCCTCCAGGACACAAGGCTGGGGTGATGATCCTCACTGGGCAGAGGCTCACATTCCCCTTCATCATCCAAGGTGCATTCTAACTCCCAAAAGCATTTGGAGCCTGGCTTCATCCAGCCAGAACGCCACCTGCCCCACCCATAAACTCTGGTTCCAGGGAGATTAGCTGGGAATCTGCTGACAATCCCCAGCTGACCCAGGTGAACCATGGGGTGCTGAGCCCTGCAGAGAACCTAGTACTATCTGAGTAGCCCTGGTGCCTGCCCTCAAGGTATTTTGAGGAGGCTTCTCCAGCTTCATGACCTTTACCAACTCTAATACTAACCTTTTGTTGTTGTTGTTAAGTGCCAGCAAGTCAATTCCAACCCATAGCGATCCTGTATAGGGTTTCCAAGGAGGAGCTGGTGAGTTTGAACCGCCATGCTTGCAGTTCAAACGGCTTTGCAGTCTGGCACATTAACCCACAGCGCCACACCAGGACTCCTTAGTGCCTGTTTATTGAACACATACTATATACCAGGCATTCTGCTAAATGCTTTCCATACTTAATCTCAGCTAATCCTCATAACCACCCTATGATGTAGGCAATTTGGCACAATTAAGAGAGCATAGCTTTAGAGCCAGGTGTGACACTGTGGATTAATGTACTGGACTGCAAGGTCAGTTTGAACCACAAGGTAGGCAGTTCCATTCCTCAGAAACCCTCTGCAGGGTCGCTATGGGTCAGAACCTACTCAACGGCACTTAACAACACCAACGCTTTAGAGCAGCCTGGATTATGTGAACTCCAACAGGTTGTTTTAACATTTCTATGGTGTGGAGTCCTGGTATGGCACTGCAGGTTAATGCTCTGGTCTACAAGGTTGTGTTGAACTGCAATGTCGGTGGTTCAAGGTCACCAGCCACTCCTTGGAAACCCTATACAGGGGTCACTATGAGTTGGAACCGGCTCAACAATACATAACAACAACAATGGCGTGGCGCTGTGGGTTAATGCTCCAGACTGCAAAGCCATTTGAACTGCAAGGTCAGTGGTTCAAACTCACCAGCTGCTCCTCAGAAACCCTATACAAGGTCACTATGGGTCAGAACCAACTCGACGGTGCTTAACAACAACATGCCTTGATTTCTCCATCTCTAAAATAGGGAGAATAATAAGAGCACCTACCTCACTGGACTGTTTGAACGATTCATTTTATTAAAACATCCTAAAGCTCTTAAGGCATTCTGATAGAGTAGTGGTTACAAATCGGGCTGTGAAACTTAAGTTCAGCAGTTCGAAACTACCAGTTGTTCCGCAGGAGAAAGATGAGGCTTTCTGCTCCAGTAAAGATTTACAGCCTCAGAAACCCTGTACAGGGTTGCTATGAGTCGGAACCGACTCCACGGCACATAACCGCCACCACCACTAAAGCTCTTAGCATAGTATCTGGAACATGGTACACATTTAATATATTTTAGCTGTATTCAGTTCTATACTCATTTTACTGATGAGCATCAGAGAAGTTTAAAAACCTGGCTAGTAGGAGGTGGTGGTATTCAGAGTTCTGGTAGCATAGTGGTTACGAACTGGGCTGGGAACCTTAAGGTCAGCGGTTCGAAACTACCATCCGCTCCGCGGGAGAAAGATGAGGCTTTCTACTCCCGTAAAGATTTACACCCTCGGAAACCCTGTACAGGGTCTATATGGGTCGGAACCGACTCGACGGCACTTAACAACAACAACAACAAAACACTACATTGTACTGACCCCTTCGAGTCACCTGCTGCCTTGACCTTAGCTACACACACAGCATCCTCCTTAGGCTCTGGCTCTGGAGGAAGCTCTGAACTCTTCCTCAGCTTAATTCTTGCCAAGGCAGAGATACACATCCTCTCTCAGGGACGCATCTCATGATGGCACCGTCACATCACACAAGGAAGCATTGTTGTGCCTCTGCAGCCTAGAGGGGCCAGCATGTCCAAACATGTCTGAGATATTCTGAACCCTCCATTTCCTGTGTCTATTTACCAAGTGCCTGCTTACCCTGCCTCTCTCCAGAAAGGATAGTTAGCAGTCTGCCACATCAGCTCTGTGCCACCAATCCTGCTGGCCCTGGGAGGGGGAGCCCTCTCCCCTGTCTGCAGTGTGTCCTGACAAGGCCTAGGTGGTTTGTAGTTGTGAACTGCCACAAGTCAGACCCAGCTCAAGGCAGCCCCACTTATGAGAGGATTGCTCTATTGTGCTCCATAAGGTTTCCACTGCCTGAGTCTCAGAAGTAGACCCCCTGGCCTGTCATCCTAGACTTTCTTAGTCTGGAAACTCCGCTGAAACCTGTCAGCATCATAGCAGCTTGTAAGCACCCCCTGACAGCCAGGTGGTGGCTGTAGTTGAGATGTATCAGCCCAGGCAGTAACAAATGCCAAACCAAAGCAAGAGTAGGTGTGCCTTCAGAGGGCTCGATCCAGAATGCCCCACACCCACTAATCCTAGCACTGCATCTCTGACACTGGCCAGGGTATTGGTTTCACATGGGGAATGTTAGCTTTGGTTGGGAGAGTGGCTGAGTGTTGGGCTGTGAGCCTGTAGTAACCACCACTCACATGGTCTGCGCTGTAGCCTGTCTGCATAAGGAAGGATCTCTGTGAGGTTCATGGGAAGATCAACCCCTCAGCAGGAGACGCCCATGGGGGCAGATGGCCAGCTCAGGCTCCTGCTGACCACAGTGCAGAGGCAGAGTACCTTCTGGGTATAGAAACCAGGGACTCTCTGAGCATAAGGATGATGAGAATCAGGAGGGAGCCTGAAGTCAGGAGATTAAGGACCAGAATTCAGTCATAAGCCAAAAAGTTACACCAGGGTCTGAGCAGAACCCCAGATCCCATGGGCAGGTGTCAGGAGATACAGGGGACACAGGCACTTGTGAAACACCAGTATGGGGTATAATCAGCAAAACCCAGAGCGCAGAAACATCACAAGACTAGAAAACTGATTCTTCCAACTAGAAAAAATTGCAAGGAAATAGGGAGAGAGAAACAGAAAAGGGTTCTATAGCTTGAAATCCCTGAGTAGCACAAATGGTCAAGTACTCCACTATGAACTGAAAAGTTGTCAGTTTGGTGCAGCAGAAGAAAGGCCTGGTGATCTGTTCCTTGAGAACCCTATAGAACAACTCTACTCTGCACACATGGGGCCGTCATGAGTCAGAATTGACTTGATAGCCACTGTTTGTTTTTTGTTTTTTAATCTATAGATTAAAAGAATCACAGAGACATATGGACCAATTGCAGTGTATGAACTTGGTTTAGATCCTGATTCAAACAAACAAGTGGAAGAAAAACATGAGGCAATCAGGGAAATGGGGACACTGGCTGAAGTATGATGACTGAAATAAGAGTCAAGGGTGGACGGTGAATGATACTCGGAATACCAGCCAGCTCAGGCCCCATGCCCTTCCTCCACAGGGGGAGCCTCACTTCCTGCAGACTAGCTCTGAGCCCCACCTGCCTGGCTCTCTTCCCAGCCTCCCAACAGTGACTCACTCTGCCCAATGTGGTATACTCCCCTATAGCTCCTCCCTCCGGAAGGAGGCCCCACACAGGGCCAGTGCTCTCCGGTGAAGCAGTCCAGGGCCCAGGACCCCTGCTCCCACCTGCTACCCTCCACACTACTGAGCATGCTGGCCTGGAAGATGGCAGGCTGTAGACAGGGTCTGGTAGGGAGCCACTGGGAGATGGCTTCAACCTCTTGTCTCCACACTCTCAGGCTTACCAGCAGTGAGGAAGGGCCTGAATCTGAGTCTGTCTCTGCACTCACAGCTGGTCCCATAACCTCTTTGTGCCTCAGTTTTCCCCCTGTAATCTGAGGCTAACGAGGATACCAGTCTCATGAGGATTAAATGTGAGGGCACGTGGTAAACCCTTAGCATGCAGCCTGGTGTGAAGGAAGCGGTAGATTTTAGCATCTCCAGGCACCTCTGTGGATGTGGTTGGCATTTTCTAAGCAGGGATGAGACAGAGAAGAGGGAAGAGGAGGAAATGCTATTCTTGTGGCTGAGTCCTGTCTTACTGGCAAGCCCCTCAACTAGAGAGGGCATGGGAGGTGACCCTCTGGTGACACTGCAGGCTGAGTGTCAGGGGCAGGGCCTCATCGTGAGCAGCAGCCTGAGGCAGGGGAGGGGGGCACACATCTGTCAGCCTTGAGCCGCACCCACCCCCTCATCATTCATGAGATTCTGTTCCAACATCTAGGAGTATTTGACAAACTGAGACGACGTGCCTTTGTACCAAACCCTGTGCAGATGAAGAAGGGTCTGCTGGGCCCACAGGGAACCCTGTCTCTGGAAAGACAGAGTTGAGTAGTGGTGGAACCAGGGACGAGGGGCTTGATATGCCCCAAGCCCAGGGCCACCAGCTAGGAGGAAGGTGTCCCACCCTAGCAGGAGTGCCTCAGGTAGACAGTGGAGGATTGGAGGAGATACCAACAGTCGGGTTGGAGCCCGGAGTGAGAGCAACACAAGAGGTCAGCAGGGAATGGGGTGGCAGTGGTGACCTGCTTCCCATAAACCCAAGCTGGAGAGCTGTGGTAAGGAGGCCCTAATTGTTCATCATCTCTCCAGGAAGGCTGAAAAGGAGAAACTCCCCTCACCCTGGGGTGAAGGGACTGGCTGTGGCAGAGGGTCCTCCTGCATTCCCCTAGCCCTAAACCCTCCACATCTGTGCCCCACCAGGAGCTGAAGGACCTGGCAGCCCAAGTGAAAGACGTTTCAGTGACCGTGGGAATGGACAGCCACTGCCACATCGACCTGAGTGGCATCGTGGAGGAGGTGAAGGCCCAGTATGATGCCATCGCCGCGCGCAGCCTGGAGGAGGCCGAGGCATACTCCCGCAGCCAGGTGCACAGGCTGACCCACAGGCAGGGAGGAGATGGACTGTGGTGACCAGAACTCACATGCATAGCAGTGTGACCTGAGATTCTATGACAAGGAGAGAAGATGGGAGGCTGGTGCCGGAGAGGGGGCACAGGGACAGAAATGGAGTCATGGGGAGGGGCTCCTAGTGACTCCCTGCACATCCTGTCCTCTCCCAGTTGGAGGAGCGAGCTGCCCGCTCTGCTGAGTTCGGATCCAGCCTGCAGAGCAGCCGCAGTGAGATCTCGGAGCTCAACGTTCACATCCAGAAGCTCCGATCCCAGATCCTCTCCATCAAGAGCCACGTGAGTGTCCATTGGATGCACCCCCACCCCCTCAAGGGCTGACAGGAAGGAACACACACTCACACACCAGCCAAACTGACACAGGTATGATCTAGCTGATTGACTCTGGGCTGGTTGCTTAGCAACTCTGTGCTTAGCTTCCTCACCAGTCACCTGAGATAGGACACTTATGAAGATTACATGAGCTTTGTGTTTGAACATGCTTTGTAAACTGTCCAGGGATGTTGGCTATTAGAGGGCCCACTGCCTCCCTCCCAGACCTCCTGTCAATATACAGGAGAAGGGAGTGGAGACCTAAGCCCCCGCCTGCAGCCAGGACAAGCAGCTGCTGCTCTGGGGGCATGTAGGACTTCTCTCAGATTTTAGGGAAGTATCTCCTTAAATCGGCGTCTTATTTTATGTGCAACCCAGGGATGCCATTGTTCAGCCTTCCTTCCCCACATCTATGCCCCAGGTGGGCTCCTGGCTGTGGCCCACTCTCTCACTCCCAATCCCCCTTACTGGTCCCTTCTCCCTGTCATTCTGGTGGCAGTGCCTAAAATTGGAGGAGAACATCAAGATGGCCGAAGAACAGGGTGAGCTGGCCTTCCAGGATGCTAAAGGCAAACTGGCCCAGCTGGAGGCTGCTCTGCAACAGGCCAAGCAGGACATGGCACGGCAGCTGCGAGAATACCAGGAGCTCATGAACACCAAACTGGCCCTGGACATCGAGATTGCCACCTACCGCAAGCTGGTGGAGGGCGAGGAGAGCCGGTGAGGGGCCTAGGGAGAAGGAGGACTGGGGGACCAACCCTGCACCAAATTAGCCTCCCTTTCAGCATGGCTGGGTGAGCCAAGCAGGCCTGGGTTCAAGTACTCGTTCAGCCACTTATAAATAGGGGCCGTTGGTCCAGTTCATTAAATTCTCAGTTTCCCCATCTAGAAAATGGGCTGGTCATAAGGTGGCCCCCTCATGCAGGGGTAGGGAGGATCAAATGTGATTTTGCATGCAAATGCCTGTCACAAAGAAGTGCTCAATAAATAATGTTAGCTGGAGTCCCTAGGTGGTATAAAGGGTTAATGCAGTCAACTGCTACCCAAAAGCTCGTCAGTCTACCCAGAGTACCTCAGAAGAAAAGTCTGGCAATCTACTTCCAAGGTTTCAGCCACTGAACACCCTATGGAGCACTTTTCTACTCTTAGAATGCAATCAATTCCATTGGTAATTGGTTTAAATGTCAGTATACATGGAGGGAAGAGGATCAGAAAGGACAAGCCAGATAGCCAGGACAATCCAAGGGCTGGGAATCCCTCTCCACCTGCCAAGTCCTGGGCTTCCAATCCCAGGGGAGCTGAAGCCACAAGCTCCCTCACATCCCACCATGCTCTACCCCCACCCTCAGGATGGAGCTGCCCTCAACCGCAATGGTCAGCGCTGTGCAGTCCCGCTGCAGGACCAGTGAGTATTCTTATCCTCAGGGCCCATGGCGGGAAGGGAAGGGTGCAGGGAGACCATGACCCCAAGGAATCATTTTAAGTGGCTCCCAAATCTCTAGCCCCTCCCGTGCCTTACCCCTTATTTCCTCTGTAGCTTCTTCCAAGTCAAGCCTCTCCAAGGCCCCCTTCCGGAAGAAGAAAACCAAAGGCCACGTGATCAAAATCACAGAAATGTCCGAGAAGTTCCTCTCCCAGGAGTCGGAAGCTTCAGAATAAGGCAACAGGACCCCAAGAGCCCCAAGTTTCTCCTGCTGCAGCAGGAGAAACTTAAGCTAGACTCAAGAAAGCAGCTTGGAGCCTCTGGGTTGGGAGACACGGCCTGATACTGACCTGATAGGAGGAGGGTTCAAGCAGGGACCACTTTACTGTGGTGTCCAGGGGTGGGAGGGTGGGAGGCAGCTGCTCAGATGGACTCCTTATCAACACCTCATAGTCTCACCCTTCCAGGCTCTGGTCAGAGGTTTTCCAGGCTGGGGAAACTGGAATTTGGGCATCAGTTTTGTGTCCACCTCCTCCCTCCTCTGAGGTTTCCCACACCATAGGGCTCTAACTAAGGTGCCTTTGATTCTTTTGCCTAATCCTTGCCCTAAACTTGTATCTCAAGTCTTCCTCGCTTATCCATCTTAGTCCTGGTTATGGACTTGGGGGTGATGAGGACTATGTAAGTACCCCCACAACATAGCTGGAGTTCCTAGGGAGGCTGAGTGACAAGTACCCCCTGGCTTTCCTGCACCTCATGGGTCCCCCAGACACCTGACAGTATTAAGGAATGAGGGGAGGAGGGCCCTGGGTGTTGGGACTTGAGCCAGGACCTCTGAGATCAAGCCAGACACCTGCCTCCCACCCCCCGTGGGTCTCACCCAGTAGGTCATATTCCGAACTGAACCAGCTGCGTATGGGGGCACCACCCCTGGCCAGCTCCCCGTATCTTCTCCAGAAGCTATTCTTGCCATGATCAATTCCCTGAGGAGGGGGCCAGATGACAGCCTGGGGCTAGGCAGGAGAATGAGACCCTCCTCTCTCCCCTCTGCCATTCCTGGTTCCTGAGTCCCTGGATTCACCACTCCTGCTGGGATCTGAGCTCTCTGTCCCCAGCTCAGGCCCTTCCCATCCTGAACACCTGGCTTTGGAGTACCAGGTCCTTCCAGGAAGCCCATTTCTCATGACTCTCTGCTCTTAGGCCCCTGTCCTCCTCTATATCCATTGAGGACCCTGGAACACCCCCACGCCTCTGGAGTTCCAGTTCCTTCTTTTCTAAGGGTGTCCTACCTTTTACCCCTCTCCTGTTTCCTCCCAGCATGCCCACTCTGCCTGAGTCTGGCAGGGCCAGGAAGAAGGCACAGTCGGGACAGGTCTGGGGGCTTCAGAGCCCTTGAGGTCGGGCTGGGGAGCCCCAGTGAAAGCTTCAAAAGGGCTCAACCAAAGAGAAAAAAATTCTGCATCCAGTAAGATTAGGGATTAAAGTAGGAGTGCTCCTATTTCCTGCTCTGTGCTCTCACCTTGGGGGCAGCCTTAGACTCTCACTGTGCAGCCCCCTTCTCTCCTTCCCTTCTTCTCCCCTACTTTCTCACCTCCTTTTCCAGCCCCATTTGATCCATTCATCTCATTCTCCAGGACATGGTGGCCCCAGGCCTTGGCGCCTCCCAGACCTGCAGGCCTGTTGTGAGCACTGAAGGGCTACCACTTCTCAGGCTGAAGGGAGACATATATACTTCATCCCAAAAGAGGGTGCTAACTGCTGCTTCATCTCGGGCTATTTATTGGTTTCCAAGGGAGCAAATCCTCAGTGGGGATAAAGATATTATAAAGTATATATATTATTTTTTCATAACTTATGTGGCTATAACTTATTGCTTCCCTTCCTGCTTCTGTATAATCAGTACTATCTTCTGGGATAGATAGCATATTTCCCAGCCAGCCCATCTGATTGGCAAGGCGTCCTTGTCCCTGCCAAGGGATGAATAAAGTACTGAGATGTGTCAATGGATAGAACTGTGTGTCTGTATTTATCATCCCTCACAGGACTGGTCCATCACTAGTTAATTGGGTTGACCACAGGACTAGAGGAATCCTCCAATTATGGGAAAATGGGCCTAGGGACCTAGGTGTACCTTCAGGTCGGTATAGCTAGGACACATAAAAGTTCTCCTACCTCATCATCCTACAAGGAGACAGTACCTGCAATGACCATTGTTCCCAATGTTTCCTGACATGTGTGGGCACCACGTGGGACACTTCATGAAGTACATAGGGAGGACTCCCCCAAGTGGTGGTGGGGGTCTTCCCAGACACCTCTGCCTGCCTGTGGGGGCTGGCACAGGCTAGAATATATTCTGATGGGTACAGGCCTAATCCTGCAAATCAAATGCCAGTTCAACCACTAAAGATGAAGCACCTTCTCCAAGCCCAGCCCTGTGCTAAAACACCTACAACTTCTCTCCAACCCTCTGCCATAAGAAACTCACAATCAGATTGGAGACTTGAGATAGCCACTCAAGATAACCACCTCAGACTTCTAGCCAAGTGCAGAAGTGGGTGCTATTACAGGTCAGGGGGACTCCCCGTGTGGCACTGTAAGATCAGCACTGAACTGCGAACCATAAAGTCAGCAGTTCAATCCCACTAGCTGCTCTACAGGATCGCAATGAGTCAGAACCAACTCGACAGCACTTAACGCCAACAACAAAGGTCAGGGAAGAGAGAGACTTGTGGAAGGGAGTCAAAGCAGAAATAGGAAACTAAGCTTTATGTGAGCATCAAGGAGCCAGAGCAATCAAAAGAAGGAGGGGAGGGGTCTTCAAGCGGAGTTCCTGTCCTGGCTCACTTCCCTATCAGCAAGGCGAGCTGGGGCATATGAAGCCTCAGTTTCCTCACCTATAAAACAGACAACACCTTACAGGGATACTCACCTGACAGGGCATTAGGGATTTGATGAGATCTGATCTGGCACTATTGCTTCCAGCACTCTGAACTAGACCAGCTCAACAATTGGACAGGATTATTGGCAATGTCATTATTGTTATTACAGCAGATGTTAAGGATTAAAGACAACTGACTAACTGAGTCACTAGGAGTAGAAATTGACTCATCAGCAACAGGTTTTAGAAGCCCTGGTGATGTCATGATTAAAGCACTTGGCTGCTAACAGAAAGGTCAGTGGTTCAAACCCACCAGTCACTCTGTGGAAGGAAGATGTGGCAATCTGCTTCCAGAAAGATGTACAGTCTAGGAAACCCTCTGGGCCCATTCTATTCTGTCCTGCAGAATAGATTGGATTGCAGCGGGATGGGTTTGAGCTTGCTTTAGGACTAGTTGGGAGACCCAGAGACAAGCCAATGAGCTTCAGGATGCTGCACAACCAGAGCTCTCATCTGCAAGTTTGGGGATCAAGTCTGTTTGTTCTTCTGAGGATGCTAAGGGGTGGGGAGAGACTGGCAAATAAACCACACACCCATCCCAGGAGAGGCAAGCTGAGGCTAGCCCTCTCTTAATCAACAAATACCTTTGTTTTCTAGTTGATTCATCTCTGCCTAGGTATCTGTTATTCTTTGTGGTGTTGTAGGTTAATGCGCTGGACTAAAAAGTTGGTTTGGACCATAAGGTAGGTGGTTCAAGCTCACCAGCTGCTCCTCAGAACCCATATACAGGGTCACTATGAGTTGGAACTGACTTGTCAGCCCTTACAACAACACAACAACATATATATCACAACATATATATCTTTTATCTATGTGTTAACCCATAGTTTCTCTATGGGTTAAAGTGCTGGACTACAAAGTCGGTTTGAACTGCAAGGTTAGTGGTTCAAGCTCACCAACCAATCCTTGGAAACCTTGTACAGGGTCACTATGGGTCGGAACCAACTCGACAGCACTTAATAATAACAACAACATCTTCTATCTACTTCCTTTATTATTCTATCCTTTTCCAACTTCTTGAACTGAATGCTTGCATCATTAACTTGCCATCTTTCTTCATTTCCAGGTTTTTTTTTGGAGTCTTCGAAGATGATAAATTCCCCTCAAAGTACCATTGGTTTCATATGTAGCATTTTGGTTACTGTTTATTTCAAACAATTTTATTCTTTGACTCCTGCATTGTTAGAAGTGTTCCTATACGAAGGTCTTCATTTCACAAACATTTACTCTTCTCAGTCTGTGACTGACCTAGCCCAGGATGCTCAGAGGAACGTTAAACTCATCCCACATTTATCCCCGCGTCCTTGACTCTTTAATCCACCACACAAGAAGTGCTTCAATTGCTTGAAATAGTACTTTTGTTTCCCTTATCCCAGATGGCTCCAGATTTTGTAAGTACAGCGTGTGTGTCCTTCTGCATCCCTGGGCCCTGCACAGTCCCTGAACCAGAGAAGGTGTTCAATAAATGTAGAATACAGGAACAAATGAATGGATCAATGAATGAATCATGCCCATCCCCAACCATAGTCTCTTGGCCTAAAAGTCCCAAGAAGACGAGGGCATGCCTCATTAACCTCTGCACCCCCATGCTAATGCAATGCCTGGCTCATGGACGGAGTGCAGTGGGATGTGTAGAATGAATGAATGAATGGAAACAATGATTTTCCTCCCCAAACAAGGAAACCCTCCTGCTTATGTTGTGTGCCAGGGGGTCAATTTCAACTCATTATCATCTATAGGACAGAATAGAATTGCCCCGTAGTTTCCTAGGTGTGGTGCTATAGAATCAACCAAACCATAAGGTCGGCAGTTCAAACCCACCAGCGGCTCCTCGGAAACCTTATACAAGGTCACTGTAAGTCAGAACTGACTCAACAGCACTTAACAACAACAACACTCTTTTCAGAAAGGAGCTTTGGTGGCACTGTGGGATAAGTCTTGGTTTACTAACCACCAGGTCAGCAGTTCAAACCCACCGCAGGAGCAAGATGAGACTGGCTGCTCCCATAACAATTTACAATCTCAGACCTTCCCCCAGAGCCAAAAGAGAGGGAAAACTTCTCCTAGCACCAAAGCTCTGGATTCAGACTTCTAGCCTCCTGAACTGCGAGAGAATAAACCTGCTCATTAAAGTCATCCATTTACAGGATTTCTGTACTATGGAGGTAACTAAGATAGACCCCCACCAGAAGATAAGCTAGGGACTGTGTCTTATTCAACTGTGCACCCCTAGATCTAGCAAGGTGAGAAGCCAGGAATTGGTGATAATTAAAATGCTGAAAAAATACAAAACCAAACTCATGACCACTGAGTTGATTGCAACTCATAGTGAAGCTGTACAGGGTTTCCAAGGCAGACAGCTTCATCTTTATCCCATGGAGCAGTTAGTGGGTTTGATGTTGTAGTTACCCGTCCAGAACTGGCACTTACTAAATGAAGGTAAAAATGACAAATGTTTGCAATTGATGAAATAAGAAAGGTGAATCCACCACCATCGAAACTATTTTGAACACCTACTCTGAGCTGTACGTCTAAGGACATTCAGGAGAAAGGGACTCAAAGAGACAATGGGGTCCCTGCCCTCAAGAGCCACAGGGTGGACAGAAACCAATTCACGGTCCTGTGCCGTGCCTAAAGTCCTTCTCTGTGGTCAACCACATACTCTCTGTGGGATTTTGGACAAGTCACCTTCCCTGCTAGCCTTGTTTATGTGGAAAATGAAGGAGTTCAATTTGAGTGATCTTCCAGATCCCTTCTATGTCTGGAACCATGGACTTCTCATCACCTGACCATTCTTTCCCCTTTGTAATATCACCCCAGCCTCCCTACGGGGCCGTAGCAATAGTAACTGAGACTATGGATTTACAGCAAATCCTGGTTCCAGCATGTACTAGCTGTGTGGTCTTAGGTCATGTGTTGAGCCTCTGTGAACCTCAGAGAGGTAAACAATGCCTACTTCACAGATTTGTTTTGGATTTAGAAACATGCATAATAAAAGAATTTAGTAGTATCTGTCATATTGTTGTCATTAGTTGCCACAGTTGATTTAAGCTCACAGAAACCCCACATGTGCAGTGTAAACTGCTCCAGCAGGTTTTCATGGTTGTGATCTTTGGAGAGTAAATCACTAGGTCTTTATTCTCAGGTGTCTTTGGGTGGGTTCAAGCTGCCAACCTTTCCGTTAGTAACCATATGCTTAATCATTTATAACCACCCAGGGACTCCTGTCTGGCACATTGTTGTTATTGTTAAGTGTCATCGAGTCAGTTCTGACTCATAGTGACCCTGTAAAGGGTTTCCAAGGAGCTACTGGTAGATTTGAACTGCCAATCTTGTTGTTCAAACGAACTTTGCAGTCTAGCGCATTAGCCCACAGCACCACTTCAGAACTCCTGGCACATAGTAAGCGCTTAATAATTATGATACCTAGCATGCTCATTTTTAACAGCCTTTGCCTTTATTCCCAGTGGAACTGAGATTAGGCCCTCTGGCCCAGGTGGCAATATGGGTTATATGTGTAGCCACACCATTTGCTTTGTCTCGCCGGCCCTATCCCCCACATCATGCCAGGAGAAGCCTTTATCAGGGCTCAGAGATCTAGGTGGCAGCAGCTGAGGATTGGAGACGGTAACGGAAGTGGTCCAGCATCCCTCCCTCTTCCCTTCCGGGCAGCAGGCCTAGGTTGCATTCCATTTCCTGAAGATCAATTCCTGCCCTGCCAGCATGCACTGAGAAACCACTGCCCTCTGCTGGCCACATGAGACCAACATTTCTAAGGAACCTGAGAATGCTGCGGCATCCTCTTCTCCATGTCCTACCAAGGAGGGAGGGAAGAAGGGAGGTTATAAGGAATGTTTCCAAGAACTAGTTCCAGAACTAAGATCTTCATACACTTAAGTTCAATTTCAGACTTAAGCTCTTACAGGCCCTAAATTTGCACTCCTGGAGCCGAGGCCACAGGCTGAGGCTGAGCGAGTCTCTCCTCCCTCTACCTTGCTCCCAGACAGGAGCAGGCTCAACACCTTGCATTGAGGGAACTGCTCCAGCCCACACAGACCCTGACCCCATCTGGGATCCTCACCCCTGAGACTTGCTTCTTCTGACTTTTCTACTCACGGCTCATGTGCCACCTCCTCAGAAAGACCTCTAAAGTGGCCTCCCACTCTCTCTATGGTACTTGAATTTTCCTTTTTTTATTGCCTTGTTCTTGTTTTTCATGGCATTTAGCACAACCTGCTTTATTTTAGTTATTTATTTGCTTGTTTTGTTGGGTGTCTCTAGTACAAAGTAGATGGGACATGGTGCCTAAAACACTATAAAGATTTTTTCCTCCTCAAGTAGTCCTGGTGTGTTACTATAGGATCAGCACTGGACTGTTAACCACAGGTGGACATTTCAACACCCTCCCCCAGCCACTCCTTGGAAGCCCTATACAGGGTCGCTATGAGTTGGAACCGACTTGACTGCACTCAACAACAGCAAAATGTATCAGGAAAGGAGCCCTGGTTGTGTAGTGGGGTGAATATTAGATTGTTAACCACAAGGTCGGTGATTCAGATTCACCAGCTCAGCAGAAGATGAGGCTGTCTGTTCACATAAAGATCTAGCGTCTTGGAAGTCCCATAGAACAGCTCTGCTCTGTCCTGCCGAGTCACTGTAAAGGGGAATCAACCCAATGACAGTGGGCTGGTTTTGTGTATCAGGAAAGAGACTGTGGTGGCCTAGGATTAAGCATTTGGCCACTAACCAGAAACGTCAGTGATTTGAACTCAATAGGTGCTCCACGAAAGAAGGATGTGGCCACCTAGCTCCAGAGAGCACAGAGGAAGGTAGAATCTCCACTGAGTAGTATCCAATCTGTCTAGGCAGGGCTGATGAAAGGAGATGATACAATAGTGAATAATTGTTATCAGGACTGATTGTGAGGGTTGGAAATGTAAAGGTAGGAGGGGTGTGACTGACTTTGCAGTCTAGGAGCGGTGGTCCCTGGGACCATGAAGGGAGAAGAGTGGAGAACAGGACCCTATCCAGAGAAGCAGTGACACGAGAGATGGAGGCAGAGAGGATGACGTGGAGAGATGGAGCAGCTGGGGAGTTGAGATCCAGAGAGGGAGAAGGGCTGTGTGCTGATGACCCGGGCTTGAGG
>NW_006408656.1:4503588-4507012 GCF_000296735.1 Chrysochloris asiatica
AAAAAAGAGAAAGAAAGAAAGAAAAATGTCGCCATCACGTCCATTAAAATTTCATCTCAAAACTCCCTGGGACCATTCTACTGTGGCCTATAGGGTGGCTGTGATTCAAACTCGACTCAGTGGCAGAGGGTTTTGTTTAGTGTATCAGACAGAGTCCAGTCCGAAAAAGAGAAATCACACTAGGCGTTCCACACAGAGGGGATTCCATGCAAGGAACTGATAATGTGGGTGTTGAATGCTCAAAGAGCAAAAGGGGAAAGTTGAGGCATTCTAGAGATTAGTAAACCCAAGAAGCAATACCACTCCAGGAGTGAAAGAGTCGGTCTTCCTCATACCCACCAACGTAAGAGAGGCCCCGGCGAGCGGATTCCTGGACCCAGGGGGCAGGAGGGTTGGGGGAATAGTTGGGATTAACAGACAAGGTGTGATTGTTCTGACAAGGTGTCCAAGGCCAGAGCATGGTTTTCAGAAGGTGGACTCATGCATGCCTGGGGACACAACGTGTTACATCTGCAGATCCGGTGCTAGACCCCCTCTAGTCAGAAACAACAAAACTCCCCACTCTGCTTGCTAGCTTTTTTACATTTTATTTCATCCAAGAGGATTAACTTGCCCTTCCATGGTCCAACAAAGGTGAGTGAGCTTGGGGAACAGCACCAAAGTCATTCAACTCCTGTCCCGAATAAAGTAAGGAGGGAACAGAACACTCCTATCCCCAGATATGTGATGCACACATTCAGCTGCAGTCCCGAAGTGGGGACCCCATCAGCAGACCCCATCACAAGGGATGCATGCCACCTGGGGCCACCTGTGAGCATTTACTTGAACTATGCTGACAGTGTGCAAGGAGGTAGTGTATCAGGGGATGCAGCAGTGAGCACATCTGCCCAAAGCCCTGCCCATGTGAAGAAGATAGTCTCATGGAGAAAAGCAGATGAGAAAGAAGAAATGTCTTAGGAAAAGACATACTAGTCAGATGATTGTTGTTACTGTTAAGTGCCATCGAGTCAGTTTGTATTCATAGCAACTCTGTACAGGGTTTCCGAGGAGCAGCTGGTGAGCTTGAACTGCTGACCTTGAGATTCAAACGGACTTTGCAGTCCAGCGCATTAACCCACAGTGCCACACCAGCACTCCCAGGTCAGATGATAATAAGCACTATCTGTTGTTGTCATTAAGTGCTGTCCAGTCAATTCTGACTATACAGGGTTTCCAAGGAGCAGCTAGGGAGATTGAACTGCCGACCATGTGGTTCAAAGTCCAGTGTTTATCCTACAGCAACACACCAGGAAGGAGCTCTGGTAACGTAGTGGTTACGAATCGGGTTGCGAACCCAAAGGTCAGCAGTTTGAAACTACCAGCTGTTCCGCGGGAGAAAGATGAAGCTGTCTGCTCCCGTAAAGATTTACAGCCTCAGAAACCCTGTACAGGGTCGCTATGAGTTGAAGCAGACTCCATGGCACACAACAACAACAACCACACCAGGAGTCCAATACGTGCTATAGAGAAAAATAAGCAAAAATGATGCCTAGGAAGTGTTAGGAGCTAGTGAAGTTTTAACAGGGAGGTCCGGGAAAGTCTCACTGAGAAGGTGCATTCTGGCAAAAGCCAGAATGAGACGAAGCAAGCCATGTGGATTCAGGGAGTAGCATTCCAGGCCAAAGGAACAGTTAAGACAAAGGCCCTGAAGCTCTGCCTAGCAGACCCCACAAAGAAGGCAGTGTGGATGCAGTGGAGTGATGGGGGGAGGCCAGAATGTGTTCAGAGCAGCCAGTGTTGGAGGGTTTGGGGAAAAAGAGCAACTGGGTCTGACTTTGGTGGGAAGAGACAGAACAGTTCAGTAATATCTGAACATTTGGGGTCTCTGCAATTAACCAGCAGTAAAAGAGAAAATTCCTACTCTACCAATCTAACTTTTACACCACGATACCTATTTTAAAGAATCAAGGGGGGCAGAATTATGACAGACGCTCCCCCACATTCGAATGTTCTATCCCCAAGACAGGTGCCCCCATATATGGCTTATTCATCACTGTATCCACCGTTGTTGTTGTTGTTAAGTGCTGTTGAGTCAATTCTGACTCATAGCAACTCTGTATAGCAATTTCCGAGAAGTGGCTGATGGGTCTGAGCCACTGATCGTGTGGTTAGCAGTCCAATGTTTATCCTACAGCACCATGCCTTGCAGAGGTTGTGACACTTAGTTATTGTTAGGTGCTGTCCAGTTCACTCTGACTCACAGCGACTCTGTGGCTAGGAGAACAAATTGTAGCATTAGAATATAAAAATTCACTTACATGTGATTGCAGTACAACAATTTCTGACTCTAGCTGAATATAATTGTAGCGAAATTGAGCAGCAAAACAATAAAAATCATCATTATGGTTTCAGAGGCAATATGTCTAGTGTTGTTGTTGTTAAGTGCCGTCAAGTCGATTCCGACCCATAGCAACCCTATATAGGGGTTCCAAGGAGTAGCTGGTGAGCTTGAACTGCCGACCTTGCAGTTTAAATGGCTTTGCAGTCTGGCACATTAACCCACAGTGCCACACATAGATATAAAGAAATTAGAAGCTCAGATGAATCATATCTTTAAGCAGTATATACAAATTAATCATTCTTCTAGAGTAGCTGAAACATTTCTTCAAGCAATTCAGGGATTTAACGCTGTTGTCTGTGGTGTTATCGTATTTGTATTTAATTGATAATTGAATACTGATGTAGTTTTAGGCTCTCACCAGCTGTCTCCTGTGGGTGTAGTTAGAGAATGGAAGCGTGTGCATGGTTCTCCATTCGCAGTTCATGCACCTCAGTTTAGGGTGGGTTTGGCTAGTGTTGGCTGCTGTCTATCATTGATCAAGGGGTATAGGAGCTGGAGTTGGCTTTTAACCAATGGGTGGAACTATAGAAGGCATGGCTGTGGCTGGGCTGTGTGATTGCTCTCTCCTATAAGGTGATAAAGAGGAGTAACCACACACACACACACGTACACATACACAGAAAACAAATCAGAATAAACAAACAAGCAACCAGTAATGAAAAGAGAAAAAAATAAATAAAAACAGGCAAAAATCAGAAAAAAAAGAATACAATCATTAAGAAGAGAAAAGAGTGACAGGAAATTGGAGCTATAGAAGATAATAAAAAAAGGAAGCAATAAAAAAAATGAAAGAAGAGTGGAGAATAGTAAAGAAGGATGATCAAGCAGGGTGGGGGAAGGGGGGGTAATAAGAAACAGAAGAAAAGAAAGAAAAACAAAAATGGCAAAAGAAAAGATAAAACTCAAGGGAATGGAAAGAGGAGACGAAAGAATCAATGAAAAAAGGAAAAGAAAAATTAAGTGCAACTATATACAAGAAGGGAGAGGGGAATGGAAGAACAAAGCAGATGGGAGAACAATTAGACATGTTTGAATGGGCTAAGT
>NW_006408656.1:4508407-4524177 GCF_000296735.1 Chrysochloris asiatica
GGATTGTAACCATGGCAATGATATGATATACGATAGAATGAATGTAAAACTAATGTTCTCCCATGTAAACTATCATATAATTCACAATAAAACACTAAAAAAAAGTGCAAGTGTTGGACCCAGGGAGGAGAAAACTCGGGGGATTAAGGGGGGACTAACAAGGTTGGTGCTAGAGAAATGTGACAGAGGAGTTCCTGCCCTCGGATGTATTTACTATAGTTCCTATATGTTCAGGGCACTCAATCCGGAAGTCATTTGTAGAGCCGCTTGATGCAGCTGTTTCAGTGTCTGCTAGGACCACAAGGCAGCTGGGGGCAGGGTGGCTGGTCATGAGGGTTTCTGTTAGACTGATGCTGGTGTCGTGGCTCTGCAGGTTCTGTAGGTCTGCAGCCTAACCCACCTACATCCATGCATCAAAGTAACTCACACTGAAGTGACTCACAATCACATGTCTCTGAACTCCTGGAGAGCAGGGTCTGCACTGGAGGTGAATGAGCTGGGGAGCTGGCCACATCTCTGGTCACCAGAGGGGTGGGGAGGAATTGCCCCTTTCCTGTCACCTGTGTGAATCTGCCCGGCCAGACCACCTTCTGTCACCAAAGCTACTCACAAAAGTTCAAGATGGCTGCGCCGCATCTGGCTAGTCATTCACCAGCCAGTTTCCCTGTCTTGTTCCTGCTCAACTTTTCCTCCCAACAAACATTCAATTCACCTCTATAACCTTTCCTCTGAACTTCAGGGTCCCAGGATTTTCACCTGTCAGTGTCATTTGGTCTCTCATACTTTTTTTATTAGAATGTCTGTGTAGTGCGTCTGCCTAGTCTGTCATCTTGCTGGAAGCTTGTTCCGTCTCATTTTTTACAACTTTCAATTTTCCTCAATTCATACTTCATACAATCCATGTTCCAATTATTAATGGATGTTTGCAGCTGTTTCTTCTCGTTTTGAGTCATGCTCCATCAGCAAATGAAGGTTCCAAAAGCTTTACTCCATTCTCGTCGTCATGGTCAACTCTACTTTGAGGAAGCAGCTTTTCCCCAATTGTATTTTGAGTGCCTTCCAACCTAAGGGGCTCATCTTCAGGCACTATATCTGACAATGTTCTGGTGCTAGTCATAGGTTTTCAACGACTAAACATTCAGAAATAGTCTGCCTCGCCTTCCTTAGTCTGTCTTGCTCTAGAAGCTCTCGTGAAACTTGTCCACCATAGGTGACCCTGCTGGTATTTAAAATACCAATGGTATCATTTCCAGCAACACAGCAACACGCAAGCCACCACAGTATGACAAACTGACAGACTAAATGTGGTTGTACTTAGTAGGTGCTCATTAAATAGTTGATGAAGCATTGCAAATCTGCCCATTATGGAGATTCCAGCAGCCTGTGTTAGCCTTGTGGTGATGCTGGGTGTCAGGTCTGTGATGGGCACTTGGAAGACCTTGCCCCCGTTTCAGGGGAGGTTGAATGACTTGTCCAGGGTATCAGAGGCAGATTTGGAACTAGACCTTGCCTTCCCTGGCTTTTTCTGTCACAAAGGCCCAGCAAACCCTACTTCACTCAGAGGGACTGGTAGGCCAATTTAGTCACTTTAGCCTCCAACTAGCTCACCCCAGCCTTGAGTGCCCTCAGAGCAGGAGAGGACTGTCCCTTGTGTTTGTATCTCTCAGTGTCTGTGCATCTGCTGTGGGGAACAGGGGTCTGGAAGTCTGGGATGTTTCTGTTGTTGGGGGTGGGGGGCTTGGGAGACTATCCCTTTGGGGAGGGTATGTCCACCCATAGTTCTGGGAATCTACCTCTGTTGGTGCAGGGTCTATATTCACACAGGTAGGTCTGATGTGTTTCTACTCCACCCTATAGATCCAGGTCTCCACCTGCATCAAAAGCCGCTCTGGACTATCCGCAGGCCCCGAGCGCCCCCTGCTGGCTGTTGCCTTGCCTGCACCTCCACCTCCAGCTGAGCGCCAGATACCTAGGGATCTAGGATGTGGAGCCGTGCAATGGGTAAGTGCTAAGGTTAGGATTTGCCCTTGGTCCTTGTCACCACACTGAAAGGAGCAGCATTCCCACCTTGCTGTCCGCACCCCTCCGTTCCCTCAGGAATTGTCTGGGCGCACACAGAGATGGAGACAGAGTGCAGAGATGTACTCCCTACACAGGGACCCCTCTGGAACATTCCTCTTAGCAGTGGGGGCTCATCCTCCAGAGAAGTGGTAGAGGGGCAGCATTTGGACTCTCTTGACCAGCTCCAGGGCTGAAAAAAACCCTCTGACCCCAGCCTGAATCTCTCTCACCCCATCTGCCTTATTCTTCTTCAACCCCCATTCTTGCCAGTTCCACCCCTTCCCAATATGCCCTTCCTTTAAATCCTCAGAAGTCCTTGTGCCAACAAGAAGACCATCTTATATCCTGAACATGAAAATACATGGGAGCTTCAAAAAGCACATGGGAAAATGCCATTATCTGTTCATTCCGTTTTTCCAAGAACTTTTTGAAGCCCCTCTTTAGATGTCCTCTCATAGACACCCTCTGTTCCTGAGACCTGAGGGGAGCTGGACAGTAAGGTCAGCCTTTGGAGAGGATCCCTGGTATACAGGTACATGGCTATCTGCAGACATGCACACATGTGTACACAACACACACATGTTGTTGCTGTTAGGTGCTGTTGAATCATTTCCTACCCATAGCGACCCTACGGACAACAGAATGAAATACTGCCTGGTCCTGTGCACAAATACACACAGGCATATACTACACAGATCTGCATGCACATGTGCACATGTGTACACATGCCTGTGTGTGGCGAGTGTATGGAGTACATATGTGTACATGATCATATGCATACACACCTCCTGTGTGGACACAACCACACCTATGTCAGGCCATTAAACAGATACACAGATCCAGGCCCACTGTCTACACTTGTGTGTACACACACACACATATGCACACACACACACACATGTGCTTACACGTCCATACGTGCCGAATGGCAAAATGAGACCCTGGAGTCAGCTGGGCTTTACCACTCATTTGCTTGTGACTTTGAGCATGTGCGACTATTTGGAAGTTCAGGTTGCCTCTATGAAAGTGGGTAACAAAACGCCTGCTTACTGTAGGGTTATGAGGATTAAAGGAGATCATTTGTGGAACAGGCCTGGTACATAGTAAGCACTCAGAAAGGGTCAAATGGCAAAAACCACCCAGCCCCAGCTCAGACATATGTGTGATTGACTATGAAAGTAATGAGAACAGTTCCCAGCGTGGTTGGAGGCGCACACATACCCTCTCAGGGGCTGGCCACAGTTCCGTGTGTTTCGGCTGTTTACGGTGGCTGCTTAGCTACTAAACTGAGTTCAGGAGCACGTGGGCCCACATGGGAGGCCAGCCCCTCCTACCCCAGCCTGTTGGGACAGGGTCTGGCTGGATTCCTGCATTCCTGCACCTTCCCTTCTTCTCCTTGGCTACAGACATTTGGGGTATGAAATGGAGGTCTTAGGGACCCATTCACCCTCCAGGCTACCATGGGTTTTGCCCTGCCTGTGGTGAGTTGCTTTAAGGGAAATCGTTCAGCCTGAAGGAACCTGAGGGTCTTTCTGGGGGCTCTCCAGTCAGTTTGGCAGCCCCTCTTCAACTCCACTTCCCTACAAGCCCGAGACTGTGCCTCTGGCAGTGTGGGATGGACCATGGCATCACATGTGAATACACACAAACAACACGCTCCTCAGGATGTCCTGGGTTTTCCAAATGGAGAAACTGAGGCCTTGAGAGACCAACAGCATACCAATATCCTCCTCTTTTTAAGATCCTCATGAAAACCTGCCTTGCCAGACCACGTCCCATGGCCATCCCAGTGAGGGAGCCATGTGGCAGGGCACCCCTTGGAAGTGTGGCTTCGGGTCATCAATCCCCCAACCCAGAAGACAGACCTGGGACCCTCCCCTGGCCTGTCCCCACCCTGAAGCAGGCATGAGGCACATGGTGGAAGCTGCTGCCATACTTTCAATGAGCCCCTTTCTTGGTCCTTCTATAGCCTTTGCTGCTCCCCTCCCAGATGCCTCCAAAGTCGGTCAAGACCACCTCACTCACATCTCAGGTTTAGGACTACAGGGGGTTACCTTCCAGAACATAGTTGTAGCCTATTTTTTCATTTTGCAGATGGAGAAACTGAGGCCCAGAAAGAAGGGCCTTGCTCAAAGCCATATAGCTGCCAGTCAGCAGAGGTGGGCTTTAGCTCAGAAGCTGGGTCTCCTACTCCTACCCCAATCTCTTGAGAAACAGCCAGAATCTCTCACTCTGAGCCCTGGGACTGCCTAACTGGTGTGGAGGTGGGGGGTGGGTAACACCCAAATCAACGGATTTCTATGTTAGGAGGAGGAGCCAGCTTAGGGGACCTCTTCCCAGGGTCTATCCTGAGGATTGACAGACAGGGTCCCTTCTGAAGCATCCTGGACTGGGTCCAGGATGAAAGAGTCACTGGTATAGCCACAACCAGGCCTGGGTTTGGGATGGCGGGCTCTGAACATATTCTGAGACCCACACGCCATCCTACCACTATGAATTTGCAGTTGCAAACAAACACATTAAATGCAGAAGATAAAAGAATAGAAAAAAAGTATCAGACTGGGAGTTAGAGAGCCTGGTTCTGGTCTTGCTTTTGCCACGAATTCGATGGGTAACCTTCAGCATCCGTTTACCCATCTGTCAGATGAAAATAGGGTTTGCATGATCCCTTTCCCAAGCTGGTAGAGCCTGTCCCTCCAAATGCCAGGAATGTGCCTCCTGTTCCCACTCCCCAACCCCCTGAGCCCCCACTCCCCACTCCCAAGGGCAGGGTCAAGAAGAACGAAGGCGCTTAGATTTCACGTCTCAGCCTCTCACACTCTTATACCCACTCCCAGTCTGAGAGCCGTGGTCTGAAGAGTCAGCTCCGGGATGGCATGGGGGGACCATTCATAGGGGAACTTCCAGTTTGAGGAGGATGTGGGCAGACATGCCATGAGCCACTGTCCTGAGCCTTTCCATTGGGTTGACACTTACTGCTCTGCAAAATAGAGACAGGATGTCATCCTTTAGCAGATAAGGAAACTGAGGATCCAAGACTCCAGCAGGACATGTGAAAGGCCTGAAGCAGAGATTTAGGGGCTGGTCCCATCCACCCAGCTACAGGGCAGCCCCTCTGGATCCTTGCCCACACAGGGTCCCTGACCTGGAGCTCAGGCACTGAGGCCCCCTCCCAAGGCGCCCGACCGGGGTTTGGGCCGGGAGGGGCGCCAGGTCCCCAGGGGCGGGGCTCAGCAGCCTGCTCCCTTCCCGCAGCGCTGACACCTGGTGTCCGCCCGCCCGCAGACCGGCGTGCCCGGGCAGGGAGGCTGTTCTGGGCCGCCAGGACAGGATGGGACGGGACGCGGGCGGCGCCGCCACATCTGAGTCCCGCCGCATTCCCGGGCGCCCGGCCCAGGGCAGGGGCGGAGAAGTTTCTCAAAGTCTATCGGTCACCGCCCCCTGCCGGCCTCCGTGAAGTGTTGCAGGCCCGGAGAAGGCCTCAGGGAACGCGGGGTGGGGGCTGGAGATGTTTGTGTCAGAGGTGGTGGGGAAGCGGGCATTCCAACGACGGACTGTGCTGAGACTTTGCCCTCTACCCTCTTTGACCTGCAAGTGAAACCAAACCATTCTCACCCTCGGTTGCACACCCAGCAACCAGCAGAAATAGCTTCCAAGTTCTGGACTCTCCTCCCCAGCACACATCCCTCTAAGGGGCTTTCTTTTGAAATCTCCTTCCCCAACCCCAAGGCCACCTGTTGCCCACCTGCTTGGCTCTTCTTGATGCTCACTCCTACCCTGGCCACACCCTGAGCCTGGTCTCCCCCACCTGGAACATCTTCCAGTCCTTTCCTTAACTACTCTAAACCCCACCACCAAACCCCTTGCAGCAGAGTCAGTTCTGACAGGACAGAGTCGAACTGTCCCATATTTCCAGGCCTGTACATCATTACTGACACAGGCTGCCTTTCTGTTAGCAGAACCTCTGCCTCCCTCCACCCACCCCCACCCTGTGTCCTGTCCCGACTTCCCCTCCAACCTCCAGCTTCTAGAATCTCCTGATGGATCTTGATCCAGATTCAGACAGGTTATTGTCAGTGACCTAGAGGGAAAAAGTGAGCAGTAAGCAGAGCCTTCGGTTTCCTCCTCCCTCTAATGGCCCCCAGAGCCTAGCACCAGCCAACCGACCAGGAGAGAAAGAGAGTTCACAGTTCACCAGGAGAGAAAGAGAGTGCCCCATTAGAGCACTATGAACTAAAGGTCCCTGAAGAGTTAGGTGGCCTCAGTTCTCAAGCATGTATATGAAAAGCTGCTGGTTGGGGAGAGGGGGAGAGTCCTCTGTGTGGTTCCCCAGAGTGGAGGTTGATGGGAGGTAGATGTTCCTTCAGCAAAGGCAAGGCCTTTCTAATAATTAGAACGTCCCACAAAGGTTGGTGCCATTGTGGGGACTATTCAAGCATGTAACAAATACTTATTGAGTTATGTCAGGCACTACTCAAAGCACCGGGAATACACAGAGAAAACAGTGTGCCTTCCCTCAGGAGCTTATTCTAGTAAAAGAAATAGACAATAAACATGTAAATATCCATACAAGTTCATGAAGGGACAGCTGATATAAAGGAAAAATGAAGCCTAGTAAAAGGATCTGGAGTGAAGAGCAGGGAGGTTTTTTGGTGGTGGTGACAATGAATGAGGCCCTAAATGAAGGGAGACAGTGAACAATATGCAGAAGATCTAGGAAGACAACTCCAGAGAAAGGGAAGAGCAAGGACAAAGGCCCTGAGCCAGAGCTGCCAGGATAGTGGGAAGGGAGTTCCTGCATCAGCGGAGACTGGGCCTAGATGACCTTCAAACTCTTCCACCTGAGCTCCAACCAGGAGCCAATCAGAGGACGTGGCCTGGGCACTGTGGAGAAGCTTCCAGGGAACAAGGAATGAGGTTCATGCAGCCACAGACCCGCAAAATCTACCCCCAGCTCCCTGCCCTGCCCTGCCCTGCCTGCCTCTTGGGGCCTAAGGCCTGTGGGTATGAAAAATACAGGGATATTTCCTCTAGGCAGCCTTGCCCAGGCTGATGGGGGCACAGAGAGGCTGCTAGGGTGCTCAGATGCAGTCATCTGAGATTGGCCACAGAGCCAAGCACAATTCGTGGAGAGGGGAGCTTGGGAAGTATGGAAAAGCAGGATGGAGTAGGGGAAGGAGCAAAAGGCACCCAGTGGGAATTCAAAAGGTGGCCTCTGCTTTCCCGAACCCACAGAAGAGGATAATGAGAAAAGGATAAGGGTTCCTGTAATCCTGAACTTCGATTCACTGTGGTCTGAGCCCTGAGCTCAGCACAGAAAGAAATAGACTTGAAACACAGCAGGAGAGACTAGAGACAGGGAACAGGTAGAACTTTCTGGTGAAATAATCTGATTTCCAAACTGGCAACAGATGGGGATGCCCTGCCACACAGAGCTTTAAGGAAGGGATACCCCTACGATGGGATCCTTTCTGCACTGAAGCAGAGGGATGGAGGAAGCCTCTCAGGCACAGCCCATAGGGGATACTGGGAATGGAAGAGGGAAGCTCTGTATGTCAGTTTAGTCACAGGTTCCGCCTTGTTTTCCTCACAGAGTAGAAGCTGCTTTGTCAGCCTCCCTGAAGAACCCCTGTGTAATTGCTGGGCTAGGAGTGGGCAGGCCAGGAGAGAGGGAGAGGCCCAGGGTTCAGCTCCTCCATCAGGCTGGGGGCTCAACCCCTGGCCTCCACCCTGTCCTTGCCTGGGCTCAGCTATCTAGTGCTGTCACTTACCAAGCAGAACGATTGCCACTCAAGTCAGGCCAGATCTGTTTTTTTGGGGGGGTGGGGATAGGGGAAGGAAAGCAGAGCTGGGGAGCAGTCAGCCTCCCCCAGGAAAGGAGACAGGACTGGTCATCAGGAGTCCTGGGTTCCAGACCTAGCTGTTGACCTCAGTTTCCCAGGCTCCACAGTAAGGGGGTGGATTAGAGAATATCTAAATGGTACTTCCAACAGGAGATCCTGTCCCCACCATGTTGTCACATAGTTGGCCAAGGTATCTTGATGGAGGGACTAGTGCAAAGGTCAGATTAGATAATGGTGGGGAAACACTTTGGAAACAGAGAGCACACTTTTATCTCCTGAGCCAAATTTCAGATGGTGCATCAGACGTATGCAGGAGGGATCCCATTCAGGGCTGCAAGAAAGCACGCCAAGGGTAAACTGTGGAGTTTTGAAAGAAGGCCAGTTTCCAGTTAGATCTCAAGGAAGGAACTAGTTGAGAGACAGACAGAGAGGTGTCAAAGGCAGGGAAACCAGTCTGCAGATGGAGCACCTGCTTCCTAGGGCTCTGCCCCTCCCTTCTAAGCCCCCATTGCTGGAAAGTGGCCAATCTGAGCCAGGCTACCTACTCCAAGGTGCTTCCTGCACAGACAGGTGGTTTCACCAGCATAGTGGTTACAAATTGGGCTGCTAACCTCAGGGTCAGTAGTTCAAAACTACCAGCTGTTCCATGGGAGAAAGAGGAGCCTTTCTGCTCCCATAAAGATTTATAGCCTCGGAAACCCTGTACAGGGTCGCTATGAGTCGGAACCGACTCCACGGCACATAACAACAACAACCCTGAATCCCAAGCCTAAGAACAGAGAGGATGTGTCCTAGCACAATTCAGTGATCAACTGAGAAGCAAAAGGTTGGTGGTTCAAATCTACCATTGGCTTCTCCTGTAAACTGAAAATTACACACTAGGAAACCGTATAGGGCAGTTCTACTGTGTCCTTCAGTCAAAATTAACTCCCAAGGAGTTGTCAACTCAATGCAAAGGTTGTTGGTTTGAAACCCCCCACCCCTACCTCCTCCCCCTGGAGCTCTGAGAAAGAGAAGGCCTGGAGAGCTGCTCTGCCAAGAAGACCTCTAGAGCACTTCTGCTTGTAGCACATGGGCTGCTATGAGTAGAGAAAGCTTGATTGAAGCAGCTAAAACCACCACTTCAGAAGAGGAAACTGAGACTCAGGCAGGAGGTACACAGAGGGAGAGCTGGGGTGGGCCAGGTCCCACCACCCCACATGTCCTTGCTGTAGTAGGAGATGGGGGGACGCCTCTATGAGATGACACGGCATGCGGGGTGGGGGGGGGGGCTCTTGGGCTCATTGCCAGGACTGGACAGGCACAATCACAGAAGCTGCTGCTCTGCTGGGCAGGGTAGGCAGGCCCAGAGGCAGGGAGGCGGGCCTGGCATCTCCCCACCTGGCAGTTGGCATTTATTACCTTATAAGGTATTGTCTTCTCTCCCTCAAACATCTTCAGACAAAGAACCTGGGTGGGGCTGTGTTTGAAGGGGGTGGGGCCACTTCCTTGAAACTGCACCCTACCCCCACCTACCCAACTGCACCAGAGTAACCCTTTCTGGGGGCAGCAGGGCCCAAAGCAGATCCCATCTTTGTCAAAAAACATCAGCCTGACCTGAGTGTGAGGACCCCTGGGTTCCTCTCCTGGCTCCTGGGAGAGGGGGCTCTGTCCCCTAACCTGTACTGCTTCCCCTCACAAAGCCCATTTGCCTTCCCTTTCCCCTCAGATTCACAGACATGTACCTGTGGAGAAGGGGTGGTATTTTATGTGGGAAATTACTCCCTGTCCTGCCCTGTACTTGGGGTCAGTGAGGTCTAAGGAGGGAGGTGTTCCTGACCCAGAGAAAGCAGGTTACCAGCACCTCCAGTGGCCCACACAGAAAGTCCCAGGGACCTAAGCTTGATGGTTGTGAGGGGCAATTGAACAGTTCAATTGACCCTACCTTATTCCCCAAGGGGAAACCAGGCCCTAACCCTATGGCCCCTGTCACACTTCAGGTGAGGGGTCATGTGGAAGAGGTCTGTGCAATGAGCTGGACTGACGCGGAGGGCAGGGGCCAGGCCACCATCACACGGATGCCCCACACCTGACACAGCACATAGCAGGCCACCTGAAACCCTAAAGAGGAAGGAGGTTTAGGCCTGGACTTCTGGTGTGGCACACTGTAGGATCTGGACTGTGAACCACAAGGTCAGCAGTTCAAACCCACCAACTGCTCCTCGGAAACCCTATACAAAGGCACTATGAATCAGAACTGACTTGATGGCACTTACCAACAACAGCCACTCAATAGCCGTGTGACTTTGAGGAAACTAAGCACTCTCAGAGTCCTGGGGTGGCGATATAGGATAAGTACTGGACTGCTAACCAACCACAAGGTCAGTAGTTCAAACCCACCAGCCACTCCTTGGAAATCCTACACAGAGTTGTTGAGTCGGAACCGACTTGACTGCACTTAGCAGCAACAACTCAGAGATGTCAGTTGGCAGTTTAGATAGATAGCACATTCTGTCCTGCAGATACTCTTGTGTTTGACAACCAGACAAGGGTCTGTGTGCCCTTCAGGGCCTCTAAGCTAAGGGCTGTGTAGGGGCTGGGCTGAGGTGGGGTTTGGTGCCCTGTTGTTGTTGTTGTTGTTAAGTGCCATAGAGTCAGTTCCAACCCATAAGACCCTGTATAGGGTTTCCGAGGAGCAGCTGGTGAGCTTGAACTGCTGACTTTGCAGTTCAAATGGCTTTGCAGTCTGACGCATTAACCCACAGCACCACACTAGGACTCCTGCAGAGGCTATCTGGCTAAGGGCACCTGAGGGATGAAACACCAACAAACACCTTGGGAACGGCCAACAGCACCACAAGGGAAGAGCTACTGAGGCGATTGCTCGTGTCCTAGGCCCGTGAGTGGCTGTGTGCATGTCTGGTGTGTGGGCCAGGCCAGCTGACCACACCCTGGTGACTCAGGATGGTGGCATGCACCCTGCCCAGGAGTGGGAGAACAAAGCCACCAGCTCAGGGCCTCGGCATCTAGCCTGAGTCACACTAAGACACACCCAAGTCAGGTGCCCCCACCCCTCCATGGCACCCCACCTGCAGCCCCCACCTGCAGTGGCAGAGCAAGGGAACCCCTCACACTAACAACCAAGGTCTACCCAGGTACAGCCAGCTGAGGAACAAGGAACTGGCCCTGGGGGCACCTGGAAGTGTTAGGCCTAGACCGTAGATGGGCCCCCAGATACCCACCCAAGCAGAGCGGTGGGTATGAGACTCGGGAGTCAGGCCTCCTTGTGAGATTGGCAGTAAACTTAAAGGAAGAGTCACTGGAGGCAGAGGGGAGAAGTCCTCCATGGGAGTCAGGAAATGCTGTGGACACAGATCTGCCCCTGCCATGTCTCCCCACCACAAGGCTTGTCTTCAAATGTGTAGGAATGCAGACAAGAAGAGACAGCAGGCCTCCAGGTGACCACTCTGGTTAGAACCAGGTGAGGAGCAGGCCCAGTGTGCCCACCTGGGCCTGGGAGTGAGGCTTGTCAGTTAAGGGCCTAGAGCTCACCATCAACTCAAAGAAGGAGCCAATGTTCCCAGGTGAAAGAGGAGGCTAAGGCAGAGGGCAGATAGTGAGTGGGGTTGCTGAGCCTGCATTGTAGCAGGAAGGAATCCCAAAATCCAGGCCCAGTTACTGTGAAATGGGGCCTTGCTTCGGCGGATACCCGGGCCTTAAAAAGAGCCGCAGAATCCTTAAAGAGGGCCCAGATTGCAAACGAGGCCAGAGCTGAAAGTTCAGTCAAGAAAAGGAGACAAAGATCCAGTAGGGACTCCCCAAATCTGGACTATCCCCCAAACTCTACTCTAAATCAACTTTACTCCAAACCAGGTACTGCTCTATTCAGCCTCCAAAATCAGCCCGAAACCAATCCCATTTCTGACCCCAGCTCTGACCCTCACCAACTCTCAGACCCTATTTGTACCCAAACTTCCAACATCAACCCCTATCCCTGCCCCTAACACTGACTTCATCCCAAATCATAGCATTGCTCCAAGCCCTGCCTTCCCAGGCCCTACCCTAATCCAAGTCCATATTCCAGCTCCCTGCCTCTACCCTCACCATCAACCCCACCTGAAATGCCCCAAGCCCCAGACTCCCCACAAACTACACTTCTACCCAAACTGTCCACTTTGTCCTATCCCATGTCTACTGTGCCTTAGTTAGACCAGGGCATGGACCCAGAGTACGGGGTCAGATTCCCAAAAAGACCCAGGCAGGGAGTCCAGGCAGAAGGACAGGGACTGGGGACAGGGCCTGCCCCCAGGTAAGGACAGCTTGAACTACCAGTGCTACCACCTCACTCCCAGGCCCAGGGTTCCCAACTGCCCCCTGCTGAAAAGCTCATGTATGTGGACTCTAAGACCTGCAGCGCTGTGTCCCATTAGCAGCTCACCGCTCAGAGCCATCCAGGTGTCCACTGTGCCCACCCAACTCAGCCCCAACTGGAACACAACCCCAGCACCTAGGGGAGGGTGTCCTAGACAGACTCCTAGAACTTGTGCCAACATCCCCAGGTGCCCCAGGACCCCCCCACCCCATACCCCCAGATCCTGCCCTCCTCCAGAGCACCACAGCCCCCACCCCTGTTCTGAGGGCCCTTCCTGTAAGTTCTGGGGAAGAGGAGGCTGGGCTGGCTGCTTTCTCCAAGCCCAGGTTGCATTCCCAGCAAGCCAGGACCTGCCACCCAGGATAAATGAGCTGAGCTCAGCACGGTCCTTTACCTCAGACTCCCAGTTTCCAAGGCGGCTGCTGTATCTAGCTGAAAACATGGCTCTCACGCTACAGTGACTGTCACAAAATGTCCCTAGGAAGACCTAAGCACCCCAAACTTGTCAAGTCGCACAGCCTTCTCTCAACCTCATAGCCTTCACCCCCAGACCCATGCCCTCAGAGGCAGGGAGATCCTGAATAGATCCTGTCCTGAGTCCATGTAACAAGACAGGTGGGAACTGTGGGCAAGGGAGGCCCAGAAAGGTTACAACATGTCACATATCACCCAGTAGAATTGGGACATAGACTCCCTTGTCAGCCAGAGCTGACCCCGGAACCTGGCCAGGGGAAGGAATGTCTGGAGGCATTGGAAGCGAGGGACTCAGAGATGGGTCAGGGCCAGCCCCTGGGGCGAGGGTTTCCCCAGACCTGGGTGCATTAAGTTGCTCCAGAGTCTTTACAGTGTGATGCAAGGGGAGAATGAGGTTTTTTTCCCATCCCTTCAGTTGCCCCTCCTCAGACGGGTCTACCAGCCCCTGCTCCCAGCCAGAAGCTTCCCTAACTCCGCTGAGATCATAGCCCCACTGCCCCCTCACACACCTCCCACACTGCCTGCTGTCTGTGCAATTCACTGAGAACCTTTTCACCAACAGCCAACAACCCCAATTCAACCAACCCACCTGGGCTACCTGAAGTCCCCATGCCACCCAGCAGGACCCTGTGACTTCCTGCTCCTACTTTCCCAGCTGTTGGAATCCTAAACAGCCTTCAAGCACTCACTCAAGTGCTGCCCAGGGGAGCTGCTCCCTCCTCTGAGCCCAGCACACCCCCCTCCTCCCTGCACAAGGACAGCTCTCTCTGCTGGCCGTTCTCCGCCTCCCCTGGCCTAACAGTGCCCTGTGTGAATGAGTCTAAGTCATTCTTGGGAACCCCCCTTTTCCTGAGGACTCAAGAGCTCTGGACACAACTCTTGACCCTTGGCACAGGGTTTGAGAACGGGCTGAGAGATGGCACAGTGTTCTCCTCATTCCCACCTGAACGGACTTCAGGCCCCACCGGCTACAGACTGGCTTCCCACCTAGCTCCAGTCCTAAGGACAGTCTTGTGAGACTGGTAGTGTCATTCCTCTTTTATTTACTAAGAGCCTGTAAAGCAACCGGTCAAGTGACTGCCCGAGAAAGGAGTGGGCATTACACCCTCCAGCCCACTTTCCACACAAATGGACTGAAGACCTGCCCTAAATGGGTCTCCTGAGGAAGGATCCAAAGCGGTGGGAGAGGCCAGAACCAGCCTTGACCTGAATCACTGTAACCCTAGTATAAGATTCCCAGGTCTGGGGAGCAGGTAGGACCCAAATGGGCACCTCCACGGCAGTCAATACAGCGATGGTTGCCCCCTGCCCTTAAACACATAATCCAAGACGCAGGCGCACACCCTGTACCCACGGCCCTGTACCCACGGCCCCCAACACTGCGGCCTCCACCCACGTACGGTCAGGTTCCACTGAAACCTCCGCCCCCGCTGTCTTTGTGCCCCCTGCCGCAGACCTGCCAGACCGGCCGAGCCGGCCCTAAGGCCTACGGAGGTTCCAGAGGCTCCCCACCCCCACGTGGAGTCAGTGCAGAATTCCATAGGGCAGGAGCGCCCCCTAATGGCCAATGTGGGGCAGACAAGGGACGGAAATCTCATTCAGGCCCAAGCCCAAAGTCCGTGCTCTAGGCCGCCTCGCTCACCCACTATTTTGGGGCTTTATTGAGCACCCAAGATCAAACAGGAGGGGCTGAGCAGAGGAAGAAAACTCTGGGAGGTGATGAGCAGAAAAGAGACGTGATCTGACTAAAGGGTTTAACAGGACCCCTGGGATCCCTACATTGAGAAGAGTCCGTGGGCAGCAAGCGCAGAAGCTGGAGGAGACCCATTACTTCTCTGTCTCTCCCAGTAGGCCTGTAGAGTTGGGAGTGGCGCAGCGTAGAGATGTTGGGGCAAGGCGGGTGGAGAAGCCATTCAACCAACTAAAGCGGGGACAGTCAGAGGACGGTGAGGACTGCGCAGATAGGGGAAATGATGGGTGCATGGTCTAGATCTCAGAAGCTGGCAAGCGCTTATCCATAGACACTTGCCTGCACCCCAAACTCAAGCCTGCCTGTGCGTAGATGCTGATGCTGAAAGTAAAAGCCTAGAACTGTCTCTCACCTTCTCTCTTCTCTTCTTAATCCCCTCTAGCCCTTCAATCAGAGAATTATCTTCTGTCTCCTGAGACCTTCTCGACCCTCCCAGCTCGACTGCAGCCTCAGGAAACACAATGGCTCCAGGGCTACTTCATCACATTTCACTTAGAAATATGACCACTGGACAAGACCTCCTCTTCTGGCCTTGAGCCAGGGTCCCCTCTGTAGCATCTTGTATAGCAGGTGTGCCCTGTTCACACACCTCTAGAGACCAGAAGCTCACTCCTTCACCAGGAAGCCAGTTCCATTCTTGGACACCTCGGATTATCAATCAGCCTGGTCCTCTCTGTCCCCCTGGTCCCTACCTGGTCCTCTCCCTAAAGCCACAAGGAAACATAGCAGCCCCCTCTCCCAACGACAGCAGCAGAGTAGAGAAAGTGCTTGCTAAGCACCTATTCTGTGCCAGGGACTTGGGAATGCAGAGAGGAGCAAGGAGTTACAACCATTGTCCTTAGGGGAACACCACAGTACGCATTTAAAAGGAAAAGAATGCTGAATGGGACTGAGCACTTACTATGTGCCAGACACTGCTCTCAGCACTTTGCATGAAGTAAATCATTTAATTCTCCCAAAAGCCCCCCTAACAATGGGGCCAGAATTCAAACCCAAACGTCAAACGTCACATACATACTAACAGTGGGGCCAGAATTCAAACCCAAGCAGGATAACTCAGCCTGTTTTAAATTTTGACTAGAGTCTCACTTCTCAATTTAAAGTATTTCTCTATCCATCAATTCCAAAATACAAAGGTCTTCTCTCCAGAACAGCACTGAGCAGTTTAGAAAGCACATGGTCCAGTGGTGCCATCTAGGGTTAGAAACATGCATTGCAGAGGTTTAAGCAAGGATACAGAGGAACTAGTCTGAAAAAAGAAATCCTATTGGAGCCCAAATCCTAAAGGAGC
>NW_006408656.1:4525287-4527306 GCF_000296735.1 Chrysochloris asiatica
GACCCTGTACAGCGTTTCCTAGGCTATAAATATTTACAGGAGCAGAAAGCCTCATCTTTCTCCCACAGAACAGCTGGTAGTTTCCAACTGCTAACCATGAGATTAGCAGCCCAATTCATAACCCCTATGCTACCAGAACTCCTTAGATATATGGTTGTTGTTGTTGTTGTTGTTGTTGTTAAGTGCCTTCTAGTGGATTCCAGCCCATAGCAACCCTGTATAGGGTTTCCAAAGAGCAGCTGGTGAGCTTGAACCATCGTCCTTGCAGTTCAAACAACTTTGCAGTCTGACGCATTAGCCCACAGCACCACACCAGGACTCCAGAAATATGGTGGTGGTAGTAGCTGGTGGCTGTGTGCCGTGGAGTCGGTTTCCGACTCATAGCGACCCTGTAAGATATATGGTAGGTTCATTATATAATGTATATACAATTATACAAATTGCATATTATTTTTTTCTAGGTATGAAATATTTCATTTAAAATTTATCAATTCTTTAAAGCAAATTCTTCAACCTGTGGGACCAATTCTTTGTCACCCATAATACAAAGCACCCCAGTGAGCCATAAACAGCCCAAGAGGAGCGGGTCCCAGGGAAATTTCAGCTTGTGGTCTGACACCAGCTGTCCAGAGAATAAAATCAACGCCCTAGTTACTGAGTATTGCAGTTATCAAACACTGCCATAACAGAAATACCACAAGTGGATGGCTTTCACAAGCAGAAATTCATTTCCCTCAGGTTAGAAGGCTAGAAGTCTGAATTCAGAGCACTGGCTAGAGAAGAAAGTTTTCTCTCTGTCAGATCCGAAGGAAGTTCCTTGTCTCTTCAACTTCTGTTTCCTGATTCTTTGGAGATCTCCATGTCTTGGAATCTATCTTACCTTATATCTGCTTACTGGACTGCTTGTTTAATCTCTTTCATATGGACTCCTGGTGTGACACTGTAGGATCAACACTGGACTGCGAACCACAGGGTCAGCAGTTCAAACCCATCAGTCACTCCTTGGTGGTGGTGGTGGTGTGCCGTGGAGTCGGTTCCGATTCATAGCCACCTTGCATAGGGTCTCCAAGGCTATAAATCTTTACGGGAGCAGAAAGCCTCATCTTTCTCTCGCGGAACAGCTGGTAGTTTCGAACTGCTGACCTTGAGGTTAGCAACCCAACTCATAACCACTATGCTACCAGAGTCACTCCTTGGAAACTCTATATAGGATCCCCATAAGTGGGAACAGACTCAAGGGCACTTAACAGCAACAACAATATGGCAAAAGAGATGGACTCCAAACCCACCTATCTCATTTGCATAACAAACCCCAGATATATGACTGTTATTTGTTGGTTGTTGTTGTTGTTAAGTGCAGTCCAGCCGGTTCCAACTCGTAGCAACTTTGTATAGGGTTTCCAAGGAACAGCTGGTAAGCTTGAAACACCAACTTTGCGATTTAAACCAACCGTGCATTCCAGCACATTAACCCGCAGCACCGCACCAGGACTCCTACTATTTATTGGTAGGTGCCATCCACTCAACTAGGACTCATGGTAACCCTCTGCACAACAGAAGGAAACACGGCCCAGGCCTGGGACAACCTATGTGTAAGCCAATTGTGGCAACCACTGTTACAATCCATCTTGTTGGAGGTCTTCCTCTTTTTCACTGATCCTCTGATTTAACCAGCATGATGTCCTTGTCCAAGGACTGGTTCTTCCTGATAACATGTCCAAAGTATGCTTCTAAGGAGCAGTCTGGCTGTACTGCCAAGACAGATTTGTTTATTCTTCTGACGGTCCATGGTACTTTCATTATTCTTCAACAACACCGCAATTCAAATGCATTGATTCTGCTTCAGTCTTCCTTATTCATTCATTGTGCAACTTTCACATTCATATAAGGTTAGGGTCAGTTACTTCTTAGTCCTTAAAGGGATATCTTAGTGCTTTAACACTTTAAAGAGGTCTCCTGCAGCAGTAGACAGTAAGCAGCCCAATACAGTAAGTCCTTTGGGTTCTTGACTGCTGCTTC
>NW_006408656.1:4529186-4530669 GCF_000296735.1 Chrysochloris asiatica
TGTTGACACATGTCAATAGATATTCCATCAACTCCTGGAGGCTTGTTACTAACTTCAGCCCAGCCTGAACTCCCTTCAGTTCCATTGGTTCTTGATCACATCCTGGTTAAATGTTGACCAGTTCTTTTTGGTACCGTGAGTCTGTGCATTCCTCCATCTTCTTTTGATGCTTCCTGCATTGTTCAATATTTTGCCCATTTGTTGTTGCTGTTGTTAAGCTCTGTTGAGTCAATTCTGACTCATAGAAACCCTGTATAGGGTTTCCAAGGAGTGACTGGTGAGCTTGAACTGCCAACTTTGCAGTTCAAACTAACCTTGCAATCCAGTGCACTGAACCACTGCACCACACCAGGACTCCATTTTGCCCATAGAATCTTTCAATATTGCAAGTCAAGGTTTCAAATTTTTTCTTCAGTTCTTTCAGCTTGAAAAATGAGCCCAGAAGTTAGGATTTACTACATATATTTTTAGAGGACACAATTCAATCCATTACACCACTGGACAAGACAAGAAACTGCATATGGCTCTAACCTAAGAACTCTTTCCCATGAGTTACTGAAGTTTAATGTGGAAAATGTGTAATGGATAGTTGACTCATTTGAAAAGTATTAATAAGCATTTAATGTATACTAAGCACTAAACACAAACTGACATCACCCATCTGTCAGTTTGTCGTATTGTGGTGTCTTACATGTTGCTGTGATGCCAGAAGCTACGCCACAGGTATTTGAAATATCAGCAGGGTCACCACCCACAGTGGACAAGTTTCAGCAGAGCTTCCAGACAAAGCCAGAGTAGGTAGAAGGAGAGGTGGACTACTTCTGAATATATAGCCACTGAAAAACCTGAAGAATAGCAACAAAATACTGTCAGGGATAGTGTCAGAAAATGAGCTCCTCGAGTTAGAAGGCACTCAAAATACGACTGAGGAAGAGCTGCCTCCTCAAAGTAGAGTTGACCATGATGACATGAATGGAGTAAAGCTTTCAGGGCCTTCATTTGCTGATGGAGCACAACTCAAAATGGGGAGAAACGGTTGCAAACCCTAATCAATAATTGGAGCATGGAATGTACGAAGTAAAATCTAGGAAAATTGCAAATCGTCAGAAAAGAAATAGAGTGTGTAAAGACAATGGTGAGCTGCAATGGACTGGCGTCACATTCATTGTCTAAAAGGACATTTCAAGATCTATCATGAATTATAATGCTGTCTGTGAAAGGATAATGTCCATACACCTTACAAAGAAGACCAGTGACTATCATTATGATTCAGATTTATAAACCAGACTTTCTGCAAGACAGCAGACTAGGTAGACACACTACCCAGACCCTCTGCAACAAAGATAGGCGAGACCAGATGAAACAGATGAAAATTCTAGAACACCGAACTTCTGAGGAAAAGTTAAAAAAGTGAATTAAGTGCTTGCTGGGAGGCAAAGCTGAGCAGGGACAGTGAGAGAGGGAGGCTAACTGGTGAACAGCC
>NW_006408656.1:4531284-4534439 GCF_000296735.1 Chrysochloris asiatica
TACAGATTAGAGGATAGACATATATTAACATCGGTGACAGGTAGGCAGTGTACAACTAGAGGGAGGCTAGCAGAGAAAGGATGAAGGTAACGAGAGACACAGGGAGGAATACAATAGTTAAAGTAAATAGAGATAAATGCTGTTAACTATTGGTACATGGAAGGGATTGCAATCATTGTAATGGAGCAAAGCATATGACTTGTTGAATGAATTGAAAACTGATGATCTGCCCTGTAAACCTTCACTCAATTCACAATAAAAAAAAGTTGCTAAAAAAAAAACTATTTTAAACTAACCATTAAAGTCAATGATGATGAAATTGAAGAATTCCACTAACTTTTTCAGTCTGGAATTGATCAAGCATGTAATTAAGATGCATTGACCATTACTGGTGATTGAAATGTGAAAGGTGTAAACAAAGGATCAATAGTTGGAAAATATGGCCTTGGTGACAGAAATGATGCTGGAGATCCTATGACAAAATTTTGCAAGACCATTCCAAGAAGGAACATATGATCAAGAACCAGTGGTACTGGAGAAGGAGGCCCAAGCTGCACAGAAGGCATTGGTGAAAAACAAGGTTCCAGGAATTGACAGAATACCAAGTGAAATCTCTCAACAAACTGATGCAGCCCTGCCTGGGGGCACTCACTCATCTATGCTAAGAAATTTGGAAGAAAACTAGCTGGCCAACCAATTGGAAGAGATCCATATTTGTGCCCTTTCCAAACAGAGGTGACCCAAGGAATTGCAGAAATAGTAGAACAATATCATTAATTAATATCATATGCAAGTAAAATGTTGCTGAAGATAAATTCAAAAACAGCTGCAGCATTACATCAACAGGGAACTACTACAAATTCAAGTTAGAGTCAGAAGAGGACAGGAATGAGGAGTATCATTGCTGATGCCAGATTGATCTAGGTTAAAAGCAAAGAATACCTGAAAAATGTATACTTGTGCTTTATTGACTGTGCAAAGGCTTTTGACTGTGTGGATCATGGCAAGCTATGGATAATATTGCAAAGAATGGGTACTCCAGAACATTTAATTGTTCTCATGAGAAATCTGTACATAGACCAAAAGGCAGTGGTTGGAACAGAATAAGGGATACTGAATGGTTTTAAATCAAGAAAGTTGTGTGCCAGGATTGTATTCTTTCTCCATACTTATTCAATCTGGGTATCAGAGAAGCTGGATTACATGAAGAAGAATGTTACATCAGGATTGGAGGAAGACTCTAACAACCTGTGATATGCAGATGATACTTGGCTGGAAGTAAACAAGACTTAAAATGCTTACAGTTAAAGATCAAAGATGACAGCCGTCAGTATGGATTGCACCTCAATGTAAAGAAAACAAAAATCCTCACCACTGGGCCAATAAATAACATCATGATAAATGAAGAAAAGATTGAAGTGGTCAAAGACTTTATTTTGCTTGGATTCATAATCAACACTCATGGAAGCAGCAGTCAAAAAAATCAAATGACATATTGCATTAGGCAAATTTGGTACACAAGACTTCTTTAAAGTGTTCAAGAGCAAAGATATCAGTTTAAGGACCAAGGTGTGCCTGACACAAGCCATGGTGTTTTCAGTAGCCTCATATGCATATGAAAGTTGGACAACAAATAAGGAAGACTGTAGAAGAATTGATGCATTCAAATTACGGTGTTAAAGAATATTAAAAGTACCATGGACCGACAAAAGAACAAACAAATCTTTGTTGGAAGAAGTTCAGCCAGAATGCTCCTTAGAAGTCAGGATGACCAGACTTCATCTCCTATACTTCAAACATGTCATCAGAAGGGACCAGTCCCTGGAGAAGGACATTATGCTTGGTAAAGTGGAAGATCAGAGAAAAAGAGGAAGAATGCCAACAGGATACACTGGCACAGTAGCTACAGCAGTGGCCCAAGTATAATGATAATTGTGTGGATGGTGTAGGACCAGGCAATGTTTCCTTCTCTTGTGTACAGGGTTGCTATGAGTCAACCATGACACCTAACAACAACAACAGGAAAGTGCCTTACAGACTGGAAATGAGTCCTTGCCATAAACAGCAATGGGGTAAGGTAGAAAATAGGAGCTATCATAAAAGACACACACCCCAAAAAACCCACTGCCATCGAGTAGATTCTGACTCATAGCATCTCTCTAGATCACAGTAGAAGTGCCCCCATAGGATTTCTGGGACTCTAAGTCTTTACAGGAACAGACAGCCTCGTCTTTCTTCTATGGAGCAGCTGATAGATTTGAACCATTTTGGCTAGCAGTCAAGCACTGGAAGGAAGAAACTCATTTAAGAAGGAGGGAACAGCATCAGGAAACACTGAGAGAGAGAGGATCGCCTGATCACTGAACCTTTAAAAATTTAGTGATGCCACAGTCCTCTGAATCTTAGCAAGTTTTATCTCCCATGCTCAGGAGCATGTCTTGCAGAGGATATTTAACATAACCCTAGGGTAAAGCTACACCCAGACCATAGGGATGTGAAATGTTTTCTGATCCTCCTTTATTAACTGGAATATAAAACAAATGCATCTGCCCAATCAATGCTTGTATATTATCGATCTGAGGCTGTGCTAGTCTGCTCTAGCAAAGATACATCTAGTACTTGCACTTCTAGCAATAGCTCTCTTTATCCACACTAGTCTTTTAAAAGTAGGGCTGGGGAGGGTGACTGGTACTCAGCAACTTCTTACTACCCCCACTAGAGGATCTTTTCATATGATGATCCTTCTACCTAGAATGCTCTTCCATCCCAGTTAACCCAATGTAAATGTCTACCTTTTGCTTGTTTCACCATTGTATCTGAAGTCCTGGTATGACACTTTAAGATAAGCACTGAATCACAAGGTCAATTTGAAACACAAGGTTGGTCGTTCAAATTCATCAGCTGCTCCTTGAAAACCCTATACAGGATCACTATGAGTCCGAACAGACTCACCTGCATCTAACAACAGCTATTGTATCTGGAAGTTGTTGTTGTTGTTGTTGTTGTTGTTGTTGTTGTTGTTGCACAGCAGAATGAAACACTGCCTGGTCCTGGGCCAACCTCACTGCTGTTGCCACACTTGAGCCCATTGATGCTGCTACTTGGCCAATCCATCTCGTTGGGGGCCTTCTTCTTTTTCTCTGACCCTCCACCTT
>NW_006408656.1:4535454-4538208 GCF_000296735.1 Chrysochloris asiatica
TCACTCCTTCTTCCTAGTCTGTCTTCGTCTGGAAGCTCATCTGAACCCTGTCCACCATGGATGACCCTGCTGGTATTTAAAATACCTGTGGCATAGCTTTCAGAATCACAGCAACTCACAAACCACCACAGGACGACAAATTGACAGACAAGTGGTAGATATCTGGAAGTAGACAACTTTTATTCTAGATTCACAGATGAAGAGATGTTTTGTTCCAGGTTAGAAATTGGGCTTGGTAAAATTGGGGATAATATAGTCCTGGTGTGTTGCTCTTCTACTCTGACACACATGAGGTCTCCATGAGTCAGATTTGACTCAACAGCAAGTGGTTACTGTTCGTTTTCTATGTTATCACTAATGAAAGCCTACTTCTTTCCAGATAGGATGTGAGGGGCAGCACGTATCAAGCGCATAACAGTCAGACTAGCACATTTAACTAAAATGCTGGGCCCACAGGAAGCAGAGATTGAAAAGACTGGCCTTAGTCAGAGAGAAGCACTGATGACAACTCTAGGCAGCCAGTTGGAAGAGAAAATCTGATAGGTTCCTATCAGCAGGAAGCAGACTGCTTCCTCTGTGGGGACAACGTTTCCCCTCCCAATAATTCCGAATACAAATGGCTCACACTGGCTTTGGTACAGGGAATGCTGAGTGATGCCATTGGTTGACTATGTCCTGAAGAACCATTTTTGTAGCAAAAGGAAAGCATATTTCATGTGACCATTGACTAAAGCTGAGCAACACTATGGGACAGAGCGTTCTCCAGAGAGAGGGTCTAACATGGTCCAAGGACAAAGAGTCCTCCAAGAGACATGCTAATGTGGTCCAAGGACAGAGCCTTTTAGAGCAGGGTCAGAACTCACAGTACCTAGAGGCTGACTGAACAGCTCGGCCCTTCAAAACCATGTTCTAATGTAGCACTGTGAGTTCATGCACTAGACTGAAAAGTCAGCAAGGTTGGTGGTTCAAGCTCACCAGCTGCTCCTTAGAAATCCTATACAGAGTGGCAATGGGTTGGGATGGACTCGACAGCCCTTAACAACAGCAACATCAAGAAACACCCTCCACAGGCTTTTATTTACTGAAAGACTGGGAGTTCCTTGAGGGTAAGGTTGAGTCTTTTCATTTCTAATCCAGCCCCTAGCCCAGTGTCCTCAATAGCTGACATGATAAAGTATGAGCAGAGAGATGACTAAGAATTGCTCCCATTGCCTAGTATTGCAGATACTTCTTTTCTCCCCTCATACAGCTCTCCACTTCTGTAGAATATTGTTGTTGGGAATATGGCTGCCCGTGGTGTTTCCCAACATGCCTTATAGCTGGGTGTAACCTTGTGACTCAGTGCTGACCAATGGGGTATCAATGGAGTCATGAGCTCAACCTCCAGGTGAGGGGCACAGCCTTTCCTTGCTGGTTCCCCTTCCCGCTGGCTGGAACACAGAGGTGGTGATGGCCACCAGTTTCCAGTTTGAATCAAGCTTGCCCTTCAGTCTGTAGAACAACAAGATAGAAAAAGCCTGAAGTCCTGATTCTATGGAGCTCCTATTTGAGTTCTGGAAATTACATGAGAAAAAACTAAGGTTCAATGAGAGAAAACTAAGGTTCAATCTTGTATAAGCCACTGTTAGTTTGTAGTTTGTTTTAATCCCTGATACAATATGTTGTTGTTATGTACCATGGAGTCTGTTCTGACTCATAGCAACCCTGTTTAGGGTTTCTAAGGAGCAGCTGGTAGGTTTGAACAGCCAGCCTTGTGATTTGTAATCCAGTACTGATCCTACAGTACCACACCAGGACTCCATAGGACAGAGATGTGGTGGTGTGTCATGGAGTTGGTTCTGACTCATAGCAATCCTGTATAGGGTTTCCAAGGCTGTAAATCTTTATGGGAATAGAAAGCCTTTCTCCCAAAGAACCACTGGTAGTTTTGAACTGCTGACCTTGAGATTAGCAGCCCAACTCACAACCACTACATTACCAGAACTGCTTAAAGGTCTACCTTGTGCCTGTACCACCACTGTACTTTGGAAATAGACAATCTGTAGTCTAGACTTCACAGGTGAAAAGGGTTTCTGAAGTTGTAAATCTTTATGGGAGCAGACAGCCTTCTCTTTCTCCTCTAAGGACTTTGTCATTGGCAGCCACAATGTAGGCCACAAGGCCACCGGAGCACCTTAAAATCACAATGTACCACGAGTGTTACAGATTGAACTGTGTCCCCAAAAAACATGCTGTAAATCTCTATGCCTGTGGTTATGGACTCCCGGTATGGCACTATAGGATAAGCACAGGACTGGGAACCACAAGGTCAAAGGTTCAGAAGCCCTATATAGGAACCAACTGGATGGTATTTAACAACAACATTCCTGTGGTTATAATCCCATTTGGGGATGGGATGTCTTTGTTATGTTAACAAGGTAGGATTAGTGTAGGGAGCATATTGAGTTCTTGTCTTTTAAAATATAAAGGAGATTAAACAAACAAGCTACAAAGTAGATGTGGGGGGGAAGAGAGATATAAATCATATGAAGGATACCCAGAAACACAAGTTCAAGAACCTTAGTCCAGAGCCAACAGAGAGAGAAAACCTTCTCCTCGAGCCAACACCTTGAATTCAGACTTTTAGTCTTCTGTTGCTTTTTAAGAGCCATCAAGTCAGTTCTGACTCATGGCAACTTTGCATAGGATTTCCGAGGAGTGGCTCTTCAGTTTAAACTGCCGACTTTGTGGTTCAAATCACCCTTGCAGTCCAGC
>NW_006408656.1:4544668-4547662 GCF_000296735.1 Chrysochloris asiatica
CCTTGGAAACTCTATACAGGGTCACTATGGGTCAGAAATGACTCGACAACACTTAACAATAGCAAATTGACAAAATGAAGAAGAAGTAAACCTCTCTGTGTTAGCAGACAATATGATCCTATACTTAGAAAATCCCAAAGATTCAGCAAAAAAATAATAATAATAATAGTTTTGCCACTTTTATTCACCAGTGAGCAGTTCTTAAAACCTATTTAGGCAATGCTTAAATATTAAAATGCTTTTCTAATACATGTTGGGAAGAACATGCAGTAGCAACAAGGGCCATCCTGGAATTGCACACTCAATTTCTAGACACCTTAGAAAATATTGCTGAAGACCAGACACAGAAAGAAACGCTGAAAACATCAGCAATAAAATGCAAACACTGGAGTATGCATTTATGTTGGTTATGTGGAATCATGTATTGCATCATTTTCATCAGACAAGTCAAGCTCTCCAAGATTCGGAAGTAAATTTTTAAAGATATGCACAAACCAGTCATTTACAGGGCTTTTACATAATTTAAGAAATTGTTTTGAAAACACAACAAAACAAACATTGCCAAATACTCATTAGAAAGCAGTTTGTCATAGCAGAAGCATTCGAAAGAAACAATGACAGAAGTGCTCTAGAAGAATGAGTACCAGAGATCAATTTCACATAAACTCATACTATACCAGCATTAAGGAGCTCTGGTAGTGTAGTGGTTACGAATCCGGCTGCGGGCCGGCAAGTTCAACAGTTGGAAACTACCAGTTGTTCCGTGTGAGAAAGAGGAGGCTTCCTGCTACCGTAAAGATTTACAGCCTCAGCCTCAGAAACCCTGTACAGGGTCACTATGAGTCGGAACCGACTCCACGGCACATAGCAACAACAACAACAACAACATACCAGCATTGGCAAACTTGAATCTTGCTTGCATGAAAAGAAAGAAGTGTAAGTTCTTTCAAATAGATTTTCCTTCTTAAATAATGTGGATATATGTGATGAAGGCATCCAAGAACTTAGGGCAGGCTTATCCCAATGACTTAAATACAAACCTCTACAGATAAGTGCAACAATTTCATTCTTAAATAGAAGTTTAGGGATTAAGGAAAGAAAAATTTTACTCATAAAGGTATGTATGATTCCATAAAAGAAAAGAAAATACAATGCCTATTTCCCAATGTTAAAACTGTTTTATTCATAATCCTAACTTTGTTGCTGTTGTTGTTGCTGTTAAGTGCTGACAAATCAGTTCTGATTCATTTGCTGTTGTGTCAGTTATGCTGTCCAGTCAGTTATGCCATCCAGTCAGTTATGCTGTCCAGACTCATAACGACCCTATGCACAACTGACAAAACACTGCCTGGTCCTGAACCATCCTCACAATTTCTGTTACACTTGAGCTCATTGCTGCTGTCACTGTGCCAATCCACTTTGTTGGAGGTCTCCCTCTTCTTTGTTGACCCTCCACTATACCAAACATAATGTCCTTTTCCAGGAACTGGTCCTTCATGATAATACATCCTAGGTATGACAGATGAAGTCTGGCCATCTTAGCTTCTAAAGAGCACTCTGGTTGTATTTATTCCAATACAAACTTGTTTGTTCTTTTGGTGGTCCATTGTTGTTCTTGTTATTAAGTGCCATCGAGTCTGTTCCAACTCATAGTGACCCTGTATGGGTTTCCAAGGAGTGGCTGGTTAATTTGAACTGTCAACCTTGTGCTTCAAACCAGCTTTGCAGTCCATACTTTATCCCACAGCGCCACACCAGGACTCCTTGGTGGTCCATGGTACATTTAATATTCTTCTCCATCACCATAACTCAAATGCATCAATTCTTCTATGGGCTTCCTTATTCATTATCTAACTTTCACATGCATATGTGGCTATTGAAAATATCATGGCATGGATCTTTGCTCTTGGGCAGTTTAAAGAGGTCTTATGCAGTAGAGTTGCCTAATGCAGTATGTCATTTTATTTCTTGAGTGCTGCTTCCGTGAGTGCCAATGGTGGATCCAAGCAAAATGAAGTCTTTGACAACTTCATTGTTTTCTCCATTTATCATGGTGTTATTTAATGGTCCAGTGGTGAGAATTTTTGTGGGTTTTTTTACATTGATATGCAGAGTCCTGGTGTGGTGCTGTGGTCAATGCACTAGAATGCAAAGTTGTTTTGAACCACAAGGTTGGTGGTTCAAGCTCACCAGCTGCTCCTCGGAAACCCTGTACAGCATCACTGTGGGTCAAAACCAGCTTGACAGCACTCAACAACAACAACACATTGAGGTGCAACCCATACCAAAGGCTGTGGAGCACAGATCTATGCTAACACACAGGTCACCATGAATCAGAGTCAACTCAATGGCAACTGGCTTGGAATAATACGCTGTAGCTGCATGAGAGTCTGAAAAGTGTGCAGATCTGCCTTTCTAGCCTTCACAACACAAAAAGGCACATAGAAGGAACTGGAAGTAGAAGTTGAGAGCCAATGGGCCACACCCAGTGCATAGGAACAAGTCAGGAGTGTGCAGAACTCCTTCTATCCAGGGTGGCAGCAGAGAAGGCAGAACCCTCTATTCACTGAGCACATCAGAACCTCTGATCTCCCATCTCTCCAGCATGAAACCATAGATCACCACGTGGCTCTTTTGGCCACTCCCTAAACTGTTGCTCTTATCTGCAGAAGTGGAAGGAGATGGGGTGAAACTGGTTCCCTTTGCCACCCATCCCTCAAATCTCCCCAGGAGCACAATACTCATACATGCAAATATCTTTACTTGAGTAATTTCTAAAGGGTAGTTTCCTTTAGATATCTCATCTGAAAGAAAATAGTTCCATCTTACTTGGACTTTCCCTTGAGTTTCACAAAGCAATAAATGGAAAGACTCAAGGCTTCCAAGGAAGGGACTCCCCCGATGCACAGTTCCCCCCATTCCCAACTGCTCTCTTGCCTTCAATGTCACATTCACACCATTGGATTCTCCTTCACCACCACCACCACCACCACC
>NW_006408656.1:4547879-4549639 GCF_000296735.1 Chrysochloris asiatica
CCCATTGCTGCGGCCACTGTGCCAATCCATCTCATTGAGGGTCTTCCTCTTTTTCCCCGATCCTCCACTTTACCAAACATGATATCCTTCTTCAGGGACTGGTCCTTTCTGATAATATGTCTGAAGTGAGAGACTAAGTCTAGCCATCCTGGCTTCCAATGGGCATTCTGGCTGTACTTCTTCCAACACAGATTGGTTTGTTCTTTAAGCAGTCCATGGTACTTTTAATATTTTCATCCAACACTCAAATGCATCAATTTTTCTATGGTCTTCCTTATTCATTTCCAACTTTCACATGCATATGAGGTTATTGAAAATACCATGACTTAGGTCAGGTGCACTTTTGGCCTCAAACTGACATCTTTCTTCTTCAACACTTTAAAGAGGTCTTCTGCAGTAGAGTTGCCCAATGCAATACATCATTTGATTTCTTGGCTGTTGCTTCCATGAGTGTTGATGATTAATCTGAGCAAATGAAGTCTTTTACAACTTCAATCTTTTTTCCAATCATCATGGTGTTATTCAATGGTCCTGTGGTAAGGATTTTTGTTTCCTTTACATTGAGGTGCAACCCATACCAAAGACTGGGGTCTTTCATCTTCATCAGTAAGTATTTTAAGTCCTCTTCTCTTTCAGCAAGCAAGGTTGTATCATCTGCATATTGCAGGTTGTTAATAAGTCTTCCTCCAATCCTGATTCTACATTTTCTTCTTATAACCCAGCTTCTCTTATTATTTCCTCAGCATATAGACTAATTAAGTATGATGAAAGAATACAACCCTGGCATACACCTTTCTTGATTTTAAGCCATTCAATGTTCCCTTTTCTTTTTGAACAACTGCCTCTTGGTCTGTGGACAGATTCTTCATGAACACAATTAAGTGTTCTGGAATACTCATACTTTGGAATGTGGTCCATAGCTTGTCATGATCCACACAATCGAAGGATTTTGGGTAGTCAATAAAGTACAGACAAACATCTTTCTGGTATTCTCTGCTTTCAGCCAAGATCCTTCTGACATCAGCAATAATATCCCTCATTCCATGTCCTCTTCTGAATCCAGCTTGAACCTCTGGAATTTTCTTGTCAATGTACAGTTGCAGCCATTTTTTAATTATCTTTAGCAAAATTTTACTTGAATGTGATATTAATGATACTGTCCGGTGATTTTCTCATTCCTTTAGGTCACCTCTCTTTAGAATGAACACAAATATGGCTCTCTTCCAGTCATTTGGCCAGGTAATTGTCTTCCCAATTTCTTGACATAGATGAGTGAGTGCCTCCAGTGCTGCATCAGTTTGTTGAAAGATTTCAATTTGTATTCTATCAGTTCCAAGCACCTTTTGCCAATGGCTTCAATGTACCTTATATTTTTTCTTTCAAGTATCATTGGCTATTGATCATATGCTACCTCTTGAAATGGTTGATCTTTGACCATTTAAGTGACTTTGCATACTCCTTCCATCTTCTTTTGAAGCTTTCTGCATCATTATTTTGCCCATAGAATCCTTCAATGTTGCAAGTAGCAGCTTGAATTTTTTCTTCAGTTTCCTGAGCTTGAGAAAGGCTGAGCATGTTCTTCCCTTTTGGTTTTCTAACTCCAGGTCTGCCTACATTTCTCTATAATATTTTACTTTGTATATTCAGCTCTTATATCTCCTCATTTCTTCCAATCATTTTAGCATCTCTATGCTGGAGGGCAAGTTTCAAAGTCTCTTCTGACACCCATTTTAGTCTTTTCCTTCTTTCTTGTCTTCTTA
>NW_006408656.1:4552674-4554100 GCF_000296735.1 Chrysochloris asiatica
TAATATTGTCCAAACCTTATCATGATCCACACAATTGAAAGTCTTTGCGTACATCTAAATGTAACTTACCCTATATAATGTGCCTGCTCTTCATAATGGACAAGACGTTCTTGAGAGATTATTCTTTCCATCCTCCAGACTGCTTGCTGGCTTTCTGATAATAAAGCTTGGATTGGATCTCATCCTGTCCCTGTGATTGACTACAGCGACAGGCGGCAAGCCCTCATTTCCATTTGGCAACACAACCACTTTCAAAAATGTTATACAGGGTTGCTATGAGTGGGAACCGACTCAACAGCACACAACAACAAAAACAACAAGCCTAGATGAAAGTCAGGCACCTTCTCCCAGGGAAGAAAGAAATCTAAAGAAATGGAGAAAAGAGCATTTCCATAATTTGCAAGGCACCACCTATCCAGGCTCAAGGAGTCCTCAGCATTCTGTCCAGAATCCTTTGCTTCTTCCTGGTCTCCCAAGGCCTGCTGGAATCAGAACAAGAGAAGGATTCTGTACTGGATTACCTTCTTTGATTCAGAGCTTCTCTATAAAGAAATGAAGGGGGACTTCCCCTACCACATTTTCAGTGTCCTGTGAGCTTATATGAGGAATGTTTACATTGAGCCAGGTGAGCACCTTCCTATGCAATTCCATTCCATTGCACAGGGGAAGAGGGACATTGTAAGAGGAAGTGTTCCATGTAAGAGGGAAATCCTCAGAGAAGGTCCTGAGGCTGGAAAGGACTGGGCCTTCAGAGGAAAAGATAAAGCTAGCTTGGCAGGAGCTCAGAGTGAGGGAGGGGTCAGGGAAGGCTGTTTGATCTCCTCCCCCTACTTATGCACAAAATAGCTGTGGGTAGAGAATGTCCCTATTCTGTGACTTGGGGAGGGAAAGAACAAGGGTGCCTTTTCAATTTCACCCACTCCTGGGTGAGGAAAGCGCTGCTTTCTTTCCTCAGGTTAGCCACCATGCAGAGGGTCTGAAGGACTGAGGTGGCCCTGGGCTGCCTCCCCAGCAGTCATTGACCCTTCCTTTGATAACTTCTCTAATTGATTTCGAGTGTACCTCCTCAAGCAGCTCAGGTAGTTTGTTGTTGTTAAGCGCCATCGAGTCAGTTCCAACTCAAAGCGATCCTATATAGGGTTTTCAAGGAGCATCTGGTGGGCTTGAACCACCAACCTTGCAGTTCAAACTAAGCTTGTGGTCCAGTGTTTATCCTACAGCGCCACACCAGGACTGTGGTAAGCCAATTCTTCCATGGACTCTAGGGTAGACATAAAATACCAGCTCATTTCCCACAGTGGTTTTGGAGGAAGAATGGGAATATGACTCGTGTGAGTTTCTTAGACAGTTGCTTCTTCATTCTCCTAGGTCATTGTTAAGTGCCATCAAGTTGGTTCTGACTCACAGCAACCCTATACAGGGTTTC
>NW_006408656.1:4555465-4561194 GCF_000296735.1 Chrysochloris asiatica
TATACACTATATTTGCCTGGAGCGGAGACCACAAAGCCCCAAGTCCTACCAAGCTCAGGCGGTGCAGCCATCCCTGAATCCATTCGACCTCTGGACTAGCCAGTTGTTGGGTGCCAGCGAGTCAGTTCCGATGCATAGCAACCCTGTATAGGGTTTCCAGGAGCAGCTGGTGGGTTTGAACTGTCAACCTTGTGGTCAGCAGTCCAGTGCTTATCTTACAATACCATACCAGTACTTAGACTAGTTAGTTTAGTTTAAAAAAATAAAGAAAGAAAAGTTGCCATCTAGTCAGTTGTGACTCATGGCAGTCCCATGTGTGGCTAAGTGGAAGTGTGCTCTGTAGGATTTTCAATGTCTATGATCCATCTTGGAAGACGTGCAGCCAGAGTGCTCCTTAGAGGCCAAGATGACCAAACTTCGTCTCTCATACTTTGGACATATTGTCAGAAGGGGCTAGTCACTGGAGAAGAATATCATGTTTGGTAAGGTGGAGAGTCAGAAGAAAAGAGGAAGACCCCCAATGTGATGGATTGGCCAAGTGGCAGCATCGATGAACTCAAACGTGGCAACAGTAGTGAGGTTGGCCGAGGATCGGGCAGTGTTTCGTTCTGCTGTGCATAAGGTCACTATGGGTTGGTACCGACTTGATGGCACCTAACAACAACAACAACATGATCTTTCAAATGTAGACTACCAGCCTTTTCTTCCAAGATGACTCTGGGCAGACTCAGACCACCAACGTTTCAGTTAGCAGGCAAGCACTTAACCATTTCCCCCACCAGTGGCCTATTGGAGCTAATCAACCACCACCACCCAGTCATCTCCCTGATTCAGACTCAGAGCCACACCATCAGACAGAGCAGAACTAGTCTGAGGGTCTCTGAGACTCAGTCTTCAGGGCAGCAGGCAGTGCATCGCACAAGCCCTCTTTCTTACTCAGCTCAGTATGTGAGTAAAGCAATCCTTACGGGTGAAAGTCTCCTCTTCACGCAGGGTCACTGTCAAGTCTTCCCCACAGGATCCTCCCCCAATGTCTCCCCACACACCATGGGCACTACCAGGCTTTTTGTTGTTGTTAGGTGCCATTGAGTCAGTACTGACTCATAGTGACCCTCTGCACAACAGAACGAACCACTGACCGGTCCTGGACCAATCTCACTGCTGTTGCCACCCTTGAGCCCATTAATGCTGCCACTTTGCCAATCCATCTCGTTGGGGGTCTTCTTCTTTTTCTCTGACCCTCCACCTTACCAAACATGATACCCTTCTCCAGAAAATGGTCCCTCCTGACAATATGTCCAAAGTATGAGAGAAGGAGTTTGGCCATCCTGGCCTCCAAGGAACACTTCTGGCTGCACTTCTTCCAAAATGGATCTATTGGTTCTTTTGGCAGCCCATGGCACTTTCAATATTCTCGTCTAACACTCAAAAGCCTCAATTCTTCTACGGTCTTCCTTATTCACTGTCCAGCTTTCGCATGCATATGAGGTTATTGAAAATACCATGGCTTTGGTCAGGCGTACCTTAGTCCTCAATCTGACATCTTTGCTCTTCAACACTTTAAAAACGATCTTGTGCAGCAGATTTGCCTAATGCAATACGTCATTTGGTTTCTTGACTAATGCTTCCATGAGTGTTGATAGTTGCTCCAAGAAGAATGAAGTCCTTGCTGGAAATTCAGACAAGAAGGAAACACCAGTGGACCTCAACAAGCAAAAGGCAGGCCAGATCAACAGGCTCCTACATGCGTAGGGTCACATGGGTGGACCTGGGGTAGGGCTCTATAAACCCTAAACAAGAGCAGTGTTTGATTGGAGCCCAGATTTCTCCGGGACCGAGGGTGCCTGAGCGTGAAATAGGAGAGTCAACAGTGAGGGAGCTTCAGGCTGCTGGTGTGGTTGTAACAAAGTGAACATGTGAGGACAAGATGGGAAGTGCAGCCAGAAAGGGGAGCCCAGACTGGAGATGGGGCTAGTAGCAAAGGAAGCTGGACTTTATCAAGAGGGAAATGGACAACATGAAAGGGGTTTTAGGCAGTAACGTGATGGCAGAGCAACAATGTCCAAGAGACTTTTCTGCAATAAAGGAAAGTTCTACATCTGCTCCATCCAATATGGTAGCCACTAGCCGCCTGTGTATGAAGTCCTGGTGTGGCGCTGTGGGATAAAGCACTGAGCTGCAAGGTCGGTTTGAACCATAAGGTGGCGGTTCAAATTCACCAGCTGCTCCTTGGAAACCCTATACAGGGTTGCTATGATTCGGAACTGACTCGACGGCACTTAACAACAACAAGCTACCTATGTGGCATTGTGGGTTAAAGCACTAGATGGCAAGGTCAGATTGAACCACAAGGTTGGTGATTCAGACTCACCAGTTGCTCCTCCGAAACCCTATACAGGGTCACTATGGGTTGGAACAGACTCTATGGGCTTTAACAACAACAAGCCACCTATGTTGTTGAGTATTCGAAGTGGTGGTAGTGAGACTAAAGAAATGATTTTTTAATTATATTTCATCTTAATTTATATGTAAATAGCCACAGTTGGCTAAACAACAACAAGAAATATAACCTTTGCCATCAGGTTGATTCCTGCTCATAGAGACACTATAGAACAGAGAACTGCCCCCTAGTTTTCAAGGCTGTAACATTTGTTACAGAAAGGAGCCCTGGTAGCGTTGTGAGGTAAACATTGGACTGCTAACTGAAAGATCAGTATCCGAAACCCAGCAATCACTCCTTGGGAGGAAGATGAGGCTGCCTGCTCCCATAAACAATGACAGTCTCGGAAACACTAGACAGGGTCATTGAGTTGAAATGGCAGTGGGTTTGGCTTGCTTGGATTTTTTTTTAAATCTTTACAGAAACAAACGGTCACATCTTTCTCCCTCAGGGTGGCTGAGTTAGCAGCAGATGATTAACCACGGTGCCACCAAGACTCCTTATGGGTGGCTGTTGTTGTTAGGTTCCATCTAGTCAGTTCTGACTCAGAGCAATCCTATGTAAAACAGAACGAAACACTGCCCAGTCCTACACCATCCTCAAAATTATTATGTTTGAGTTCATTGCTGCTGCCACTGTGCCAATCCATCTCACTGGGGGTCTTCCTCTTGTTCACTGACCCTCTACTTTACCAAGCATGATGTCCTTCTCCAGGGACTGGTCCCTTCTGACAACATGTCCAAAGTAAGAGAGACAAAGCCTGGCCATCCTGGCTTCTAAGGAGCATTCTGGCTGCACTTCTTTCAAGTCAAATTTGTTTGTTCTTCTGGCAGTCCATGGTACATTTAATATTCTTCTCCAACACCGTAATTCAAATGCATTGGTTCTTCTCCAAACTTCCTTATTCATTGTCCAATTTTCACATGCATATGAGGCTATTGAAAATACCATGACTTGGGTCAGAAGTACCTTAGTCCTCAAACTGATATCTTTGCCCTTTAACACTTTAAAGAGATCTTTTGCAGCAGATTTGTCTAATGCAATATGTCATTTAATTTCTTGAGTGCTACTTCTATGAGTATTGATGGTGGATCAAAACCAGAGGAAGTCTTTGACAACTTCATTCTTTTCTCCATTTATCATGAGGTTATTTACTGGCTCAATTGTTTGGTTTACATTGAGATGCAATCCATACTGAAGGCTGTAGTTTTCAATGTTCATCAGTAAGTATTTTAAGTCCTTCAGTTGCTTGTTGCTGTGAAGTACTGTCAAGTTGGTTCTGACTCATAGTGACCCTGTATAGGATTTCCAAGGAGTGGCTGATGAACTTGTAACACCAACCTGGCAGTTCAAATTGACTTTTCAGTCCAGCATGTTAACCCACAGCTGCACACCGAGAGGGACAGAGAAGTTCTAGAGGAAGGAATGGATGGGAGAGGTTTGGAGGAGGGACACAGTTAAGAGGTGATGGAAATGGTCCAGGTAGAGACGGTAAGGGCCTGAACCATGACTAGGAAGTCATGGTAAGGGGAGGGTCCTGCCCGAATCTCAGAGTCAAGAGTAAATCAATGGTACTTGTTTCAAGCCACTCAGGTTTGGAGTGGGTAAGCAGCCATAGGAAAGTTAAACGGGAGTTTAAAGCACGGAAAGGATGAGGCATCTAGTGAATGACCACAGAGAGTGAGGACAATGCAGGGCCGGGACGCAGGTCACACATGTAATGGGCCAGACCCTGTCTTTATCGGTAGTCTTGATATTTGCTTACCATGGATATTTTGTCTTTAATTTTTATTATTTTAAGTACTCCATTACAAAAAAAAACAAAAAGTCAAGCTCATTACTGTCAAGTAGATTCTGACTCATGGTAACCACAGATGCTTCAGAATAGAACAACATAAAGCTTTCAATGGAAAGAAATCCCGGTGGCATAATGGTTAAGCAACTGACTGGTAATCCAAAGGTTGGCAGTTCAAGCCATGCAAGGTCTCCATGGGAGAATCTGGTGGTCTGCTCTGGTAAAGCTCACATCCTATGGGGCAGTCCTGCTCTGTCACATGGGGTCTCTATGAGTTGGAATTGATAGACTGCACATAATAACAACCATCTTATAGTAGATAAATCACCAAGTCTTTCTTCTGAAGTACCATTCTGGGGTCTGGGTGGATTCGAACTGCCAACCTTTTGGATCGAAGTCAATCACAAACCATTTGCAGTACCCTGGGACCTAATACTGCATTTAAACATGATTTATCTTGACTGCTAAATTTGTGTGTGTGTGTGTGTGTGTGTGTGTGTGTGTGTGTGTGTCTAAGGTGAGTGCCTCACTTGCCTCACTGTAGTCCCAGCCCCAATAGAGAGAATGCTTCTGCTGACTGGCAAAGGAGGTCGAATCAGCAACCAGCCCAGCAGAGGCCAGGAGGCGACAGAGTGCCCTTTAAAGAAAGCATGGGCAATACACAGAGGCCAGGTCACAAGGCACAGGCTCCCCCAACGCTCTAATGAGAGGTCCCTGGAGAGAGAAACGTTGTGAGACATTTCCGAGTTAGATTGTTTTCCACAAGGGTTACTTATTTTTTTAATACTAAAGAGTGTCTTAGAGAATCTGTTCATTTCCATGATGTTAATCCAGCAATAAAGCCAGAGACAACTTCCAGCCAGCAACCCAGCGACAAGCATTATGACTCATAAATTCAAATTCCAAATGCATAATGTGATGGAACATACCAAAGTAAGTTCAGATTAAATTGGTAAAACATTATTGATTATTGATCCCTCCACCAACGTAGCCAACTTCCCCACAGAAGTTCCCTCAGCCTGGCCCCGGTTTCCTTTCCACAACCAACAGCCCAGCTCACTGATCACAGTCTCTGGGTCAGTTCATTTAAGGCACTAATGTTGCTGGGCTGCTGTGATGATAAAACCAAACCACAGCAAACAGCATCACTCTGTGGGGAATGGGCATTCTTGTGACAATCCTGCCAAAATCAATTGTGTTGCTGGAACCACAGAGTACATAGAACTTTAGGAAAAATATTTGTGGCAAAATTGAAATTCCGAGACCACACTTACATCCTGTATAAAATTCATGAATATATATGGGCCTGGATCCAAATAGGAGTTTGTTTCAGGGAAGCAGTTGTTTCAAAATGTGTTTTTCAATTACTTTCAGGAGGAGGGAGAAGGAATGAATTTAAATTTTAGTAATGTGGCATTACAATCCTAGAAAATAAAATGAATTTAGTACTATTGTTCTGACAAAGTGGAGAACTACCTTAAGGAGCTCTGGTAG
>NW_006408656.1:4562759-4564162 GCF_000296735.1 Chrysochloris asiatica
CCAGAAGACAAGCTCCTCAGGTTGGAAGGCACTCAAAATATGACTGGGGAACAGCTGCCCCCTCAGAGTAGAGTTGACTGTGATGATGGGAATGGAGTAAAGCTTTGGGGACCTTCATTTGCTGATGAAGCACAACTCAAAATGAGGAGAAACAGCCATAAACATCCATTAATAATGGAACATGGGATGCATGAAGAAAATTAGAAGTTGTCAAAAATGAAATGCAAGGAGAGACTTCCGGTGCTTCCCTGACCAGGCAGCTCAGGTAGGGCAGTCTCGGGGAAAGGGGGCGGAATCACACATAAGAAACCTCTATCTAGCAGACAGACAGCCTTTGAACAAACATAAGATCTTATATTTCAACATTCTGAACTCGTTTTTTTAAAAGATCAAATTGCTGAGGATTTACAGGCATTTTGAGCTTTTGCCTGCCTGCATGTGGCTCCCACTTCCGCACCCGCGCCAGCGAGTGCCTCTGTCCCCTGAAGACCTTGGAATGTAGGGCTAGAGCAACCCCACTTAGAAGGCTGCATTTCCAGAAAAAAGGAAGCATAAACTAACAAAGCCGAACAAATAGAGAGGGATATCGGTGCAGATATCAGGAAATTCGGGGTACCCACAGTACAGAGAGACTGAGAGAGGCATTTTTTTACGTCATCAAATACGGACACTACCTCCCTATAGCCATGACCCCCAGCCTTCTACTACCCCGGCCTAGACCAGCCCTCTGCCAAGCCTCCGAGGCTCAGGAACGCCCAAGGCACAGGCCCGCCCACTGAGGCCAAGACCCTCCCAAGGCCCAGACACTCCCACTGAGGCCAAAGCCTGCCCTGAGGCCCAACCCACCCACAGACTGGTCACAAAGGCCCAGGCCCAACCAAGGCCCAAATTGCATACCCACCTTGCAGCCCAGGCGGTCCACAGCCTGGTTGCCGCCGAGGTCCAGGGCCCCCAAGGCCCAACCCGCCACATAGCAAGGTCACTACCCGCCGCGTAGCCCGGTCGCCAAGGCCCAGTGCCCCTGAGACCCAACCCACCCTCAGCCCGGTCTCCGAGGCACAGGCCCCCCCAAGGCCCAATCCGCCCAACCCGCCCGCTGAGGCCCAAGTCGCCCGATGCCCAGCTGCTGATACCCAGGCCCCCTGAGGCCCAAACTGCCCACCCGAGGCCCAAACCACCAGCCCGAGGCCCAAGCCACCCGCCTGAGGCCCAACCCTCCTGCAGCCCGGTCGCTGACACCCAGGCCCCCAGAGGCCCAAACCGTCCGCCCTAGGCTCAACCCACCCGCTCAAGGCCCAAACGGCCCGTCGCTGAGGCCCAGGCCCAACTGAGGCCCAAAAAAGTTACTCTGAGTTAAACAATAAGGAGAGTGAAAAGGGAAGACCACATTCTGATCACATCTT
>NW_006408656.1:4573125-4583265 GCF_000296735.1 Chrysochloris asiatica
AACCCATGATCGAATTTTGCAAGACCAGTGACTTTTTCACTGCAAATACCTTTTTTGAACAAATAAAAAATGATACACACATGGACATCACCAGAAAGAATACACAGAAATCAAATTGGCTGCATCTATGGAAAGAGAAAAGGAGCTCTGATAGCATAGTGGTTATGGTCGGGCTGCTAACCTCAAGTTCAGCAGTTCAAAACTACTAGCTGTTCTGTGGGAGAAAGATGAGGCTTTCTGCTCCCATAAAGAATTACAGCCTCAGAAACCCTATATATGAGTCAGAACCGACTCCACGGCACACTATCACCACCACCATGGAAATGTTTCATGTTTCAGCTAAAACAAGGCCAAAGGCAGACTGCCAAAAGAACAAACAAATCTGTGTTGGAAGAAGTAAAACCAGAATGCTCCTTAGAAACCGTACTCGGGACACGTTATCTGGAGGGACCAACTCCCTGGAGAAGGACATCATGCTTGGTAAAATGGAGGATCAACAAAATAGAGGGAGACACCCCCCTACCCCCCAACGAGATAGATTGGCACAGTAGCAGAAGTAATGGGCTCAAGTATAGCAGCAATTGTGAGGATGGCGCGGGATTGGGTGGTGTTTTGTTCTATCGCACACAGGGTCGCTATGGTTCGGAAACAACTCGAAGGCACCTAACAACAACAGCCTTAGCCACTAAGGAAGGAAGGTGGTGCCTAATCCCCTGCTTTATACCAAATGGTTTTGAAATATTCATCACTTCTCTCAAATAACAAAGGATAGAATGCTATTTGAACTTTTCATTCGGTTCCCCTACAATTTCTGGGGCATTCAGTACTTGATAAAGACATTTTAAACAAAAGGATACGTTCAATATTGGAAACCCAGGGCAGCAAATTGCTCTATTTACCCATGCATCTGAAAAAGTGGTCGATTCTGCTTCTAGCCCCTCTGGAACAGCCTTATGGGTACCCAGAAAGCAATTCACACACAGTACAACCAATTACACAGCTGCATCTTGTCTCTCAGTTACACAAGGGGAAAGGTGTGCATCTTTGTTTTATAAATCCATGAAGACTGATAACTAAAGACTCAAGAGTACTGAAAGTATTCAGAAATTTTTTATTTCCTCGAAAAACTTCATTGTCACTAAATCCTATAAATGAGCATGACAATGTCTGTATATCTCCTACCTGTTGCCCTTAAACTTTGTTGTCAATTTCTCTAAATCTAATGTTCACACCAGCAGCATAACGTATGAGCAACTGCAATGTGTCTCTCTGTTAGATTCTAGCACATGTCTGGGACTTAACACATTGTTACTTTAAAAAGCTATGGGTCTAAGGTGCATTTGTAGTTTCTACCTCTCCCTACAATGCAGTCAAAGAAGAAATTTAGGGGAGGATGCCATGATTTCAAAAGTATGTTTCCTAATGGCCCTCTATGCAGTGAACAAAACAGCAAAAATCCATTTCCTAATGGAGCTGACATGTAAGCAGATGGTACAGACATATTTCCAACTAATATTTGTTGTTGTTCATAGCAACCTAGTGTAGGATTTCTGAGGAGAAGCAGGTAGGTTTGAACTGCTGACCTTGTGGTTCATAGTCCTGTGCTGATCCTACAGCACCACACCACGAGTCCTTTATCCAAGTTTATCCACCTTTATCCAAGTTGTTATTTTGCAAAGGAAGGTTCAAAGTCATGGATAGAGGAGTGTTCACATAGACTGCCAGCTTGAAATGAGAAGTACCTCTCACAGTGGGGAAGGAATAGACCTTTTAAGGTTGCTCAGGAGAGAGAGACTCTAACAAAGAAAGGTGGAGCTGAAGTTGAAATCCTCATTGTCTCCCACTGGGTAACAACAGGGGCTGAAACCACCTGAAGCCCAGGGCAGCAGATCTGCACATGCAGCAAGGTGACTATGAGAAGAACATGGGGACCGTGCGTGAAGCAGAAACGTTAGGGAACCTTGCGTGGCACAAAGGAGCTAGTTAGCTAAGTCAATTTACCTGAAAAACTTCATCTGTGCCTCTAGTGAAGGCCAGGGGAGGATGGCGGCCAGGCATGGGGCAGTATTCAGGAAGAAGCTGCTCTGCTTGGTGGACCATCTGTGGATTCTTGGATGAGAAAAGCATCACAGAGGATTCACCTTTCCCGGCTCCCATACTCATCCCCCGTTGTTTCCGGTTTATTCTCTAGGTTTGGTACCGCACATTTCGTATGGCTTCCTAAACAAATGTACAAAATAAACACCATTCCCATCGATCCAGAAGCAGATCAGCATGTCTTTCTTTTGTAGCAATGCTGGGTGAGTTAAACCACCAAACTTCAGGTTAGTTTTGTTGTTGTTAAGTGCTGTCGAGATGGTTTCAATTCATATCCACCTTGAAAAGGGCTTCCAAGGAGCAGCTGGTGGGTGTGAACTGCCAACCTTGTGGTTAGTAGTCCTGTGCTTATCATAAGAGTCACACCAGGACTTTAGGTTGTTGTTGTTAAGTGCCATCGAGTCAGTACCGACCCATAGCGACCCTGTATAGGGTTTCCAAGGAGCAGCTGGTGAGCTTGAACCACTGACCTTGCAGGTCAAACGACTTTGCAGTCTGATGCATTAGCCCACAGTGCCACACCAGGAGACTCCTAGGACTTTAGGTTAGTTGTCTAGTCAGTTCCAACTCATAACAGTCCTGTATAGGGTTTCCAAGGAGTGACTGGTGGGTCTAAACTGCCAACCTTGTGGTTAGCAGTCCAGGGCTTATCCTACAGGGCCACAAAGGACTTAGGTTAGTGGTAGACTGCAGACACTTTGCACCACTGGAAGATCCATTTTCTGACTCTCTGTGGTGGTCATGCTTTGATTACAACGTGTCCCTCAAGGCCATTCATCCTCCCCTCATGGGCCAGGAACCTCAGGGACTCCCACCTCCTGGGAGCCCTTCACTGCCCTGCCAGCTGTGCCTTCTGAGCCTCCCAGCGCCCCAGCTTTCATCATTGCATCGTTGCTCATCCACACAAGCTCCTTGGGCTTCTGCTGTCCCAGGCCTGCTCCTCCTTCAGGGTCTTAGCACATCTTCCACTGCCAGGAAAGCTTTCCCCAAATACCTCTATTGCTGCCTCTCAGGTGTTTGTTTAGGTGTCACATTATCAATGGCATCTTTCCTAGTGACCCCACTTAAAATTTCCCCTTTTCCCCACACTTTCCATGTACCTGTCCCCACGATTTCTTTTCTCCATAACACTTACTTCCATCTGACAGACTCTATTTTTAAATTTCTTAAATAGTTTATTATCTGTCTCATCTCACAGGAAAGCACATTGTATCAGGGCAGGGATTTGTGTCTTGTTCACAGCTGCATCCTCAGTGCCTATAATAAATATTGGTGGAATGAGTACTCATCAGTGAATAAGTGATGAATGAAGACTTGGTGTCTGGCTGCCGATCTGCCTCTCCATCCCTGCTCCTGGGTACCTCTGGGAAAAGATGGGTGGTATGGCCAGCACACTGCCCTTTACCACGGTAACCTTCTACTCCGCCGAAACAGCTCACCTTCAACTTTGGAATGCCCTAGAATTGTCCCATCTGGGCTGGCACTGGGATCTGGCCCCGGGACCTGGCTGCTTTGGGTGCAGACATCTCCTACAGAAGATGGAAGTAGTTGTAATCCAAGAAGAGACACCAAATGGCAGTTCAGGAAGCAACCTAAGTCTTATGTCAGGGGCACAGCATCATTGCCTACAGGTCTAAGGACATACGAGCCAGGTGGAGGAGAACAGAAACAAGATGTGAATCAGAGCTGGGGGTGGGGGACAGTCAAGACCAAATGGTTGGAACAGAGGCTGTCTAGTGGTCAGATCTCATCTTGTTGGCTGGGAGGGCCAGCCAGCATCAAGGGGCAAAGGCAGATCACAGAGACTCACTTACCCACTCCTCCTAGGCCTCCCTGTAGAACACAGTCCTCCACTCACTCAACACATATTTACTGAGCACCTACTATGTGCCAGGTGCTAAGACAGAAACTGGAGAGACACCATGAGCAAACATAGTCACAGTCCCTGTTCTCCAGAAACAGGCACTAAGTGCATAATTAAACATGTGAAAGGGTGCAATGGGGATGACTGAAGGGACCCCATGGATCTGAAGGGGTCCCTGAGAAAGTGACCTCTCAAAGGTAGAGGAGAAGGAGTCAGACAGGCAACAGGCAGAGGTGATGGGAAGAACATTTCCAAAGGCCCAGAAGGGAGAGAACTTGAAATAGTAGAGGATGAGAAGGGAAGTGGCCCCTCGAGGCTAGCAGCTTGGGGAAGCTTTCTGGACTCTGTCCTAAGAGTAATGAGAAGCCATGTTGGGGAGAGGGGGTAATACACAGGGAAGTGGCTGGACAAGATATTTATTCCTTCTTAAAAGAATACTCCAACAACAGTGTAGAGAAGGGGAGGACCAGGAAGTACAATAGACATGGGGGTCAGATGAAAGGTGACCGTGTCTCTGGGGAGAGGGGGGGAAAGGGAGCTGTAACAAAACTTTCTGAAAGGTGGAATGGACCTTAACTGGTGATGGACTGACTGTGCAGGAGGATCAAAGGGAGAAGGAGGCGTCATTCACTGAGCTCCGTGACAGACTTTTCCAGAGGGAAGACGCTACACTTGGAATAAAAGCTGCTCCTCCCCGCAAGCTTCCATACTGCAGGCCAGTCTCCTCTCCCTCGCTCATTAAGTTTCCTCTTGGTCCATCAGACACATCAAGCTCATTCCCACTGCAGACCTTGGCACCCTATGTCCCTCTGGCAGGAACACTGTGGCCCAGACTTTCATCTGTCTGGGTTCTTCTCCCAGGTCAGGTCTCGACTCAAATATCCCTCTTTGGAGACACCCTCCCTGACTGCCTTCACCTCAAGTCACCTCATAAGTCACGCTCTACCCATTGTCCTGTTTGAGCCTCTGCATCACTCGTCCTCTGTGGGAAAGAACTTCATGGACATGAGTACAGGCAAGGAACCCTTAAGGAGTGCAATTCTAGTCTGTAACACAGGTCACAGTGAGTCGGAATTGACTCAGCGGCCATGGGTTTGGGTTTCTTTTATGTATTTCAGTTTCTTTACATAAGAGTCCCTGAGTGGCATAATTGCTTAAGCATGGGACTACTAACTGGAATATTGGTGGTTTGAACCCACCCAGAAGCCCCTTGGAAGAAGGTCCTGGTGATCTGCTTCTAAAAGTTTGCAACCATAAAATCCCTATAGAGTACAGTACTGATGATGGCCACTGGGTCATACACGTGGATTAAATGTCCCTTCCTCCCAAGAATGTAAGCTCTGAGGGCAAGGGCTTCTCTATCTTACTTACAATGTATTTTACTCCAGGCTTTAGAATGGTGGCTGCCCATAGCAGCTGCTCAGTGTTTGGGGAATGAATGAGTGAATTACTAAATAAATGAATGAATGAATGTAGCATCCAAAAGACAGGGTAGGCCGGAGTTGCAGATTTCACAGTCGTAAATGTAGACATGACAATTCAAGCTCCAGGAGAATGTGAAGCCACCCAGGGGACAAGGGCAGGAGAAGAAGAAGGCCCAGGCCAGAGGCCCAAGGAATAGCACCTGTAAAGGGTCAGGAGCAGAAACAGGAGGGGCTGGCAAAGGACTGTCAGAGAGGGGGTGTGGGGGAGGGAAGAGGCAAGCAAGATCTCCCCAAAGGCACAGAGCTAGATGCAGGAGAAGCTGGGATTCAAATTCAGCTCCCAGCTCCCAACTCCTGAGGGCCACATCCTCTCATTTGAGTTCTACAAGGTTTGTATTATCACTATCTCATTTTACTACTGAGGGTACCCCACTGTCTCTGCCATGCTGAGCTCTGCAGAAGCCTCCACGGGAGCCATGGTCAGGAAAAAGTGGCATGTGGAGGGCCACCTCAGGGCTGGCGACTTGGCCTCGGTCAGGCTGGAGAAGGGAAGAGGGAGCCGAGGTAAGAAAACAGGGAGAGGGGAGCGTGGGTAACACCTTTGAGAAGTTTGCCTGTAAAGATGAAATGAGCCAGAGGAAAATAAGCAGAGAACCCAAACCCAAACCCACCACCTTCATTGAGTTGAGTACATTCTAACTCACTGAGATCTGATAAGACTAGAACTGTCCCCAAAGGTCGCTGTAATCCTACAGAAGCTGACTGCCACATCTTTTTTACCATGTTGTTATTGTTAAGTGCCATCGAGTCAATTCCAACCCATAGCGACCCTGTATTGGGTTTCCAAGGAGCAGCTGGTGAGCTTGAACCACCAACCTTGTAGTTCAAACGACTTTGCAGTCTGACGTATAAACCCACAGCGTTTGAACCGTTGACCCGTTGGTTAGCAATAGAGCACTTTAGTACTGTGCTACCAGGGCTCCTGATGAGGTCAAAGAGGATTCTTTCAGTGTGTTTCCATGCTGGAGCCTGCAGAGAAGAAATGATGACAGAAAGCAGAGTAAAGGAGGAGAATCAGAAGGCTGGGACCCTAAGGACGGGGAGCGGGATGCAGAGGCAGAAAACCTACCCTCACTACAGAGAAGGGGGTCCTCACTGTGGACATCTGAGCATAGTGCAGGGGAAGTGGGAGGGTCAGGGTGTTCAGAGTGGGGATGGTTTGAAGTGATGCAACATTAGGATTGAGAGCTGCCTGGAACCATGGCCAGGAACTGGTAGGGTCCAGCAAGGATGGTCGCCATTCTTGGGGCCATCAGCCCAGAAGTGTGATGTCTTCAGGGCACTCAATTGATCAGGTGTCAAAGAACAAAGAGTTACAGTCATCTGGGGCTGAGGTTCTATTAGGAGTGACACTGCGATACAGGCCACAGAGTGACTAACGTCATGGTAACTTGGTAGCTTAGTCACCAAGTGCTGCCATACCAAAAATACCACAAATGGAAACAAACATTGTGACAGCTTTTCAGACATTACCAAACACCTTGAGGAGAAGAATTGCTGGGCTGGGGGCTCAGGACCATAGTCTCGGGGGACACCAGAGTCCATTGGCGTCACATAGCCCAAAAGACAATGTTCTCTCTCCTACTTCGGTGAGTAGAGTCTGGGATCTTGAAAGCTCATGAGCATCCATCTAATGTGTAACTAACTATTGGTCTCTCCCTGTGTGGAGGAAAGAAGGATGATTAAAATTGAAAACATTTGGCAACAACTAGTCCAATAGACTAATGGAACACATGAACATCAGTCTCCACCACCCTGAGACCAGAAGAACTAGATGGTGTCCACTACCAACTGCTTTGAAAGGGATCACGTCAGAAGGTCCTGGATATAATACAAGAAAATGTGGAACAAAAATCAAAATCATTAAAAAAAAATTTTTTTTTTGAAGACCAGACTTACTGGTCAAATAGAGACTAGTGTAATCCTGACATTTGGTCACCCTTCAGGTCTGGACCTAACCTCACCTCCCGTGACTCAATTTTCAGCCAAGTGATAGGCATTTAGGGAGAACACCAACACTGTATAAGGTACGTCCATCAAAGAATGGTCAACCATTCTAGATCAAAAGGGCAGCATTTACCCAAAGACAAGATTCAGAAGGACTGGGGAAGAAGGAGGACTGGAAACCAGAAACACAGAAGGAGATACGATATGTAGTGTTATACTGAGGGGCTTGCAATCATTGACGGGAAATGAAGTTTATGATTTGTTAGATATAAAACCAATTATCTGCTCTGTAAACCTTCACTCAATTCACAAGGAAAAGTTTGTTTTTAAAAAAAAAAAGAATAGAAATGAATTGTTTCAACAGTTCTGGAGGCCAAATCTGAATTCAGGGCATCCGCTCTAAGAGATGGCCCCTCTTTGTCTCTTTCACCTTCTAGTGGTGATGGTGGTTATGTGCCGTGGAGTCAGTTTTGACTCGTAGCGACCCTGTGCAGGGTTTCCAAGGCTGTAAATCTTTATGGGAGTAGAAAGCCTCATCTTTCTCCCGTGGAACAGCTGGTAGTTTTGAAATGCTGACCTTGAACTGCCAGCAATTCTTGGCGATCATGGGCTTATAGATGCATCTGCCTTCATCTTCCCCCAGCATCTTCCCCCTTGCATGCCGGAGTCTAATCTGCTTTTTTTATAAAACACCACTCAGAAGGACCCGTCCTACTCTGGGATGACCTTATTACAAAACAGGACCATACAAGGTTATATTTCCCAAGTGCAGGGGTTAGGACTTCCACATAACTTTTGAGGGACACAGTTCAATCCACAGTTCAACACCTAAACTGGAAGGAGAAGGAAGTGGGGGTGAGGGGATCTGAGGCAAAGAGAGGAAGATGAATGGATGAGCAAGTTAAAAGTGGTTGCCATGAAATCCAGCATCTGAATCAGGGATTTCCAAGAAAGAGTAGTTCCGAGGGGTGACCAGATAGAACTTGCTGAGACACTGGAAAGGGGTGGCTAAGGTAGGGAAAACTAAATAACAGCAGAAAACAAGAAGCCACAAGGCAGTCAGGTGACCCAAAGTGAAGGCCAGTACCAGTGGAGAGGATGAGTGTGACCCAGCTGTCAAATTCTTCAATAAATTCACACCATCAAAATGGACTCTTGGTGATATAAACAAAGCTCTGGGTTGTTAACCGAAAGGTAGAAGGTTCAAGCCAATCCAGAGGTCCCTCAGAAGAAAGAATTGGCAATCCACTTCTGAAAAATCAGCCACTGAAAACCCTACTTGGACACACACATGGAGTCATCCTGAGTCAGAGCTGATTTGACAGGAACTGGTTAACTAATATGGGAAGGGTACCACTGAACACAGAGCTGGGATCGGGTGGGGATGTGGAGGGGCAGACAGCGTGAGCTTCAGATGAAAGGAGTAAGGGAAACTGGGGATATGAAGCCCACCCCCCAGCCCAACTCCCGGCTCTCTGACACTAAGCAAGGGCAAGAGTGTCCTAAGAGGAGGGCCTGAAGGAAGAGGCTGCTGACCCTAGGGGGCTGCCCCACGAGGCTCAGAGGGAGGAAGAAAAGGAAGAGGGGGTAGTCAGAGAAAGAGCAGGGCACCGTGGGGAAGACTGAAGACCAAGAAAGCACCCACTAAGTTCCGAAGTCTCAGGTGGAGGGCAAGTAGCTGAAGCCTCAGTGCTCTCACAAGATGCTGGACTCTGTCTTCCCGAAGTCAGCTGGGACTTGAAGGGAACTCCATAACTATGCTTTCATGTTGTTGTTTTTTCTTTTTATTGTGAATTGAGTAAAGGTTTACAAAGCAGATCATCAGTTTTATATTCAACAAATCATACACTTTGCTTTATTACATGACTGCATTCCCCTCCATGTACCAACAGTTAACAGCATTTACCTCTATTCACTTTAACACTCCCAGTCCTCTCTGCATTTCCACTACCTTCATCTTTGCTCTGTCAACCTCCTGTTTTTTTGTATATTTGCCTGCCCCCTCACCCATGTTAACATGTATCTACCCTCTAGTCCATGAATAATTTTCCCTCCCCACTCCAAACCATCATAAAATGTTTCTTTTATTAAGAAAATATTTTCATAACTTTTATAAAATACTTGTCCTTTTTTGTTTGACTACTTTTACTCAGCATAAGGTCCTACAGGTTCATCCATGTTGTAAAGTGTTTTACAGATTCATCATTATTCTTCAACGTTGTATCATATTCCATTGTGTACAGGTACCAGTTTGTATAACTATTTGTCAGTTGATGGGCATTTCTGCTGCCTCTATCTTGTTGCCGTGTCTCTTGGAGACAGAATATTGAAGGATCCTGTTTTCTTATCCATTCTGCTGTTCTCTGACTCTTACCTGGTTCATTGAATCCATTTATAGTCTGTGCCAATTATCAATAGGTATGAATTGATTGCTATCACCTTGCTATGTATTTTTCTACACTGAGTTCATTTTATTTATTAGGCTTTCTTTGCATTTTCATTTCTTTTATGTTAATGTTTCCTGAATTTTTCTTGATTTTCCTCTTTTTATTTTGATGTGAAGGTGTAGTCATTTTCTTTGAGATTACCCTGTAATTTATTAATTTTTCCCCATTTAAAAGTCTGCTTTATCTTGAAATCTATTTGACTTCCTCTCTATCTACACTAGTCCCTCTTTTTGCCTTATAGTTGACCTCATTATAAATTGATAGCTCTGGAGTCCTGATGTGGCACTGTAGAATAAACACT
>NW_006408656.1:4585280-4611703 GCF_000296735.1 Chrysochloris asiatica
TTATAATGGTATGCCAGGGGAAAAAACATCCTAATTTTGCCATAATATTTAAGAGACAGCCTTGCTGGATATATGATTCTTAATTGAATTTTTTTTTTTTTCCTTCAGAGTTTTGTATATGTCATCCCATTGTTTTCCTGCCTGCATGTTTTCAGCTGAAAAATCAGAGGTTATTTTATTGGTTCTCCATTGTAGGCAAATTTTCATTTTCCCTGAGCTGCTCTCAGGATTCTTTCCTTGTCTTTAGTTTTGGAAAGTTTGATTATGATATATGTCTTGGTGATTTGGGGATTTAACTTGTTTGGGGTTCATTCAGCTTCTTGTAAGCTTATCTTCTCATCTTTCATGATGTTAGGGAAGTTTTCTTCTGCTAACTCTTGGACAATTTTCGCTTTGCTTTTTATCATCTCTTCCTGCTCTGGAATTCCAATCACCCATAAGCTATTCCTCTTCATGGTGCCCCATATAACTCCTAGGTTTTCTTGAGATTTTTTCATTCTTTTTTCTGATTGTTCTTCTAGCATATAAATATTGAGAGATTTTTCTTCAAGATCATAATTCGGGCTTCAAATCTACTCCTTTGCCCTTTCAATGTATTGTCTATTTCTGAAATCTTAGTATTAATCTGGATTTCTAATTGTAAATTTTGTATTGTATCAAGTTTTGCATTTTTGTCTGTTTGTTCTTGTAGTGTTTTCCTGAATTCTTCTAAAGTTTTTCTGTGTTCTCCTTGCTTTCCTTGACATTTCAATCAATTTTTCAAAGGTACCTAGATATCTTTCTTTTGAATTCTTTTTCAGTTAGTTCCATTACCTTTTCTTCCTCAGTAATGTTTTCTGGATCTACATCTTGGTAACTTATTTGAGCCATTCTTTCTTGTTTCTTCACGTGAGCAAGAAATGTTTGTTTCTGGAGTATCATGGGGTTGTTGTACTTGTATTTAATTGATGATTGTATGTTGATATGTTCTTAGGCTCTCACCAACTGTCTCCTGTGGATGTGGTTAGAGAATGGAAGCTATACACTGTTCGCATTCATATTCATGCACCTCATTTTAGGGTGGGTTTGGCTGGTGTTAGCTGCTCTCTAACATTGACCAGGTGGCATAGGAGCTGGTATTGACTCTTGCATAGTGGGTGGAACTTTAGGGGGTATGGATGTGACTGGGCTATATAGGCACAGTTACTATCTCCCATCCGGTAGGAAAGAGGAGAAATCACACACATACACACAAGAAAACAAAATAGAATAAACAGACAAGCAATCAACAATGCAAAAAGAAAATAATAAAGGAGAAAAAAAAAATCACACCCCCCAAAAAAATAACTAAAAAGATGAAATGTTGTTGTGGTTAAGTACCGTGGAGTCGGTTCCGACTCATAGTGATCCTGCACAGGGTTTCCGAGGCTACAAATCTTTATGGAAGCAGGAAGCCTCATCTTTCTCCCATGGAACAGCTGGTAGTTTCGAACTGCTGACCTTGAGGTTAGCAGCCCAATTCGTAACCACTACACTACCAGAGAATTAGGGACAGGAAAGTGGAGCTATAGAAGAGAAAATTAAGATAGAAAATATAGGGAAAGGGGGAAAAAGTCCACTTAGGGAAGTAAGAAACAGAGTAAAAGACAGAAAAACAGAAGTAGAGACATAAAGGATAAAAATCAAGGGACTGGAAAGAGAATAAGGAAGAGAAAGAATAACAAGCAAAACAATGAAACTACAAAGAAAAAGCCCAAAAAACTAAAAAACAGTGCAGCTGTTAGACCCAGAAGTGAGAAAATTCTGGGGGACTGCTGCCAGCCAAGGAGCTCATGAAGCGGGTGTGGGAGGGAAGAAACATCAGAGTTCCTATGAGCCTCAATGTTACCTGTGTTCAGGGCACTCGACCCGGAAGCAGTTTATGGAGGCCCTTGATGGAGCTGGTTTCAGTGTCTGTTAGGATCACAGGGTAGCTGGGGACAGGGTGGCTGGTTATGAGCATTTCTGCTGAACTAATGCTGGTCTGCTGGTCCTGTGGATTCTGTAGGTCTGGAGCTGAGCTCACCTGAATCCAAGCACCAAAGCCAATCAGCTGGCCCCTTCACACTGGCATGGCTCCCAACCACATAGCTCCCAACTCCCAGAGAAAAGGGTTTGCACTGAGGGTGGATCACCAGAAGAGTGTGAAGGAAAAGAAGGACGCACACCTTTCCTATTGCCTGTGTGAATCTGCTCTACCAGGCCACTCTCTGTCGCCAAAACTGCCCACAAAAGCTCAAGATGGTCACTCCAGGTCAGTCTCCCTCTTCCTCCCTTGCTGGCCTCCCCACCCCCTCAGCTCCTCCTCCCAGCAAGCACTCAATGCACTTCTCTAACCTTCCTTTGAAGTTCAGGGTTCCAGGGTTTTCATCTGTTTCATTTGGTCTCCCATATGTTTGTTACAGAGGGCCTATGTAGTACATCTGCCTAGTCTGCCATCTTCCCACGTGTGCCCAGGTCTATCTCTGTTTTGATTTTATTGTTTTATTTTACAAGGATGATACATGTGTCTTCAAGTTTGCTAGCCCAGGAGCAACCATGTTACCACGCCTCTGTGCACTGGACTCCTTCTTCCCTGGTTCTCAGTAGAACAGTGTGGTTCAATAAGAAGCCTTTCCCACGTCCTCCTTCCAAAGCCAGGATCCAGGATATTGTCCTCCCACTTCCCTCTCTGTCATCCCTGACATCTAACTAGTGCCCAAAGCCTGTATCCAAAATGTTATTGCTGTTGTTAAGTGTTATCACATTAGTTACAACTCACAGTAGCCTGGTATAAGGTTTTCAAGGAGCGGCTGGTGAGTGTGAACCACTGACTTTGTGGTTCAAACTGACCTTGCAGGCCAGTGCTTCAACCCACAGTGCCACACCAGGACTCCATATCCAAAATATCTTCTGGAATTGATCTGCCCCTTCTCCCTCCAGCCAAGTCCAGGCCACCATCCTTTTTGGTGGTGTTTTGACAACAGCCTTCTTGGTGTCTCTTCACTTCTAGCCTGCCCCCACTCCTAGTCTACCCAGGCAGAATTGAATCAATAGTGCATAACTCTGTAATTATCATGTGACATTGCTATTATTTTCAGTTTGAAGCCTTCCAGACACCTCTCTCCTCCCAGGATAAATTCCAGCTCTTCTGCTGGCTGGCCCCTGTCCACCCCTCCAGTCTCATCTCCCTTCACACTTCCACTCTAACTACCCTGCTACTGCTGAACCCCTCCTGTTCCATGCCTCTCTGAACCTCTGCCCGGAATGCCCATTGGCTGTACCACGTCCTCTAGGAGTTCTGCCAACCCCCTCTTGCCTGATACATTCCTCACCTCCTGCCCTTGCCTCCGTTCCTGCTGTGCACATCTCATAGTCTATTTGAGCTTCACCTTAGGTGGGCAGCACTCGTCACTAGACTGTGAACTCCTCAGGGACAGGGGCTCTGTCTCATTCACCTCCTCACCCCAGTTCCCAGAATGTGCCTGACTCAGAGCGATCACCCAATACTCGTGGACAAGATGAATTACATGAAGTGTTCCATGCACAGGGTGAGTGATTCTATACCTCTTCACTTCCCCAGGGATGGTCAGGTACAGGGAAAATAAAAGCAGTCACATGATAATTACAGCGTTACGTGCCATTGATTCAATTCTGACTAATGGCAGGTCTACAGCACACAGAACTGTCCCCATAGGGTTTCTTTTCTCCCACAGAGCTGCTGGTTGGTTCAAACCACTGACCTTTCAATCAGGAGTCAAGCACTTAACCATTGTTCTGCCAGGGCTCCTAATGTGAGGACTAGAAGTCCTCACAACCACATTGCTACGCCCATTTTATAGATGAAAAGAGAGACTGAAGTACGGGAATGTTTACAATCTTGAATTCAGAGCACAGGCTCACAAATTCACTCTCACTCAAAACACCCAGCTCAGGCGGGCCGCAACCGAGACTGGCTGAATAATGAGTTTTTCTTGCCCAGAGCAGCCACACGAGGGCAGCCAAGTGCTGGCTCAACAAGCAGGCACGCCTCACTGCCCAGAAAGATTTGGATCTGCCACCACTGAAGAAAGACGAAAAGGACAGGAGTCAAGTCAATGCGGCTGCTAATTCAATACCTGTTGGATACAGTTAAAAAATGGAGTGGGGGGGGGGGGGGTTATAAAAAACAAATTCCAAGAATCAAGGACTAGAAATAAAAGACTGTATATCCCAAACATGCGTCACCAGCATATTTAATGACAATCCACAGAAGTGATGGGGTGTTGCTGCAGTATCCAAGACCTGTATATGGGTGGCACTCACTCACAGCCCTCAGCAGGGACAGCACTCTGGCCTGTCAGGCAATTGCTGCCCTGCACCAGGACCGAGCTCACATCCTCCCTCTGAGGCCCAGTGGGCAAAGGACACGGCTGGAGTCAGCAGCACAGAACATCCAGGGTGCGTGGTCACTTTGGTGCCCAGGAACCACAGCAGCCACCGAGGGGGCTCATTCATCATTGGAGAGCTGACCTCCCAGGCCCACACCCATGAGCACTTCAGAGACGGGAGTGGAGCAATTCAGAGACAACAGCTGGGTGCAAAAATCCCAGGCTGAGGTCTCACCACAATCCAAGTCTCCCCGAGTCTGTCATCTGTCATCTGCACCAAAGCTGCCGTTTGTTCCCCAGGGTAGCAGGCTGGAGGGAGTGCTGTCTGGGACACATCATGAGGAATCTGTAAGAGACAGCCCCATCTTTGATGAGAAAGGAGCGGCATTATGTGAAAGATGAGGAATAGATTTGCTAAACCTGGGGCAGCTTTTTCCAACTTAAAGTGAAACTCAGGAGGTGGAGGAAGGGCAAGGCAAGACCCCAACCCATTTGTCAACCCAGCCCTTCCCCCAGGGATGGCCCAGGCTAACCAGGGTGTGGGGTGTGGGGTGAGGGCTCAGGGCTTGCTGGGAGTCCAGATGCTGGCTTTCCTCCATGGGCTCAGACCCGTTCCCTGACCTCTCACTCCCAGCTGGAGCCTGAAGAGGGGTGACAGCAGCAATCACTTCCTTCCCACTCCATCTGTCAGCCTTGACCAGGGCAAGAGTTCCAGTATCTTCCCCCAGGAACACTGAGGTCCCTCACCCCTGCTCTGAGGGGACAACAAGGGCAGGAAGTTGGATGCAGAGTCCTTTCCTGCCCTGCCCCACCTCAGCCCTCTTCCAGGTGTTAACAGACAAGATGATGCTGGGATGCCGCCTTTCTCACCACCAAATCTCTCTATACCCCTAACACTGCCTGGATTTAACCCAAAAGCCTTTCGTTCTGAGCCCCACACCACCACCCATGATCTGATGGCCTGGATTTTTTTCACAGATGTATATTTAATCCAGCTGACCCTCTGAGTCCACCCCCATCCCTCAGGCTCAGGCCAAGAAAGCTGAGCCCAGCTGGCTGGGAACCACTGCCCTGCATCTGGAAGGCTGCTGCCATCAGCACAAACAACGCCTCTAAGCCGACCCCTGGGAAGTGGGGGCAGTAACATGGAGGTGGAGAGAGGTTTGGGGCTCAAGTCCCTGAAACTGCAAGTTTGTGTGTGAGTAAAAAAGAGAAGGAGAAAGAGAAGTTCATTCTATTTAGGAAAGAGAGAGGCCATAGTTTCCATCAGCAACTCAAAGAGGGTTGGGAAGGGGGTGGTAGAGAGCAAGAGGGATAACCCAAGTAGGGGATGAGCCCTGAATTTGGGGTCAGAAGCATGCCAATGCTCTCTGAGCTTCAACTAGCCCCTTTGTAAATACAGGGTTGGCAGTGGGTCTGGAGACTTCCCTAGGCCAACTGGGAGAAAGGGTTGGAAAGCCCCAGATTGTATCAGACAAGAAGGATGAAGAACCTTGAGTGAGAAAGGGGAGGCAGTCCCCACTCTCTCCCAGAACATAGCAAAGTGAGGTGGGGAATGTCCCCAAGGTCAGCCTGGCCTTCCTTATGCCAGGAGCCAATACACACATGCACACACCTCTCTGCCCTAGACAGCCGGCCCTCTCTCCAAGGGGGTGGGGGCAGCGCCCCTGAGGTGAGAAGTCCACAGCTCAGCAAGGACAGCATGGCACGACTGCCCAGGATTAGCGCCAAATCCTGAGCTGCCCTGTGCAGGGATCACACATCACCAGCTTCACAGCTGCTTGGCTGCACCCTGCCCACACACTCCCCTTTCCCCTTACCAGCCCCTGCTCACAGGCACCCAGACTGACTTCCTTCTCAAAAGGAGACAGGGAGAGTGCTAGGGGCAGGGGGCAAAATGGGTCAGCGTCAACTCCCACAAATACCTCCAACCTACAGAAAACCCTCAGGAGCAACAGAATACAAAATGGAGCCAAAAGCACACTGAAGACTTCCCCTGCTCAACACTTGTCTCTGCCAGAGGTGGCCTTGGCCTAGAGTTACCTTGTCCTTTGGGCCACCCCACCCTTCCCTCCAGATGGCTCCAGTCCTTGGAGAGACAGAGGCAGGAGACCCAGACAGAACCCCCACAGCTGTGAATCCTCAGTCCCAGCTTCTTGGAGCAACTGCTCCTGAGGCCCCCCAGCTGCTGGGAACCTTGCCACCCACCGCCAACCCCACTCTCCTACACATCCACAACCCCACCACCACACCAAGCTCCTTACTCCAGGCTAAATATGTGCCTCCTTCCCATCTAAGCAAGGGTTGTGGGAGAGGACCTCAGCATACCTCCCACCCCCCAAGATCATCCTGGCCCAGCTCTACTCTCAAATACACCCCAATCTCAGCATCAGAGGAAAGTAACAGTGAGGAATCTTACTCAAACTCCTCCAGAAAAGGCTTCAGGAAAGACAGAAGAGGAGATACATTGAAGCCAAAAACCCGGATTTTTTTCAGTTTTTGTGCGGAGTGTCTCCTGGGTCTCTCAGTGCAATGGGCTGTGCTGGGCCACTGCTGAGTTGGGATGGGGGTGGACGAAGGATGTGGAAGGCAAGTTGGAGCTCAGAGCACCCAGTGGCCCCTCCACAGCCTGAGCCTCCCTCTTACCCTGGATGTGAGCGCAGGGCCTACAACTAATGCCCATCCCTAGGAGGGCAGGGAGGGGACAAAAGGTGGGGAGAAACTGATGCCCTGGAGACGCAAGCAGGAGAAGTGAGGGAGGGGGCAGTCTTGTCCTCTGATCCCTGCTCACCAGGGGTAGCTGCGGACCCCTTCAGCGCCGCTGAAAAGCTGATTCTGCAGTTTTTCTAACTGTCAGCTAAGTGCCACTCAATAGAGCTTACCACCAACACACTCACACCCGTACTTCCCTCTAGGCTGCACTGCGATTCTCTCACCTGTGGACTGCGCTCCAGATTCTCTTCCTTCAGGGGAGGGTCTGGTAGCCTCGTGAGGGCAGCCCCCAGGCGGTCCAGCATAGAGCCTGTACCCTCAGCACCGCCGGCTGCATGCCTACAAATCATCATCATCACCTCCACCTCCGCTGGCACCACCAGGCTCGGCCTCAGACGATGCTCGTTGCTCATGGGCCAGCAGTGCTGCCAGGCCCTGGGCGCGGAGGAGGAGACTGCCCCCCAGAAACAGCACCCCACAAAGCACAAGCAGTGACAACACACTCAGAACCGCCGCCCGCACGGCACGGGGTCCCTCGGGGAGCTCCGGCAGAGCCTCCGACTGGTTGCAGCAGGCGTTCAGCCAGGCGGCCTGTGCCGCAGAGCCGTTCATGCTGCCGCGCAGGCTTGTCCAGATGTGCAAGAGTGCCGGCCCTGGGCCACTGAGGAGGGGAGGGACCCGAGGGGCGGATCCCAGGAGCCTACGCCCCACTCCTTGCCCAGCGAGGTCAGATTCTTCCCAAAGAAAAAGACTTCTCCAAGCGCTTTTCATGAGACCCTCACTGCTGGGACTGGGTATACTTTTCCTCCCCAAGGCCCACACACCCACTTCACATGAGTCTGGCCTGTCCCCAGGCATCCTTGTCTCCACGACTCTCCCTCTCCCGTGGCAAAGGAGGTCTAGAGGTAACACCTCCTTGAAACACTGAGAAGATCCTCCAGATCCCCATCCCTGGTGCCGGTGAGAGATGGGGGGCAGGGTGCTATAAGGAAGGGCCATCCCATCCTCTGGCTTTTTTGTCCCTGGCCCACAACTCAACACAGCTAAGTGGCCCAGGTTTCTGCTGGGACAAGAGGCAATGGGGCCGCCTCCAGGACCTGAATGACTTATATTCTTTCTCTCCCACCACCTTTGGGAGCCTCGTGGATCTGGACAAGCAGGTCAGCATGTCCTTTAGCCTCTACAGCAGGCAGAGATGAAGAGTAGAGCAGGGGGATTTTAAGGCTCAAACCCCCTAAGCCAGGGGAGTCCTGTTTACAGACCAATGGGAGACCATCCTGACCGAATAAATCCCTCCCTTTCCTCTGCCCCGTCCCGTTGTTTTTTAAATCACAACGCCAGAGTCCCAGTCAAGGGAGGGTGGAAGACTGGCTCAGGGTTCAACTACAGAGGAGAAAGTGTGAAGAAGACCCTTCTGCTCAGGTCTCCTGAGGTCCAGTAGCAAGTCTTGAGACCACTGTTAAAAACAAAGTCACTGCCAGCCAAAACCTCCGCGGGAGGGACTGTCAGTTGGGAGGTACAGAAAAGGACCCCTAGACTGCAGGAGGTCAAGTGGCAGTCACATGCCATCAAGGACTTCTGGAAATGGGCCTTCTGCACCTCCAAACCCCCTCCTGAGTTCTCCAAGTCCCTAAAGCTCCAGAAATCAAGGTGGTTGTTGTTAGATCCTGTCAGATTGATTCCAAGAGATTAAAGGCAAGACATCACAAGACTCGGAATGGTGAAATATCATGTGGCCAAGGGTGGCAATGAAATAGTAGAATGTGCAAACACTCCCTAAGCATCCTGGCTACCTACTCTGCTTCAGGGCCATGGGCAAGAACACCTCCAATTTCTTCCCTAGCATGCCCCTCCAGGTTAGAATTATCCCAAATGGTAGCCAAAGAAGAAGACTGTAAAGCATGGACTAAATCAACAAAAAGCATGGCACACAATGACTTTCACTGAATTTGAGTATACTTGTGTGGAAATGTGAGCATGAGTTACTAAAGCAATGTCTTAACAGCCAGTCAGAGCCAGCCCAACCTGGAAGAGTGTAACCAAACACCAGCACAAAATGGCCAATCTCTTTCCAGAGAAAACCACAAATGAAATGACCTATCTGGTATGTGCAGGGCCTGTGTGTGCTCTGTGAGGACAGAGACAGTCCTCTTTGGCGCCATTATGAAGCAAGATCAAATCAAGAAAAGTCAGGGATGTTATCATTTCCCAGAAGAGCCACAGCCCAGTCACATCCTAAAGCAACAGTGCCTGAACCTGTGTCTTCATTCATGGGACTGGCCACAGTCACATCTGGGTGGGTTAACACCTGCCTGTGTGATCAACAGAGTAAAATCTATGGCCATATCCAGAGAAGCAGCGACACCAGAGATGGAGGCAGAGTTGAGGACATGGAGAGAGGGAGCAGCTGAGGACTCTAGCTGAGGAAAGAGAAAGACTGTGTGCTGGCGGCAAAGAGGCAGGCTTGCAGAATGTGCCCTTTGGTTGTTTAAACGATTATATAGTACTGTGTGTTTTGTGTACATCAAAAAAAAAAAGAATGAATAAAGGCAAATACTGTTAACTGATGATGTATGGAGGGGATTGTAATCATTGCAATGAAAAAAATATGACTGGTTGAGTGCAAAACTGATACTCTGCCATGTAAACTATCACTCAGTTTACAAGCTTTTTTAAAAAGAAAATAAAAAACCTATGGCCAACAAAGAGTAAAATCTATCAGTCATAACCTATATTGAATTCCCCGTCATCTTAGAATAACACCTTAATACATATCTATGTCCTCACAGGTCTGCCAAAAAGTTAACATTTCAGGGTTAAAACACAAGCCAAAAGAGACATGTTGTTGTTAATGCCGTTGAGTCAGTTCTGATCCTTAGCAGTTCTGATCCTTAGCAACCTCGTACAGGGTTTTCAAAGAGTAGCTTCTGAATTTGAACCACCAACCTTGCAGTTCAAATCAACCTTGCAGTAGAGTGCTTATCCTACAGCACCACATCGGGACTCTGAAAGAGACATGGCTCAACCCAATCTCACATTCTCAACATTTATTCACCATCCTTAGTAGGAGCTCTTCAGGACAGTGGAGAAGGAAGGGGAACTGCAACCCAGGGTGTGAAGAGAACCGAAAACATATAAGGCTGGACTTGATCATCAGCAAAGGATGACCAGAGAGGCTAGCAACCACAAAACAAGGAAGCCAGGGGTTGCTTCTTCCAAGTCTCTCCCAAGGACCCAGAGCAGGTTTCCACAGCCCCGAGCACCTCAACAGTATAATCCCCAGAAGCCAAGGTCTGGGAGCCATAAAGGAGCCCTAGAGGGCAAGGGTGTCTTTGATGAGCCTGCGCATGGTGGTGGTGACTGAGGTGCCCAGGGCGTCAGTGATTTGGAAGGAGATCTTGTAGAGGTAGGGCTGCACGTCCCGCAAGCCGGTGTCAAACACATTGTCCACCTCCGACTGCGTGGGCATCTTGGGCAGGTACTCATGCCGGTTCATCACCTCCACAATGTTGATGATCTTCTCACACAGTTTCTCACCCACCTTCTCCCGGCATATCTGACGCTCCTGCTCTGTGGCCAGGGCCACCACGTGCACCTTGACTGTCCACACTTCCCATGGGATGCACTCGTCTGAGAAAGGCCAGCGAGACTTTTTCTTCTGGTAGAACTCCAAGGACATCTGCCCTAGCCCATCGCCACCAGAGTTGCGCAAAGCATCCTGGGGGAAAAGGGGTAACAGATGAGCAGGGAAGGTAAAAGATTTCTGGAGAGTTCTCACCCCTCCCTATGCCCCAGTGAAGCAAGTTTTCCCCGATCTAATATATCAATCCCTCACAAGGGCAGGGAACAGAAGCCCAGAGAGAGGAGAGGATTTCTGTGAAGTGACATAGCAAACTGCCAGCCTAAAATTAAGTGGTAAGCAAGCCAACAAAACCTGTCTCCTTTCCCAACTCCCTCGGCTTACTCTGTGCCAGGCAATGCACACTCTCACTGGTTCCTCTCAACAAGTCTCTGAACTCGGTATATGACCTCCATTTTTATTGAGGCAAAATCAGACTCGGAAACTTGAGGTAAAACTTGTCAAAAGTCATATTGCCAGTAAACAGCAAAGCCACAATTTGAGTCCACATTATCCAGTTTTCAAAGATACACTTTTCACCTTTACATTAAAAGTGTGATTGTGTTACCTTCTCCCTCCACAACACTATAGTCCCCATGTCCTTGAAAATAGTCACCTTCACTCTTCAACAACTCCTTCTCCCCCAGTAAATCCTATCTGCCTTCTCCCTGCAAATATAAGTCCTTCTACCCCTTTCATTTTATGACAATCCAAATTTAGAATCTCCTTCTAAATAGCTGGGGTGAGGAGGGGGAGATTATAAGGCCTAGTGATCCTTGTTTAGAAACAAAAAAAAACACAAGGAACAGAATGAAGAAGAAAACTGAAGGGCAGACTAGATCTAGTTGCTTCTACCTCCTCCCCTCTAAGGAGCAAGTGGGATAAGCATCAGTTCTAAAAATTCTGCTTATCCCATCCACTGGGGGGTAGGAGACCCCCACACTCCTCCTCCTAGGGCAGCCAGAACCCTGAAGCATCTTTCCCTCAGAAGCAGTGCCAACCCAGAAGTACTTCTCCCTCAAATCCTGAACCACCATCAGGGACTAACTTGCCTTCACAGACACAGTCACATGACCTTGACTAACTATACCAATGGCTAACTTCAATAGACTGTGTGCCAGGCTCTATTCCAAGCAACTGACACATTCGACTCATTTAAACCTAAAGTACTCAATGAGATAGTGACTGTTAGCCTTCCAATTTTACACATAGGGAAACTGAGGCCCAGAGAAGTGTAGACATGCACCCAAGGCCACACACTGTTATGTGCACACCTTACACAGACATAGAACAGAGAACTAGGTACTGCTGCTTCCCCCATAAGGGTGACTGGGAAACTTCTTATGAGCTTTGACTGTTGTGGCCTGGGAGAGAGTCCCACCTGACACTAAGCCAGTGCCCTGTAATGAGCCCACCTAACACTAGGTCAGTGCCCTGTAACGAACACATGGTGTAGAGGCACTCCAAGCATTTATGGAGTTAAAGTCAGGCAGACAGGCAAATCCCCCTCCTCTGACCCCAGAGTTTGTGCCTTTTATAACAAAGGATTCCCTTTTAAATAAAAAAACACCCTTTCACTGAAATAGTAAAATACTGAGATTCTGCATACAGACAAAGTTAAGCATTGCACCCACTGTCCAGCCTTCTGAGAGGCCCAACATCAACAGCCTGCTGTGTCCCTTCCTCACCTGTCTCTTGCCCACACAGATACATATAATCATATGTGACATTCCACACCACTGGCAACTCCTCTCTCAGAGGCAGTTTTGTATGGGAAGGTCCAGAGAGAGGTACAAAGAAAAGCCAAAGAGGTGTCGGTAGGCAGTGCTGCAGTCAGAAAAAAGCCAAGACCACAGAAACATAGTTCTCCAGCTTCCCAGGGGACCTGGCTACAAATGCTACAAGAACTTGCTCTCTCCTCTTCCCTGGGTATTCTCACAACCCAGCCCTGCCCACCACCACAAGCCCTCCTCCCTCAGTGGAGCTCTGAACATGCCTTTTCCTTACCACCTGAAGGACCCCAACACACACACCAAAAGGTGTGAGTTGGTCCAACAGCAAGCCCGGATGGTCCACCTGCCATCCTCCAGGCCCTCCTCCTACCTTGAATTCCCCGACCACCTTGCGCAGGGCTCGGTCAAGCTCGTCGGAGGAAACACGCACGTAGGTGAAATCAATGAAGTCACAGTCAACGTCCTGCGTGCCCACAGTGCCGATGGAGTAGGTGCCCTCCTTCTTGTAGTGGAACTTGCCCGTGCTGCGGTGTAGGAGAACTGTGTGCAGTACAGCCAGCATAGCCTCTTCCACCTGACGTCCTTCCACCGACACCTCCAGCACTTCAGAGCGGCAGTTCATCCTGCAGCTAGTAGCGCTTCACCCCACCCAGGGGCCACCCTGTAAAAGGCAGCTCAGGTCAGAATGCTGACAGCTCACCTGCTCGCTGCCTTCCAGGCCCAGCCCTGCCCATCTCCACTGGTCCATCACTGCATTTCTGCAGCATATCCAAGGAGCCTTCACATGAAGTTCATGGAAAATGAAAACATAGTGGAATATTTCCACAGACTTCATACAATCGGAGAATCAGAGACTTTCAAAGTCAGAGAAATGGGGAGAGCTTTAAAGTTACTAGTCTAAATGGCCTGCTCAGGCTTGAGCCCCACACATGGCATCTAAAGCCGTTTACAACAAAGGCTCACTGTGCAACAGCTGGCAGCCAGCATGGGCCCTGTTCTTGACAAGTTGATGGACCAAAGACAAGACAGGCATGGCAACATTTCCACAGCAGTAAGCCGGGATGCGAGGGTGAGGAGAAAGGACTGGAGTCTGCTTTGCTGGGACCTTGTTAAGGCATTTATTTGGACTCTGTGGAGGGTAGTAAAGACATCACGGTGCCGAGGCCACATATGAGCACCCAAGAATGGCTCTCAAACTCTCTTGCAGTCACAAACTGCTCTGAGAAGCAGGGAAGTGTTGACACCTGGACTTTAAAGCCAGACCGACAAACACAGACACAACAAATCACACATACAATTTCAGGGGTCATCCAGACTCCAGGGCCACTTTAAGGGCAGGAAAGCTGACAGGAAGACCAGTTAGAGGCCATTAAGATAGTGGTGTGACACTGCAATATCAGCACTGGACTGCTAACCACAAAGCTGGCAGTTCAAACCCACCAGTCACTCCTCAGACTCTCTACAGAATCATCATCAGTTAGAAGCGACTCGATGGCATTCACCAACAACAAGCATACTGATAGTTACAGAGGCAGCACGGGGTGGTGGTGTATGGATACTCTTCATGTCCAAGATGGCCAAAGTTTAAACCCCAGCTCTCCTACATCTTGCTCTGTGACCTCAAGCAAATCACTCAACCTCTCTGAGCCTCAAGTCTCTTTTATCTGTAAATTGAGACTGTTGTGAGGATTAAGATAACACAGTAGAAAAGTGATAGCAAACAATGATTCAAAAGCCAGATAGCCTGAGTTGGGACCACAGCTCTGCCACTTGCTCATCATGTGACCTTGGGCAAGCAACTTAACTTCAATCTATATGCCCAATCCATAAGAGAGGACACAAATAACAGCTTCCCTGAAAGGGCTATTATCAAGGATCGAGTAAATATCTGTAAAGCACTTCAAACAACAAAAACAGTTTGTTGGGTTTTGTTGTATAGTGTCGTAGAGTGAGTTCTGACTCCAGCAACCCTGTATAAGGTTTCCGAGGAGAGGCTGGTGGGTTTGAACTGGTGACCTTGTGGTTAACAGTCCAGTGCTTATCCTACAGCACCACACCAGGGATCCCTCAACAAGCAGTAGCTACTATAATAAATTACAATATTCTTATTGCTGGGTGATAATTGTTGTTGTTAAGTCTCATCAAGTCATTCCAACTCATAGCGACCACAGATCTTGAGGTTCCAACAACCCTGCAGTCCAGCGCATTAGCCCGCAGCGCCACACCAGCACTCCTAAGTGAGTGGAGAGGCAAGGTTATAAAGGAGAGAACAGACTTGAGAAGCAGAACTTAGTAACCGAGTAAGTATCTGAAGGGATGGGAGCAATCATGTTTCTTAGCTCAGACTGCTCAGCTTGAAAGCTTCCATTTAGAGGGAATGCACAGCAAACTATTCCATCTTTAGATAGCACTGCTCTGGTAGCATAGTGATTACAACTCGGGCTGTTAACCAACCTCCAGGTCAGCAGTTCGAAACTACCAGCTGTTCCGTGGGAGAAAGATGAGGCTTTCTGCTCCCGTAAATATTTACAGCCTTGGAAACCCTGCGCAGGGTTGCTATGAGTTGCTACTGAGTCCACAGCACACCATCACCACCACCATTAAGCTATTAGCAGTCCTGGTGCAGCACTGGACGGCAAGGTCAACTTAAACCACAAGGTCAGTGATTCAAACTCACCAGTCCCTCCTTTGTTGTTTGTTGTTGTTAGGTGCCAGTGAGTCGGTACCAACTCATTTTCAATGACCTCATATGCATGTGAAAGCTGGACAGTGAATAAGGAAGACCATAGAAGAATTGATGCATTTGAGTTATGGTGTTGGAGGAGAATATTGAAAGCCCCTCCTCGGGAACCCTATAAAGGGTCACTATGAATTGGAACCAACTCCATGGAACCCTCTCAAGAGCAGTTAACAACAAGAAGCTGTTAAGGAGCCATGGTAGTGTAATGGATTATGAGCTGGGCTGCTAACCACAAAGTCAGTAGTAATTCGAATTTACCAGTCACTTCACAGATGAGGCTTTCTGCTCCTGTAGAGATTTGCAGGCTCTGAAACCCTATACAGGGTCACTATGAGTCGGAACCGACTCCATGGCAAACACCAACATTAAGCTTTTACTTCTACTAAAGGAATCTTTCTTCTGCTTCCAACCATTGTCTTTGTTTTGATATCCAGAGTCACCCCTTTGCTACAGATGAACCTTTCAGGTATTTAGAGGCAGTTCTTGTATAACCTGCTGCTCCATTATGTAGGTTATAGGTACCCAGCCTGCAAATGTGCCCACATGACGTAGCATCTTATCTCCCCAGGGTCCTAGCACTTCTCTACATAGATTCCAGTTAATACTCAGCCCTGAACATAAGGCAGCAGTTTGTATACTGTACTGTTCAGAGAGTACGGTGGCTCTGCTTTCTACCAGCAATTAGCCCTTGTCTATCTGTAGTGGTTACAAATAGGGCTGCTAACCTCAGGGTCAGCAGTTCAAAACTACCAGCCGTCCCAAGGGAGAAAGATGAGGCTTTCTGCTCCCGTAAAGATTTACAGCTTCGGAAACCGTGGTCCCTATGAGTTGGAACTGACTCCACGGTACATAACAACAACATTTGTATTTTCATTTACTTTTTTCACAGGTGTTAGTCTCGTCTCTCCTACTAGGCAGATAGTTCCTTGAGGGCAAGGACTGTATGCCATTCATTACTGTAAACTAGTACCTCATAGAAAAGGGGCTCTGTTGCTACAACTTGGGATATGAACTTCAAGGTTAGCAGTTCAAAACTATCAGCTGTTCGGTGGGAGAAAAATGAGACTTTCTGCTCCTGTAAAGATTTACAGCTTGGGAAACCCTATACAGGGTCACTATAAGTCAGAACCAACTACCAGGCACATAACCAACCAACCATACAAAGTAGCTGCTCAATCCATCCTTATCCTGGAATTCCAGGTTCTCCCTAAGGTTTTTAGATCTGCTTCTCCTACACTTTAAGATCCAAGATAAGGAGAGCCCCTGCTCCTTTCAGCACTCTGGTTTAATTCCATTTAGCAAGTGTCCCATCCAGACTCCCAGCTCCGTTATCCTGTCTTCCACAGCATCTCCCTCTTGAATCTTCATACAAGCTATACACAGCTTCTCACTGTTGCCCGAATGCCAAGCCCTTCCCCGAGTGCTCTAGTGTAGGTAGGCTCCCCTCCTCCAGGAAGTCTGTCCTAACCAGTTCCAGCTTCCATCCCACAGCAGTCACTTTAGTCTGCGATATGTATGTTTATCCCCACATGCGCAGTGGATATTCCCCAAGGCTGAGGCCCAGGAGTCTCGTTTCTCTGATTCCCCAAGGCCTGGGGCCCGGGTCGGCAGGGAACAAGGGCAGAGGTTGAATGCTTTCTCGGAGCCAAGGTGGGGTCCATGACACCCCACACACATCACCAACCTACGTGTATAAGCTCCAGCACCGGTCACTCAGGCTCGGATGATGCCCCTTCTCCTCCTTCCCTAGCCCAGGCAAGACCTCCGCAGGTACGCCGAAAGCTCTGCGCGGGCGACTAGCCACACGAAATACACTAAAGGCGAAATCAGAAAGCTATGTGGCTCAGCATCCAGAGACTCAGGCGGCAAGCAGTTCCAACTCTCCGCCTGACTCCAGTTTCTCCCACCGCCACTACCCCAGAACTTCCACAGTCCGGCGACTGTGCTGGCTCCTCTGATATCTCGGGGGCCGCACCCCACGCCGAGTCTGGCCGGATTCGGGGGTTCGAAATACGCCCTCATCCCGCCGTCCGGGAGATCTCTTAAGCTGGTAAAGAGGGGTGCAGGCGATGAGAACAGACCCTTACCTAACCCTCAAATACCCGGCCCCCGACCACCCAGCCAATCGGCGGCACTCACCGCAGACGCCAGACCACCACTGCCGGAGAGGGAGATCAGACCGGAACAGCTTCCCATAGCCCCGTCTCGCCGGGCGTCTTCTACCTGCTCCACGGCTTTTAGAGGGAGGCGTGCAAAGCTCAGCCACGTCCTGATAGTAATACAAGCATCATAACGTCTCTGAATGCACAGAATAAAAACTTAAGTGTTATATATTGCTCATCATTTGTATTATAGTTTTTAGTCACTACATATAGACTTCAAAGATTATATGGGGTAAGTATTCTCCCCCATTTGGACGAGTCCATTTACTCCCTTTACCGTCAGGGCTGTTGTGCGGCGGCTGGAACAACCCACTTCCGCCATAGAGACGGATGGCGGGAAGGGAGAGAGGCGTCGGTTGTGCACTGTTGCCTCCCTAGTCTGGGAGGAGTCATCGGCGTGGTCCCCATTTCTGGGCTGAGAAGCCTGGGAGCTGGTAGGAATCTTCACAAAACGAGAACTTACAATACGAGGAACTTGCTGTTTGGAGATGAGCAGCGGCCAGGATACTGCGTGATGCTAAATGGATGGCCAAGTTCTAATTTGTCTAGCATTTATAATAGACCATATCCCTGACCCTCAACTCACATAAAGATGCTGGAGATAGGCCTTAATGTAAAAGGGGTTGGGGGTGGGGGGTTATTAACCTGACAATGCTATGTTCTGTTCTGTAAACCTACCAAACCCACTGCCATCAAAATGAATCTGATTCATAGCAACTCCATATAGGGTTTCTAAGACTGTCAATCTTTAAGGGAGCATTCCTCTTTCTACCACGGGGCTGATGGGCTTGAACCCCCAACTTTGCAATTGGCAGCCCAACGCTTAACCCACAACTCCACCAGGACTCAACTATCATTTGAATTAGAGCTTAAATTCTAATCACTTGGTTTGTGGACGGCTACCGTAGTCCTGGTGTAAGCACTGGACTGCGAACCACAAGGTTGGTGGTTCAAACCCACCAGCTGCTCCTTGGAAACTTGGAACGGAGTCAGAGCCAGTCCTGGTATGACAAGGTTGGTTAGAACTGCAATTTCGGTTCCGACTCATAGTGACCCTGCACAGGGTTTCCGAGGCTGTAAATCTTTACGGGTGCAGAACGCCTCATCTTTCTCCCGCAGAACCTCTGGTAGTTTCGAACTGCTGACCTTGAGATTGGCAGCCCGACTCGTAACCACTACACTACCAGAGCTCCTTTGCAATCACATTTGTTGTTGTTGTTGTTGTTATGTGCCGTGGAGTCGGTTCCAACTCACAGCGACCCTGTACAGGGTTTCCCAGGCTGTAAATCTTTACGGGAGCAGAAAGCTTCATCTTTCTCCCGCAGAACAGCTGGTAGTTTCGAACTGCTGACCCTGAGCCCGATTCGTAACCACTATGTAACCAGAGCTCCTTTGTTGTTGTTGTTAAGTGCCGTCGAGTCGGTTCCGATCCATTGCGACCCTGATCAGGGTTTCCGAGGCTGTAAATCTTTACGCGAGCAGAAAGCCTCATCTTTCTCCCGCGGAGCGGCTGGTAGTTTCGAACTGCTTACCTTGTGGGTCGCAGCCCGATTCGTAACGGCTACGCTACTATAGCTCCTTACTGACTTTGCAGTCCAGCGCATTAACCCACAGCGCCACACCAGGACTGCAGAGCTTTTAGGGCAGCAGCAGCAACTCTCTGAGTTGGAACAGACTCGATGGTACTAAAACAACAAACAAAAACAGTCAGCCGTGGAGTCCTGGTGTGACCTTGCAGGATAAGCACTGGACTGCAAATCACCGTGGTTCAAACCTACCAGCCACTCCTAGGAAACCCTATATAGCAGGAGTGAGGAACCTTTTTCTGCCAAAATTTATATCATTCACAGGCCATACAAAATTATCAACTTAAAAATTAGCTTGCTATATTTGATCAACCATTTAATTAACTCACCCCTAATTAAATGTTTGAACAAAGAAGCTCTGGTCGCTAGTGGTTACGAATTGGACTGCTAACCTCAGGGTCAGCAGTTCGAAACTACCAGCAGTTATGTGGGAGAAAAATGAGGCATACTGCACCCGTTAAGATTTACAGCCTCTGAAACCCTGTACAGGGTCGCTACGAGTCGGAACCGACTCCACGGCACATAGCAACAACAATGTGATTGCAAAGGAGTTACGAATTGGGCTGCCAACCTCAAGGTCAGCAGTTTGAAACTACCAGCGGTTCTGAGGGAGAAAAATGAGGCATTCTGCTCCCATTAAGATTTACAGCCTTGGAAACCCTGTGCAGGGTCACTATGAGTTGGAACCGACTCCATGGTACTTAACAACAATAACAACAATGTGATTGCAAGGTCGGTGGTTCAAGCTCACCAGCTGCTCCTTGGAAACCCTACACAGGGTCGCTATGGGTCAGAACCGACTCGACGGCGCTTAACAACAATAACAATGTGATTGCTGGAACTGTGGTTGCCTTGGCAGGGCCAGACCAAATGATTTGTAAGCCAGACATTCCCCATCCCTGCTATACAGGGTTGTTGTGAATCGGAACCGAACTTGACAGCACTTAACAATAAGCCAGCCCTGGTGATGCTGTAGGAATGCTAACTGCAAGGTCGACAGTTCAAATCCACCAGCCACTCACAGGAGATAGATGGGGCTTTCTGCTCCCTTAGATTGGCACAGTGACAGCAACAATGGGCTCAAGAGTGACAACGATTGTGACAGAAATTGTGAGGATGGCACAGGACAGGGCAATGATTCATTCTGGTGGGCATAGGGTCACTATGAGTCAGAACCAACTCCATGGCACCAAACAACAACAACCAGTGCTGTAAATGTTTATTTAACTCCCAGTCTCGGCAATAGGAGCCCTGGTGACCAGGGGTTGAAAGAGTTCAACTGCTAAATAACCAAAAAGTTGTCACTTAGAACCTACCCACTAGCTCATCAGCAGGAGAAAAATATGGTCATCTGTTCCTGGAAAGATTTACATCCTTAAAAACCCAATGGGGCTGTTCTACTGTGTACTACAAGGTCAATATGAGTAGAAATTGACTCAGTGGCAATGGGTTTTATGCACTGGGAAGAAATGCCTTCATTTGTAACATTTGTCAGTTTCCTGACATGTTCAATTTCAAGCTACAGAATGTCATTGAATGTGGAGTCCAGAATGAATGATTACATCTTGATCATCAGGGGTATAATCAGTGCCAGCATATCACTGTCACTCAACCACCTTCAGAAACCCTGCCCTGTTAGGAACTGAATGGTGTCTCAAAAAAGATATATTCAAGTCTGAACCCCTGGCACCTGTGAACATGACCTTGTTTGGAAGTAGAGACTGTGAAGATGTTATCAGTTATCATGAGGTCTCAACTGTAGTAATATGGATCTTAATCTCATGTGAATATAATAGAGAAGAGCCTCAGAAGGTCAGACAGGAAGGACTGCCATAGTAAGATGCTTGCAAGCCAAGGAATGGCAGGTAAGACTCAATGAATATTTCTCTAGATAGACTTCAGAGGGGGTGTGGCCCTGCCTACACTCTGAATTTGAGCTCCTAATCCTGAGGCTTTCTACTCCCGTAAAGATTTACACCCTCGGAAACCCTGTAAGGGTCGCTATGGGTCAGAACCGACTCGACGGCACTTAACAACAACAACAATCCTCCAGAAGGAGCTCTGGTAGTGTAGTGGTTATGAATCGGGCTGCTAACCTGAAGGTCGGCAGTTCAAAACTACCAGCGGTTCTGTGGGAGAAAGTTGAGGCATTCTGCTCCCATAAAGATTTGCAGCCTTGGAAACCCTGTAGAGGGTCACAATGAGTCGGAACTGACTCTACGATACTTAACAACAACAACTATCCTCCAGAATTGTGAGAGGGATTCCTGTTTTTATAAACCACCCATGTTTGTGGTATTTTAATTATGGTAGCCCTATAACAGCCCCCATTCCACAGTCTTTCTAAACCCCGCTGCATAATCTCCTCCTCTAACTGGCCTTCTCCCTCCATCAGCTCCCTAACCCCTTTACTTCTCCACCATAGTGTGCCCCTATGAAGCCCAGGTGTCCGTCTCAGGTAGAGGCAACTCATCTGTTGTCTGAACTAAGCCAGGAGATCCGAGTATATCAGGAGGAAATATAACTGGAGAAATATTGAGGGGGTAGACTCTGTGAATGGATAAAGGAGGGAGACCTGGGGAGATAGGAACCATCCCAGGAGTGGAGGAGAACCAGGGCCTCAGCCCCAGAGACTACCAGTGAATGAGGGGAAAAACTGACTTCTGTCTTTCCCTGGACACCCTCCTCTCAGAGACCTTCCACACCACTAGCCCATGCCATCCTCATCACTTCTCACCATCACTGAGGCTGACTAGGCACCAGGCAAGCACTCAATTGCACTATTGTGTTAATTTCTCCAATTACCTTTCCAAGTGGACTCCTGGTATGGTGCTGTAGGATGAGCACTGGACTGCTAACCACAGGTCTGCAGTTCAAACCCACCAGCTGCTCCTCGGAAACCCTATACAGGGTTGACTCAACAGCTTAACAACAACCTTTTAAAGTGGGTATCTATCTCCTCCAATTTACAGATAATGAAACTGAGGCTCAGAAATATGTAATGGCCTGCCAAGGTCACACAGCTAGTTGTTCTATCCAGTTTTTATCCACTCTCATCCCGTCTCCAGATCTTACTCTTCTGCCTAAGGGTGAGTGAGGCTGAGCCCGCTCACCTCTCTTATCTCAGGCCATCCCATGCCTCTCTGGACTCCTGGTGTGGCGCTGTAGGATCAGCACTGGACTGCAAACCACAAGGTCCGCAGTTTAAACCCACCAGCAGTTCCTTGGAAATCTTATACAGGGTCACTATGAGTTGAAACCGACTCAACAGCACTTAACAACAACAAATGCCTCTCTAGACCCTTTCACCTCATTGCACCTCAGACCTGGGTCTCAGTGAGGTCCAGTGAACGAGGAAGGGTCTTAGCCAAAACTCTAGGGGTGTGTAGGGTGAATTTTCCTATCCTATGCTCTGACTCCTGATGATCAAAATGTGCTCATTAACTCATTCATTCATTCACGCCACACATATGCAACTGTCCACCTGTCAGGCCCTAGTCATACCTAGTAATACCAAGTTCCCCAAGTTGTAATCCTGATTCTCAGGACTCAATCTTACAGAGGAAATGGACCTGAAGATGCGCTTGGACAAGAAAACATGACAAGTAGTACTGAAGAAATGGCAACAGGCTACTCGGGGACTAGAGGGGCCAAGATGGAGGCTTCTGGTGGCCTGGAATAGAAAGTGACATGTTCAGAGTGAAGAGGATTCCCACACTCTGCTCTCAGCAAACTGGGAGGTGACTGGGCACCAGAAGTGAACTGGGAAGGCTGCAGAAAACACAGGACAGCAACCTGAGGAAAAGGGCAGGGAAGGGGACCGGAGATTCCAGGAGAAGTGGGACTCCAGGGAATTATTCTGGGGAGAGTTCCTGAAGAAGTGGAAAGAAAAATGCTGCAGACGCCTGACTGAGAACTGAGGGTGGAAACTGAGGGATTAGAGGCAGGAGGAGCAAGGCCAGAGAAAGTCAGCTGCTCAGGCAATGGATGTGGCCCCCTGAGCCAGGCCTACCGCAAAAACCTATGGAGGGACCTTGAAGGCAGACCCAAGACCTTGGGACGAGGCAGCTGACTTTGAATAGTGAATGTGGCCCCAAATGGTTCCATCTCATCCTGGTATGTACCCAGGCGATAGCTAAGCCCCAAAGCTGGCCCTGCAGGCCACCCCCAGCCGCTCCAGAGCTGACCTCAGTGATGTCACAGGGAGTGACTCAAACTCCGCAACAACAATGAATGGCACTGACGTCAGGCCAGGGGCTCCTGACGGTGACCAGCTTGGCCAGACTGTGAGCACCCTGCCCACTGACCCTCCAGCCCCAGTCAAGACAAGAGGGCGAGGAGGACCAGCTGTCCCCTCTGACATCTGCCCCCTGGGATGCTGGGTAGGGGCTTCTGTTTCCATCCCCCACCCTTTCTGGGATCTCGCTTCCAGGCCCCTCCTTGGTAGCAGAGGAAATGACTGGGCGGCTGAGACAGTGGCAGGGAGCGTGAGAACGAGGCACCTCCCAGCCCCAACCTCATCAGGCAGTCTCTAGCCCTGGACCAGGCCCAGGGGAGGCATGTCTACTATCTGTCCTTCAGGAAGATCTGTCCTTCTGTGTTGATGAAGGGTTGTGTGTCTCGGTCTCCAAGTCTATGTGTTTGTGTCTCTAACCAGGTTGGGGTTGGGAGAGGCTTATTTCTGTGTGTCTTTCCTATAGGGACAAGGGGGTGTCTGCTTTTCTGCAAGTCCTGTGCATGTTCTATGGAAGGTTTGTGTTTATCTCTGTCTTTGGGAGAGGATCCTTGACTGCTCTTGAAAAGGAAGGCTGTTTATCCACACCTGTAGGGGAGTCTCTGTGAGCACCCCTGGGGGGCTATTTTTTTGTCCCTGGTTTCTTGTTGGGTAGAAGGCATCGCTGTATCCTGGTGATACCCCAGTTATCCAGAATCATGGAATGAGGTCTAAGTTTCCTGCTTGGCCACCCTGGGTAGGGGTCCCTGCCCTCTGATGTACCTGGGTGAGGAGGCCAGCAAGTCAGCACCCCGCCCTGCTTGCAGCCGGCTGGGCACTGCTCCCTGCTAACACAGCATGTACCAGGACAAGGCCCCCCCCCCCCGTCACCCTCCCCGGCCCAGCCCCCGTGGCCATGCAGAGCCTGATTTATGGTCCTGAGTGGGGACTGGACAGTGCCAGTAGCAGGTCAGTCCTTGAGGAGACCTCAAGTATCCCTCCCCCTCCCACTCAGGGGTCAGGGCCCAATAAGAGATGAGAGAGTTGGGGTGTCGGGAGGATGAGTGGCTCATGGACCTAGGGGTGGGGCATGGGGTAGAAGCCAAAGGTAGAGGCCAGAGCCCTCCTGGGCCCCAGAGCCCTAAGGCCAGCTGAGTCCAACAGGGACCCGGGCATGTGCCTCCTGCCCTCAGAATGTGTCTGGCTTATGTGGAGAAGGAGATTGGAGTGGAGGGGCAGGACTTTTCTCAGCATTACACTAACTCCTTCCTGTCTTCCCCACAGGGAGCTGGAGGTTTCAGAGTCCTATTAGCCAGCCCCCAGGCCAGGGGCCATGGAAAGGTTTGGGACTGGAGCAGGAGAGGAGGCGGAGACTTTGGGCAGAAATGGCTGCCCAGGGCTGGGTTCTGGCTGCCTGGGAAAGACGGAGCAGCTGCTGGCTAAGGCTGCGAGGCTCCAAGGCCAGGCCAGGCCAGGGCTAGAAGTCGGATGGACAGAGAGGCTTATCTGTTAGCCTGTCCTCTGAGGAGACCCCGAAGCTTTGGAGCCTCTGCTTCAGTAAGGAACTGAGTTGAGGGTTCTTCCAGATTTCTAACCTAAAATCTGGAAACCCTCAAGTTCAGCACAGCCCTGAGTCAGGACACAATTCTGACAGGTCTCAGGGCTGCCAACAGCTGTCTGTCCTTAGCAACCTACTGACTGACAGAGCTTTACCTCTGACAAGCTCAATCCCAGGCTCACCTTGGCAGCCCACACAGCAGGGCTGCCAACCCTATGACATAGTACAGTGCGAGGACAGAGTGGCTGCTCAGGACCCAGGGAAGCTTCTCAGCCTCCTCAAGCCTGGCCTTCACCATCTCCTTTCATAACCAAGGCCCCCAGGAAGTATAACTCCTTGGGGCACAGCCCCTAAGATAGAGAACTTAGACCCCACAGCCACCCCTCCCCGTCACAGTGGCACCTCAGGGCTGAGGAGGGGATCAGGGCCTCTGGGCACAAGGCCCAGCGTGGGTGGGGCAGAGGGAGACAGGGAGGCAGGCTTCCTGGGTCTCCACATGAGGACAAACAGTAGGCTTTGAGGACTTGGAAAATCCCGCCCGGGATTCCAGGCCCTGCCGGCGTCACTGCCCTTTTGACTATTGTCCCCGTCGGAAACGGGCCCAGCCTCCTGCCAGCTGGGACAGAGCGGCCATTGTGAGGCCCCACCAAGCTCAATGCCCCCTTGTTCGACCTCCCAGCCCCTAGCAAGACTTGGAGGCCAGTTCTTCCAGTTGCTTAGTGGAAAGAGCCTGCCTCTAGGCTCCAGCCCTTGGGTGGGGCAGGGCGGGGCAGGGGGGAACCAGTCCCCTACTCTGTACCCCAATTTCCAGAATCCTGGGAAGGAACTCAAGAAAACACCACTGGTGGAGCTCCTTTTATTTGTGAGGTCCTGAGCAGGGGCACTTCATTTTTAAGTCATCACACACACCCAGTTCCGCTACTTACATGCTAAGTCTAAGTGACCTTGGGAAAATCATTTCCTTTCTTTCAAATGAACTCTCCTCTTTGTAAAAGCAATAAACAAACAAACAAACAAAAATCCATTGTTTTCTAGTGGATCCCAACTCATGACAACCCCCAGTATAGAGAGTAGAACATAGAACTGAGCTCCATAGAGTTTTGGCTACTATCTTTATGGAACAAGCTCTCCAGGTCTTTCTTCCTTGGGACTACCCAGTACGTTTGAACTGCAAACTTTTTAGTTGTTAAGTGCTATCGATTCGATTCCGACCCATAGCGACCCTGTATAGGGTTTCCAAGGAGCAGCTGGTGAGCTTGAACCACCCACCTTGCAGTTCAAATGGCTTTGCAATCTGGCACATTAACCCACAGTGTCACACCAGGACTCCATCAAGTTGGTTCCGACTCATAGCCACCCTGTATAGTATTTCTGAGGCTGTAAATCTTTACTGGACCAGAAAGCCTCATCGTTCTCCTGTGTAACGGATGATAGATTCGAAGTGTGACCCTTATAAGATTAGCAGACGAACTCATGACCCACTGTGTTACCAGGATTCCTTTCAGTTGGTTGTTGTTGTTGTTAGGTGCCATTGAGCCAGTACTGATTCATAGCGACCTTATGCACAACAGAACGAAACACTGCCCGATCCTGGGCCAACCTCACGATTGTTGCCACACTTGAGCCCAATGACACTGACACTTTGCCAATCCATCTCGCTGAGGGTCTTCCTCTTTTTCTCTGACCCTCCACCTTACCAAACATGATATCCTTCTCCAGTGACTGGTCCCTCC
>NW_006408656.1:4612623-4647368 GCF_000296735.1 Chrysochloris asiatica
AATCCAGCTTGAATCTCTGGAAGTTCTATGTCAGTGTATGATTGTAGCCGTTTCTGTGTTACCTTTAGTAAAATTTTCAGTTGGTAGACAAGTGCAAACCACTTGTGCCACCCAGGGACATTCACTTGAGTACAAGCCATTGGCACCATTCAGGGACCCAGTGATGGTAATAGCTAGTGGGTATTATATCCCATTATAGGCTAGAAATCCTGATGTGGCCCTGTAGGATCAGCATTGGACTGCTAACCTCAAGGTCGGCTGTTCAAGCCCACCAGACGCTCCTCAAAAACCCTATAGAGGATGTCCATGAGTCAGAACCAATGCAGAGGCACTTATCAACAACAACATAGGCTCGGTTGAAGTTCTGATGTGGCACTGTAAGATCAGCACTGTACTATACAGGGTGGCTACGAGTCAAAACCAACTCAGCAGCACTTAACAACAGGTGAGATTCTTTTCATATGTTATTTCATTATTTCTAGCCCTTGCTACAGTGTTATGAGGAAGAAGCGGCTGTCCGCACCTCATAGGCAGGCCACGCAGTAGAGTCGATAAGAATAAGAAATCGTCAGTAAGTGCTGGAGCCAAGCCTTAAAACCAGATTGCCTGGTTTAAAGCTAGGCTCCAGTACTTACTAACTGCCGAAGTTTGGCAAATTACTTAAACTTTCTCTGCCTCAGTATTGTCATCTATAAAATGGAGCATCTATAAAGATTAAGTGAGTGAATGAATACATATAAAGTACTTCCAACAGTGCTCGCTCGGCATGTAGTAAGCACTCAGTAAACATTAACAATCTGATCATGGCTGATTGGAGACTCCCTAGCAAGCTCTGCTTCTAACCAGGGTACGACTCTCAGACTTACTGCCTCACTAAACAGATGGGCAAATCAGGGCTCAGTGAGGACGGAGGGCTTCTCCCAGAGCAAGAACTTGAAGGCAGAGCTTGAAAAGAGGCCGATCTTCTGATTTCCCAGCCAAGGTTCCTGTCCCCAGTACTTTGCCAGGCTCTGGTGCTGATAAAGACCCACTCAGGGCCTCTGGTGGCATGTCAGGGGCATATCATAGGAAGTCCACAGCATTGCAGAGGGCAACAGTCTCAGTGTGCAGGGCTCGGGCCCCTGTCCCGCACTACACATGGACCCTTCATAAGGCCAGAGGCAGAACTGTCTTCTCAGAAGCTGGGAACCCCTTATGGAACCTACAGGCTAGCCTCTCCCATACTCCTGAAGAGAGTATTATTTCATCCAAGTCCCATCTAGCTGGTAAGCTTGGATGTTGAAGAACTTACATGGGTACACTAGCACAGGTAGGGATCTCAGAACATTCTTACCATAAAGGCAAGACCTACCAGACACTTGGGTCCACTTGCTGGCATGGAAGCGGGTAGGAAGGACTGTTGAGAATGGAAATGTAAAAAAACATACTAACACCCCATTCATGACCTCGGGAGGACTGAGTAGAATGGTGCCACAGGATTTCCAGGGCTATCAATCTTCACAGGAGCATCCAGCCTCATCTCACTCCCAAAGAGCAGCTGAGAGGTTTGAACTGCTTATCTTACGGTTCCCAGTCCAATACCAGGGCACCCTGGAGTAACAACCTAACCCATTGCAAGACCCCACAGGGCAGAGGAGAACTGCTCCGTGGGACTTCCGAGACTGTATGTTTATACGGACAGCCTTGTCTTTTTTAAGCTGAGAAGTCAGTGGGCTTGAACCACTGACCTTGTGGGTAGCTGCCCAATGCTTAACCCACTGTGCTACCACAGCTTCTTTGAGTTCACAAACACATTCTTCTCATCCTAACAGCTCTGGGAGGTCAGGTCTGTCCCATCACCCACTTTAGAAACCAGTGTCAACCTTAAGCCCTAAAGTCAGGTCTGTTTCTAAAGCCCCGTCACTCTTAACCCCTCGGTTCATTTGACTCCACCATGGGCACCCTAAGTGAGTCAGCAGGTTGAGCGGATGCTTCCAAGATTAGAATTGATTCTAGATTCTACGTGCTTTTATAGAACCACCCTATGAAGCAGGTGTCATTATCACCCTGCTTTTACAAATGTGAGCCCCTGGGTGGTGCAAATGGCTAATTCTCTCAGTTGATAACCAAAAGTTAATGGTTGGAGTCCACCCAGCAGTGCCTCGGAAACGACTTCTGAAAATCCAGCCTTGAAAGCCCTATGAAGCACAGTTGTACTCCAACACCGATACGGCTGTGATGGCTTAGAACTGACTTGAAGGCAACTGAACACTGGTCTGATATAAATGAGTAAACTGAGACCTGCTAACCCAGATCCACAGAACCCATGGTTTACCCAGAGCTGCCCGTACCTCACCTACTTATGTAATGATGCGCGTGCTTATGTGCCTGCAAGTGTGTGTGTAGAGGGCAGAAAACAGGGTATCGGAGATAAACAGAATCCCAGTTTCAGCTACATGTCTATTTTTTATTCAATATATTAAATATATTAATCAGAAAAGTCACATACTATAAATCCAGGAAAATACACAAATATAAATGTCAGAATCTGTCCTTTGTCTTCCTCCTAGAGTGACAGTTTATGTACATGTGGAAGGAGGGTGGGAAGAGAGAGCAAGTCTAAGAAGGCTGGAAAAAGACTAGCCCAGGCTGGTGCGGAGCGCCATCCCTCCTTCCCAACCCCCAACTCCCACCTCAACCTCTGCCTTTATGTATTTACAGCAGCAGTGGACTTATTTACAGCATGGCGGTATGTGTTAAAAACGGTTTATCTTACAAAAACATGAAGGCCAGGGGTGGACTGGGGGGTAAGACAAATAGTGGGGGCCACCTCCATGAAGGCACCCCCCCTCACACTGCCTTGAGCTCCCTGCTGACTTCCAAGAGCAATTGAGGAGGTTAGTTGGTCTGCAGCTCAAGGCCAGCTGGGGGAAGCGGTGCTCTGGGGTTCATGGGCCAAAGGCACGTGGGGTGGTGTACAAGCATGCACACACATGCTCCTGGGCTGGGGTCAGAAGGGCAGCGTGTCCATAAAGATCTTGTCGACGATAGGCGGAGGGGGCACCAAGTCCTCCAGCTTGAGGTAGAAGATGCGCTGCAGGCCCTGGGTACACAGGGTCCGGAGTTCAGGCAGCTTGCCCAGCAGGCGGGACAAGCAGCTGGCTGGCTGGGCCTCACCCGCCACGGATGAGACGTGCTCTTTCAGGCAGCTGGCAATGCGGTTCTGCAGATCCTCCACCCGCCGAGGTTCCTGCAGCCCATGCCGGTCTGTGAACAGGGTGTGGAATTTAGTCACTCGTTCAAGGACCAGGGTCTCTCAAACTCTGCCACTGACCACTCTTTAGGCACTCTGCAAAAGCTTACACACACACACACACACACACCCATTTTCAAACCTCATCAGAAGCCTACATGGACAGTAATAACACTGATTATCCTTACAGTCCAAGTGAGAAAAGGAGACCCAGAGAGATTACTTGACTTGTCAAGATTGCAAAAAAGAAAGAAATTGTAACCGAGGTTTTCTAGCTAGGCCAGTGGGGGTCTTCCCCACAGGACGGTTCTAAGAAGCTACAGCAATAGTGTTTCAGAGTCCACGCCCAGGGAAAGTTAGTCCCAGAATCCACCAGTCTAGTCCTACTTTAGCCCAGAGTGCAGCTGATTTTGCTTTACATGCTAGATTTCCATTAAGGGCGGAAAGCGGGTGATGGACTCAAGTGCTTTTAAACATAAAAAGGTATCTGAAAACCCCTATACTTGACATCAAAGAATTCATCCTCTTTAGACTCGGGAGATCATACGTAAATGTACACTAACAATTACATAAAGTACAAACGCTGGCAAAGGTAATCCAAACTGTGAGAAGTCAGGACAGTAGTTTCCAGGGGGAGAAAAGGACCAATGGGAAGCAGCTCAGCAGGGGTCCCAGTCACAGTGTTTCCAGAGCTAGGTGCTTGTTATGTAAGTGGCTTCCTTTGTGAACACTTCTCATTTATGCACTTTTGTGTATGCATGTTATACTTCAGTGAGCGTGTTTAAAGCAAACAAAACCCCCAGGCCATACATAACACCACACAGGCTAGACCTTGGGTGATGCAGAGACAACCACAGTCAACCACAATCCGATCCATGGTAACCTTCGTGTGTCAGAATAGAACCATGCTGTGTAGAGCTTTCAAATGCTAATTTTTTTTTTTTTAATAGACAGTCAGGTCTTCCTTCCACGGCATCTCTGGATGGATTTGAACTGCCATGCCAGCCTTTTAGTTGGCAGCTAAGTGTGTTAGCTGCTTGCACCACCACCTGGTATGGTGTTGTAGGATACGCACTAGACTGCAAGATTGGTTTGAACCACAAGGTTGGAGGTTCAAACTCAACAGCTGCTCCTCAGAAACCCTATACAGGGTTGCTGTAAGTCGGAACTGACTCAAAGGCACTTAACAACAAAACTCAGAGACTCCAGGATTTTGAGTTATCTGGGATATTTCACAGACTTGATTGGGCTTTGGAGTAAAATGCAACTAAGCGTGCCCGAGCTCTGCTACTCTGAGCAAGTGCCTGCCGGTGTCTGACTCTTGGCTGCTAGACTTCACAGCAGATGTTGAGTTGGGTAGGGGGCAGTCCTCCTGAAGACCAATCAGCTCCTCCACCCCCCACCTCCAATTCCTTTCCTTGAGCCCCAAGGACCCAGCTTGGTGCTGGTTGCTCACCAGTAATGAGGACGAGAGCAGAGAGGCAGGCAAAGGCAGGGACATCGACGACCAAGCTGTGCAGGGACCGTGAGAAGGCCAAGATGCTATCAATCCAGTCACCGAAGCCGCGGGCACACTGGAGCCGATGCAGCACCAGGCCTGAGCAGAAGATGAGCTTCCCTTCGGCAGCCTTGGAACTGGTCAGTAGTGGACACAGATGGACAGTCAGGGTAGCTCACAGGCAGGGCAGTTGGGGGAGGAACCAGCCAGATAGCAGGCAGCTTACCGGTAGGCTAGGCGGAGGATAAAGAGTTCCAGAAAGGCCGACTCCAGCAGCAAGTCTTGGTCACCAGGTGACAGCTCAGCAAAGCCAGGAATCTTCTCGGCCCATTTGCGGATGACTTCCAGCGAACCTGAGAGCAGGTCGTAGAACTGCTGCACGTCCCCGGCATCTTCCTTCCCAAAACGCGGCAGCATCAGCTCTTGGAACTAGGAAAGCAGTTCAGTGGTGTGAGCACCCTGTGAAGGCCCCACACCAGAGCCACCATGGGCGGCTATGCCATGCACCCAGATGCCCAGTAGAGGCAGAAAAGGTAAGACTGAAATTACTTTGACCCATGCTCTTGCTTGCCAAATCTCACAAATTACCCCTGGGCTGTGGCTTCTGGAAGAAGCACATTTTTTCTAATTGGCCCCCTAAGTGGTACAGTTTCCCACCCAGTCAGCCCAAAGTGTTGTGCTAGAGAGGGCACCCTCCTAATGTGCACCAAGGCACTGACTGCTGGCAGGAGAAGGAGCAGGCTGGGGCACGGCAACACCTCACCTTGGAGTAATCCAGTTTAGAAGTGTTGGGCCCTGCATCCAGGTGTGCCCGGACCAGGGACGTGAGGAGGTTGGCAGGGGAGGCATCTGGGGGCTGTTTGGGTTTTGAAGGGAGCCGACCCCGCCGCCCCTTCAGACTGTCTGTCCGGACAACTGCAGAGAAATGGGCCAGAGTGAGGTAAGGAGGAAGCAATCCCATGGACCCTCAGAAGTTGTGCACACTAACACTGGGAAGTGTTAAACCCAGGGGACCCAACAAGGACCTTCTCCACCTGTCACAAGCCAGATTGGCGGAAGCAATCTCCTGCTCTCAGACCCACACAGTTGAAGATAGAGGTGGAAATAAGGTGCAGACCTGGCCTCCCCTGTGGCCTATCAGGGATTCATCTGGGGGACTTGCCCAATTCTACCGCTCAGCTGGCCATAGCCACCCACCTTCCTTCACCATGCCCACAGCCAGGCACTTCTGGAAGCGGCAGAACTGGCAGCGGTTTCGCCTCCTCTTGTCCACAGGGCAGTCCTTGTTGGCTAGGCAGATGTACTTGGCGTTTTTCTGCACTGTGCGCTGGGGGAGGCAGGGGGGGGGGCAACACGGAACAGGCTGTCAGAGAGTGGGGTGGGGAGGGGGGCAAGTCCAGGGGAGGGGACTGTCCAGATCCTGCTGCCATCACAAACAAAAGCACTCTCTGTTCACAGCTATTTTTCTAACATTTGGGTGGCAGGGGAGGGAGATGGAAGGGTGGTGGGGAGGAAGAGGAAAGTCTTGGGGGCTCTAGGGGAGGTTTCTGCCCCAGGGGGAGGACCCCAGGACCTAAGGTTAAGGCCCAGGCTCTCCAGCAGTCCAAACACCTGTGCTTTTCATTGCGTCCACCTGCCCCTTTCCCGGGCCGACAAGAGGGCCAAGGAAGGCCTGGGGGTGGGACGGGAAGCTAACCACGCACCCAGCACTGGGACAAACACACAGCTTGTTCCCAAGTCCACCCCTAGCCCTCAAGCACCAAGCCCTCTTCCCGGATCCTTTCATCTCATGCCAAGAACATGAGTGCATGGGGCCCCCCTTTCACTAGGACCTTGAGTTGGGGGAGGGCGGGCAGAGAAAAGCCAGAGGCTGGCCTTAAGAATCTCCTCTTCTGGTACCCCTGCAGTCTGCCCCCTCTGCCCACGTCTCATTCCCTTGGGGCAAGTCCATCTGGCAGTCTTACCCCTTTGCTGCAGGCTACCACAGACCCCTCTGGGCACAGAGATCTGCCTGTCCCCAACCCCTTCAAAGGGTCCCACCTAGAATATCAAGGTAGGTACCTTGAAGAAGCCCTTGCAGCCCTCACAGGTGCGGACGCCGTAATGCTGGCAAGAAGCGTTGTCTCCACACACTGCACAGCGCCCCTCGCTTCCACCAGGAACCCCACTCAGGGCCTTGACCGAGGACACAGGCGTTTCCAGCATCCCCGCGCTGTCAAGGTGTGGAGAGGTGGGTGCCAAGCCTGGGAAAGCAGTTGGCATGGCATAGCTCTCACCCTCCCCCAGCTGGTGGGCAGCCTGTGAGGGGAAAAGCTTCAAGGGGCTTTGGGCAAGGCTAGAACTGGGGCCAGTGGGGCCACTGAAGGAGAAGAAGTTGGGAGGCTGGGGGTGGCCAGAGGCCTTGGGTAGCTGCTCTGTCCATGCCCGCAGGCCTTCATAAGTCTGGCTGGGTGAGAAGTGGCCAAATGAGCCATCCCAGGGAGAGAGCTGGGGCGGCTGGAAGCTGGGTGTGGAAGGTGACGGAGCGGAGCAGGGACTGCCATAATAGTCAGAACCGCTGGAGGACAGGGTCTCATCTGGTGGGCCGCTCAGGGTGCCTGGGTAGCAGCCATACACCTGGAAGTCTTCGAACTTGAAAGAAGTAGAGGCAGGGGAGGTGGCTGAAGATGAGGACGTGGAGGAGGCTGAGGAAGAGGCCGAGGAGAAGGGCTGGGCAGTTCCTGGCAGCTGGTAGAGGAAGGTGTCAAACTCTCCTGTGTAGCCATCCATGAAGGTGCTGAAGCTGGGCAAGGCAGTGGGAGCAGCGGGAGCCGCCTCAGGGCTAGCCAGGTCCATAGTGGGTTTGCTGAGCTCAGGGGTCAGAGGATCGTTTGCCAAGTGGTCACGGCCTGCAGGGCTGGGTGCTGGTGTCCCATATTGGGCTTGGATACAGGGCATCTCTGGAGAGGTAGAAGAGCCAAGGAGCGAAAGGAGAGAAGTCAATACAAGAAGTCTGATGCCTCATTTTAAAGTTTAGAACCCCCAGGCAGCCAGGTGGCAGGAACCCCAGATAAGAGATGGGACACAGAGGCCTTTGGGCTGTGACTAACCACAAAACCCAGGATCTTGACCCCTGGCCAGAGCACCATCTCAGCCTACATGCCCCAAAGTCCCTGGGCAGTGGCCCAGCGAGAGTGGGCTCAATCAGAAGGCCAGCCACACCCCAGTCGGCCTGGGAACCCTCAGAACGGCATGTAGCCAGCATTTCTCTGCTGGAACAGGGGGAAGCTGTGTTCCTCCAGCCCCCTGTCCCTCCCCTACTGGGTGAGGGCTGAGAGAAGGGTGGGTGGGAGAGGCAGCCAGGCAAAGCCTGATGCCCAGTCCCCACCACGAGCACATCTGTTGTTTCTCCAACCAGGCACTTCCTGAGAATATTCCCAGGCACAGCCCAGCCTTCTGCAAAACCCATTTTTTTTCTCTTCCCCCAACAGTGCCTAGAAGAAAGGTATCCAGGAGAGGGAAGAGAGATTGGGAGTAAAGGCTCAGAGCCTGCCCTACCGAAGAAGCAATGAGCCACCTTTCATTCTGTCCCCACCCAACAGACTGAGCAAGAATTGCAGATCTCACACATTGCCTATCCTGCCATCTGGAACTGGGCACCCACTGTACTCTGCCTGGGACGCTCCCAAAAGCCTAGGGGAAGGGAACCCAGGCCTCCCCAACCAGTTTCCAGCTCCCTAGGGGATTGAGGACCATGCTCCAGACCTTTAAAGGCTACATGCTGGAGAAAGGCTGAGGGGGAGAAGAGAACAGTCCCGTGGACCTCCCGGGAATAGACAGTCCCTAAGAGGAATTTCCCTGCTATCCCTTAAGCACTTCTCCCTGTTCACTTTATAAGAGGAACACTCAGATAAAAAAAAATAAAAAAAAAAGATAAAATGACTCTGTTCTGAGTGCTCCCGTGCCTAAATCCTTAACTTCAACATACACAAGGCTTTTAAAAGTTCACTAAAAAATTTCACGTTGTCTGTGAATTTTTCTTATTTTCCCCTTACATCTAAGTTTCTACACTCAAGAATAGTACAAATTCAATTTTGTTAATAGAAACATGGATCTCTCCTGCTTTTGAGTGACTGCCTCTTACAAAATAGTATAAGGCATTTGGTTAGTGTTAAAAAGACAGACAGACGACAATCAAAGTCCATGAGAGGCCATAAGATGGCTATATGCAGGAAGGAGAAGTAGCCTGCTCCTGTCTGTGCCCTAAAGAATCCAGGGGCTTGAGGAAAGGGGGCAGATACCCCAACCTGGAGGAAGAAAAACATACTCATTGAGGGGCTCTTTAAATTCAGAGACTAGTCAAAATAATGCTGAGGTAATTCCAGAAGTCTCCCACCTGGGGATATAACTCTGGCCTCACCAAACTGGGATGGGGGCTGGGAACGAACTCAAGCTGGCACACAGACTACCATGAAGAGAGGGGTACAGTGGATGGGGCAAAGGGTGTCACCAACCCATGACCAAAAGCCTAGGCTGTCCTCTGTCTGGCCTTCTCCCACTTCTATAGGCTCTACATGGGGCAGCTCTAGCCCTGGCCTGACATATACTACCCAGGCAACAGAGCCCCTTAGAGCTCTGGCCCTACCTGCCCAGAGGTGCCCATCCATAAGCATGTAGCCCTGGGCACCTGCTTGAGATAAGGGCAGCCACGTCTTCTGTCTCCCAGTACCAGGACAGGCTGGGCAGGGAAAGATGGGCTGGGGGTGGAGAGAGCAGCAGGTAACCACACAGGGCTGGGCGTTCCAGCCTTATTCAAATCCTGTTTCTCCACTAAGACGTCCCACATCCGGATCAACCCCCAAAAACCTAGCCCCCGCCACCCCACCCCCCAGCTTTCAGACTGCGCAGGTAGTTAACACAGGGCTTACATCCAGCCCCATGGGGGGAGGGGGGCAGCAGTCCTCCAAAGAGGAGGAAGAGGCGGGGTTGAAGGAGGGAGTGGGGAGAATCCGGCTTCAGGCAGGTCCTGGCTACAATGTGGTTTGCACCTGTTATGTTGAACAAGCCTGAGGCTGCACTCTACCTGAGAGATCCAACAGAGACTATGGGGGGAGGAGCAGGAGAAGATCAGGATACCGGGACTGAGTGGTGGCGGTGTTAGGATCCTTCCGGAAGCCCCACACCACAGGCTCCTACATTAAGAACTCTCTCCAGGATTCCCAAGTACAAGGACATCCCTACAGAAACACACACACACATACGGGATCCAAGCCACAGCTAAAACAACACTCCCAGTGCTTCCTGAGACAGACTCTGCCCCCATCCCTGTTCCTACCCCTGGGAAAACTCACTTATTCCCACACTCAGCCAGCACCCCTTCTAGTTCAGTCACCAGTGTTAGGTTCCCTTTGGTGATCCAGAGGTCTCCTGATACAGCCCAGACAGAAACTTCGGGCTGGGGATTCCTGCAAACTAAACCACAGCCCCTAAAACCTTAAGAAAGCATCTAGGGAAGGGAATTTCCCAGGTTGGGAGAATGGAGATCCTTTTGGAAATCCGAACCTGGTTGGTGTCCGTCCTATGGTTCCCCGCTTGTTCCTTTTCCCACACGCTATGGAGATCCCCATCAGCATCCAAATCCAGAGCACTGTGTGCTGACTTGGACTTCCCGGGAGACTGAACTAAATCCAGCTGTCAACTGGACAAAGTGCTTACTCCTAGCTCCAACCCCAACCCTCTGCGACTTCCACCTTGCACTGACACCCCACCTCCGGCACTCGGCAGACTGCAGTCCAATCTGGATGCTCACCTCCTTCCAACCGCTACCTCTTTCAAGCCCAGAGGGATACCGTACACCTGCCCCTACAAAATACTTTCAGCCCACGCATACACTCCATCACCTCCATGCAACACCTCTAAGAGCCAAAACACGGCGACCCATTCAGATGCACGCTCCCCGTGGGGCACCTACCCAGCCGCCGGCTCCTGCTCTCCTTGTCCGGGGCCAGCACCCTGAGTCGTAGTCCGGTCCCCTTGTACGCTTCAACAGTCTCAGCACACTCCCCCAACTTTCACAGCCTCTGCTACTGGGGCTCCCCGACCGAGCCGGACCCTCCTCTTAAGCACTCCGTGACGCACGGTGAGGAGCGGGGGTGCCAGTGACGCACGCGGCAGTGCGAGCTTGGCCATACAAGGGCGCAGGGGGCGGTGCGGTTCCGGCGGGAGGCGGACAGAGGGAGGCGCTCGGCTGGGGAGCCCGAGGGGGCGGGGCTAGGAGCCCGGAATGTCTGCGCGCGTGACGCACGCGCGGGGTTCCATTGACGCAGGGAGCGCGGAGTGTTTGATCTATAAATAGTTCCCTTGCACCGCTGCGCAGGCTAAAAATAGCAGCTCCCCAATTCTCCAGGCTCCCCCACCCGACTCGGAACCAGATCGGGGAGCCTCCAAGTCCGAAATAACCGGCCGGGAGGGCCAGAGCCCGAGATGAGGGTGCTTGAGAGCTGTGGCCGTGGGGCTTCCCCGAACGAGGATCTCCTTGCCCTCCGGCTGCTCCCGGGCGCCTCAGCCGAGTCGGGCCTCTAGGCACCCTTGGTGCCCGACTCCGCCTTTGCCCCCTCCCAAGCCCTTTCTAGAGGCTTGGGGTATCGCCCTCTGCTGCTGCTGGGCGGCCAGGGCAGGCCTAGAGCTCGGGTAGGCAACCCAGGAACACCCTATTGTGCCTGCTTTCTCACCTCTGCCCCAGGAGCAGCTTGTGCACTTGGCCAGAACTTGGTTACCCTCAAGACGTCAGTTAGGGTCCTGCTTATTCCCTCCCACAATTACCCATGTAGAAGTGCCTTCCCAGGGCAGGCAGGTACTGGGCCCAACTTCAGCCCGGGGTGGATGGGATGGACTCTGTCATAAGCAGAAATATAGTTATCAGTTCACTCACAGTACCCTACTTGGGAAATTAACCAAATTTCAGAACCAAGTGAGAAATCTTTTCAAACTTATGCCAGCAGTCTTCCATACTATAAACAAATAATTATAAGCATTATTTCTCGGGCTCCGAGAAATAATGGGCCACTGACTGCTTCTCTGGGGATTTTTCCATATCCTTATCTCTACACTCCAGCTCACACTAGCACCTGGATAGGGAGTACTTCTGACCAGTGACATATAAACTGTCTCGAGTAGCAGAGAAGGGCAGGGCTGCATTGGAACAGACTAGGGTGCAGCCTTCCCTGGAACTATCATCCTTCCATGCTATCTCACCTCAAGCCTGGGCACCCTCACCAGCTAGGTAAGTGAGGGCTTATGAAGGGCTAATATATACAAGGAAACGGGAGCCACCCATTCCACTGGGGTCCCACCCATTTCCTTTCTCCCCTGTAAGTCAACATCAGTAAGAGTTTCTGCTTCCACTGAGCCTGCTCCCACCCACCCCACTCTCACTTCATCTGGTCACTGTGTAACACTTCCCTTTGCCCTCCAGACACTTCCTGCTCCTCACTTCACTCTCACCTCCTGTCTGGTTTAGCACGCCCTGTCCCCAGTCCCAACTTCTGTCCACCAAAGGGTCCCACAAACACCTCTCAGGCTTCATCTATTCCAGACAGAATTTGTCATCTCCCCTTTGCTGCCCACTACTCATTTCTGCTCCTGATGCTCTACATGCAACTTTTCATTTTGTCCCCATGTTCTTTTGAAACATCTCTTGGATCCCCCCATTCTGGAAGCTAGTCACACTGACCAACTGGATGAGTCCAAGGACTTGCCCTTCTCCTTGCCTAGGACCATTAAGAATACCACCTTGCAACCAGTCTGTGTTCTCTAAGTCCACCCTCTCCACTACAGATGGAGAAGTCTTCATTTGATATCAGTGCATTAAATGATCAGCTTAGAACCTGCCACCAATCCTTGATCTCAGTGTAATCAATGTTTTCAGAGACTTTGGGTTTACTCAAACCATCTTCCATGGACCCTTCGGGGATTGGATTCCTGGATGAGGGTGACGGATGCATGGGCAGGGCAGTGTGAATGAGACCCATCCAGGACCCCCACCCCATTCCACTCCAAGTTCTGTTTTTCTTTGGAGTTTTTCATAACATTTTGCTTGGAATAAAGGATTCCATGGCTGGAAAAACCAAAAAAGGGTTTGAAAACCACTAATAGAATTAATTTTGCAGATTAGAACCCCAGGGTTCAGAGAGGAGTTGGCACCTGCTCAGCAGCACAAACCTAGTCTGTTCTGGGAGACATTGGCCTGCCCACCTACCTTCACCCTATCCTGGGGTGCCTCCACCCCAGCAGACCTTCCACAGATTTTAATCTATCAGCAAAACAAATAAAAGCCAGGTCAATAGTCTTCTGCCATCCAAAATTACCAGCAAAGCACAAGTGTGTTATCTGTGGCTTGATCCATCTCTGCTCAGGCCCAACTTAACTCTTTGAGCTCTGCCTACCTAGCCTGTACCTTCTCCCAACCACCTTCCATTTGGGAACTCAAGCACAGTGAGGAGCAGTCCTGGCCTGGAGCCTAAGCTTCAGCCTCCAGATCTAGGCAAACAGCCCAGACCCTGCCTCTCCAGGCGGAGGCTGCTGCAGGCTGTGGGGAATGAGACGAATGCAGCTGCCCCCTGGCTAGCCCTTCATGCAATGCTGGGGGTCTGAAGAGACCACACTTTGAAAATAAGTAAATAAAGCACGAGGAGAAAAAGGCAGAGTCCCTTAGTATGAACACAGCTGGGCCTACCATTCAGATACACGGGTGCAGTACCTAACCCAAGACAAAACGACAGTAGCTAAAGTCTGAGGTCCTCCATGGAGGATGGCCGTAGGGCCCTGAGTTGGCACTCAAGTAAAATACAATTCGGGGAAGGCACAATTGACACTGAAGCGTAGTGGTTATGAGTCAGGCTGCAAACCTCAAAGTCAGCAGTTCGAAACTACCAGCTGTTCCGTGGAAGAAAGATGAGGCTTTCTGCTCTCATAAAGATTTACAGCCATGGAAACCCTGTACAGGGTTGCTATGAGTTGGAACAGACTCCATGGCACATAACCACCACCACCACCAAATACAGGCTCTGTGGAATAACGCACTGGACCACAAGGTCGGTTTGAACCACAAGGCTGGCAGTTCAAACTCACCAGCTACTCCCTGGAAACCCTATACAGGGTCGTTGTTAGTTGGATCCAACTCAGTGTCATGTCACAACAAGTATAGAATAAGCACTAGACTGCTAACCTCAAGGTCAGTGGTTCAAACCTACCAGCTGCTCCTCGGAAATCCTATTCAGAGTCACTACGAGTCAAAACAAATTCGACAGCATTTAACAAGTATAAGCTGAGTCCAGGTATGGCTCTGTTAAGAAAAGCACAGGACTAGAAGCCAACAAGATCGGCAGTCCAAACTCATCATCTGCTCTCGGTAATTCTACACAGAGCCGTTAATGAGTTGGAACTGGCTCGGCAGCACATAACAACAACAACAAGTATAAGGCGGCCCCAGGTTGAATGGAGACCCTCAATGGACACCCACAATCCAGCCTTCCAGAGCAAGGTCAGAGTGAACAGCTCACTGAGGATGGGAGAGGGTAGCTAATGCTAAGGCAAGTAATGATGGAAGACAAGTCCAAAATTAGAAAGGAGAAGGGAAAGCAGGGTTGTGGGAACACAAGAAGGGCAGAGAGAGAAGATGCCATGTTGAAGGCCAGAGACAGCCCCACACCATGGCCCACCTGTCTATCCTCATCACCCATAGCTCCCTACCACATAAGAACCTTGAGTTAGACCTTTCTACCACCTGCTTTCACATACTGTTTCACCCACTGGATCCACTGTTCTCTTCCTCCTTTCTACTCTACTCCTGCTCATTCTCCAAGATTTCAGTGCAAACACCACCCTCAGAGGCTAACCCAATTTTTTTTTTTTTACTTTTTATTGTGAATCCAGTGACAGTTTACAAAATAGATTATCAGTCCCACATTCAACTACTATACACTTGGTGTTATTACGATGATTGCATTTGCATTCTCTTCCATGTACCATCAGTTAATAGTATTGACCTGTTTGCTTTAATCTAGCACACCTCCCTGTGTCTACTGCTGCTTTCATCTTTCCTGGGGCCAATCTCCCTCTTCTTGTATATTTCCTGCCCCATCACCCTTGTTAACATGTATCTACCCTTTAGGCTGTGAATAATTTTCCCTTACCTTCTACCCCTGGTAACCATCTTTTCTTAAAGTTTGACAACAGTGGTCTCATACCACATTTGTCCTTTTGTGACTAATTTCACTCAGCATAATGTCCTCCAGGCTCATCCATATTCCCTGTTGTTTCAGATTCCTTATTATTCTTCAGTGTTGCTAATCATCCCATTGTGTGCATGCACCAAATTTGTATCCATTCTGCTGCTCTCTGTCTGGTAACTGGTGCATTTAACTCATTTACATTCAGTGTAATTATCAATAGGGATGAATTGATAGATGTCATTTGCTTTGTGGGCTTTTGTCTGTGTGTGTGTGTGTGTGTGTGTGTGGTGTTGCTAGTTTCTTCTACGTTAATTTCTGCACTGAGCTCTTTTTGTTTGTGGGTTTTATTTTCATTTCCTTCACTGCTGCTGTTTCAGTGTTCACCAAAGCTTTCTGATGGAAATTCCTTGACTGGAATTGCTGGTTGGTTGGTTATGTGCCATGGAGTCAGTTCCAACTCATAGCAACCCTGTACAGGGTTTCCGAGGCTGTAAATCTTTACGGGAGCAGAACGGCTGGTAGTTTCAGAACTGCTGACCTTGCGGTTCGCAGCCCAATTCATAACCACTACGCTACCAGAGTTCCTTATTGTAATTGTTACTGTTGTCATAGTGTCTGAGGGACAAGCATAAGTGAGACCGGCCTGAATTTCTTAGCTATTGTTAGGGTTGTATGTTGTTGTTAACTGCCGTCGAGTTGGTTCTGACTCATAGCGACCCTGTATTGGGTTTCCGAGGAGCGGGTGGTGAGCTTGAACTACTGTCGTTGCGCTTCCAACTGACTTTGGAGTCCAGCACATTAACCCACAGTGCTAGAAATAGACTGATAAAAATTTTAAGTAATTTGTGTGTTACTATAAAAGGAATATGTGCCTAATGTAGATAATTTTCAAACTATATGGGGGGAAAAGTATGCAGCAAAAAAGAAGCAATGTATTCCAACAACTACCGATAAATTTGTATTATATTTTGGTGAGTTTTTACATGGAATTTCTCTTATGCATAAAGCTTTACTTCTTTTGTCTTGCTGATTTATATCCTAGTCCATATGCTATTTCATATTCTTCCTTCTTGTGTAACTTTCTAATGAGCGTGCTTTTCCATCTAGAAATGCATTTAATAGAGGCCATTTGCAAAGGACTTTAATAGCCTGATTCATGATCCCCTTGGAACGTGATTCACCTCCCCTGACTGCAGATAGTATGCTGCGGACAGTGGCTAATTTGCATAAAATATCATTTTAAAAGGTGTCCTTGATGAAGCGCTCTCAATTCTGTGTTCACAAGATATTCTAGAAATGAGCAAAATTGAAAACATACAAGCTGTCTTCTTTACTTTATTTCTCTCTTCCCAAACATGGTGTTAGCCTACATTTGAAAAACTATATGGAGTGAACACTTAACATGTAGCTTTATTGTAATTATACTTCCTGTACCAACTTGAGAGATTCCATTATGCAAAGTTAACATAAAAAAGCACGTCAATGCTATTATTCCAATAAAGTATCCCCCCCAAATGCCTCAGTGTAACACTTTGCAAAAAAATGTTACATACTATTCCAGAGGGACTGTTCTTTTTGAGATGAATAACAAAACTCTGAAACTTGATAAACAGGGTGAAATGTTTGTAGTCTATTTCTTTAAATCCTGCAGCTGCTAAAGGTAGTCAATGCCTAATATGTAAAAGCATTTTAATTTGCATAGCTTTTGGTCCAATAATTCACTTCAGAGAATATTTCTAAGAGAAGCTATCATAAACCACAGCTAAATAAACAAGCTAAAAGTACACATATTTTGTTGTTGTTAAGTGCCATCAAGTCAGTTCCAACCCATAACGACCCTGTATAGGGTTTCTGAGGAACAGCTGGTGAGTAACCACCAAGCTAGTGGCTCAAAGCAACTTTGCAGTCCAGCACATTACCCTGCAGCACCACAAAAGTACACATTATAGGAGATCAAGTCAATTCAGTCACAACTATGAACTAGAAAACTAGACAGCAATTAAAATAATGAAGATCTTTATTCATGTGAAAATGATTTAATTCATGATATAATATAAATAGCATGTTAAATAGCTTATGTGATATTACTTAGTTTTATTTAAAAATTATTCATGGGTACATTTATCTCAGCATATATGGAAAGATTATAGAAGACTTTTGCTTGCTTTCTTCGTGTTTTATAAGAAGAAAAGACTTGTTTTTAAATTAGGGGGAAATCCTTTATTTTGTAGGAAAAAACTTGTAAAAACTTCATACAGGTTTGAAAAAACGCAATGTTGTTGAATTATTATTCATAAAAGATAATGGTAGATTTTAGAAAGCACTCCAACTTTGAAAGGGTTAAAAATATCTACCCATTGAATATTGAGAGAAAGGTAAGGCTATTGGCTCTGGTAAAGATTTATACACTCTGTGGTTGCCAGTTGTTGCCCAGTTCTTAAGAAGCACCTTTTCATGGTGGGAGGGACTAACCTCTGCAGCAACCAACCAAGTGTCAAAACTTCTTCCATGGAAGCTCTCCCCAACTTTCAGGTTTGGGAATTGGATATATGAGGAAATGAAAGTTAAGTAGTATTCAAACTCAAGTTCCCTAAACTTGCAGTTTTGTGCTGGGCCCACTGCCTTTCTACTGAAGTCCAGGAGCTGTGGCTCCTGACCCCATGAGCCTTGTTTTTTGTAAGTACACCACAAAACCAGCTGCACACACATGGCCTGCAAGGCGTTCTATGTGACTATAACATTCTAGTTCCTAACCAGATGCTGGTCTCCGAGTATGTTCCCTCTAGACGAGTCATCGAGTTTTACTATTAGGATTGTATGCTTATCATTTGTTCGCTTGTATTCTCCCTCCTTACCGCCCCCCAAAAATGCTGTGTGTTGTTGAGTCAATTCCACCTCATAATGATCTTATAGGACAGAATAGAACTGCCCCATAGGGTTTCAATTTACAGCCTCAGAAACCCTATAAGGGTTGCTATGAATCGGAACAAACCTGATGTCGCTTAGCAACAACAAATGGTTTACAGGAGTAGAATAAGCCAGGTCTTTTCTCCCATGGACAGGATGGAGAGTTCAAACCACCAATATTTTGGCTAGCAGCCGAGCACTTAAACGATGTGCCACCAGGGCTCTTTGACGTAAAGAACAGCCAGGCCTAATGTTAATGGTGGAGGTATCATTTGGAAAAGGGCAGTGAAAGTGATGGTACAGCTTGAAGACAGTAATCAAGGGCATGGAATTACCCATGGAGAAACTGTTGGATTGATGTCCTCTTTGTTGTGCACATTTGTACCACAAAACAACAAACAAACAAAAAACCAGTCACGCCTACAAGGGAGACATATTTACTCAAATAAATGCCGATGTCACCATAATTCACTGAGTCCAAATTCATTCAAGCGTGTGTTCCTGAAATCACAGTGATTGTTTCTCACTATGTATTTGCTCTCTCAACAGATACTTAAATAAATAACAACTAAAGTCAGGTGGAACCACAGCATCTGACATCAGAAAGGGATCCTTCTATTCAAGTCTTCTGAGACCCAGGCACTCATCATTTGTTCAGACCCATCCCCCATCCTCCCACACCAGTGTGTGACCTCCATGAGGGCAAAGGCACTGTCTTCCTCACCTTGCTGGGGGGACCCCTCCTGCACCCCCAATAGTAAGGAGCCCAGGACAGGGCCAAAATGGCCACCATGGGCACCACTGTTTCCCAGCCAAGAGGGTGGGTGTGGGGTTGGGTAAATAAGGGATGGAGGAATTGCACAGCCCCTTTACCGCTTAACCCCCCACCCACCCTGGACTCAGCTGGGCCCGTCCATACTAAACAGAGGGCAGGAACTTGACCTACTTTCACCAAGACCATGTCTTTCCCTCACGGTGGTCAATGGGAGAGAGTTTTGCCTCTGCCTGCTGAGAAGTGGCCCTGGGAGCTTCCCCTCCCCGGTCCTAGCATGGCCACTTCCTCTTCCTGCCATGGCAGTAGGCAGGGAGATTTGTGCTGTGGGCAGAGAAGCACTGCTAACTGCCCTGGAAGGGCTTCCTAAGGATGGATCTGGGACCCGAGAGCGGGTAAAGGGTCATGCCCAGACCTCTGGCTCTAATTTCCTGGCCAGCCACTACCTCCCACCCTCACCCTAGGCCTGAGCAGGGGCATCTCTGACCAGAAGTCAGTGGGTCTCCTCTGTGATCCAAGGCAGTATCTTGCTCTCTTTGAGACTGTTCTGTCCTCTGCCCAATACAAACATCCCAAGTCTGGGAGCTGCGGGAATTCAAGTGTATCAGAAGCAGCTCTGATAAGCACTGGACTGCTAACCACAAGACAGGCACTGTAGGATAAGCACTAGACTGCTAACCACAAGACAGTTAGTTTAAACCCATCTGTCACTCCACAGGAGAAAGATGAGGCTGTCAGCTCCTACACAGATTTACAGCTCGAAAAACCCTATACAATGTCACTGAGTCGGTTGGAACCGACTCAGTGGTAGCAGGTTTGGTTGGTTTGAGAGGAAGGGAGCCAAGCGAAATGCTGTAGGAAGCCTGGACTCTAGAGGCCTACAGCAGAACCCTAGGAGTGACAGAGGGAATAGAGGGGGACACTAGGATCCTCAGCTCAACTGGGGGGCCAGCAGGCCCCCAGAAGAACTAAAGATAAGCAGTAGCCCCTTCTCCACCTCTACCCCCGCAGGAAATAGGAGTGTGCCCAGAGATGTAGCTCTACCCAGTCCTAGGAAAATTCCAGACTCTGTATGCAGCAAGTGCTTAATTAATATCTTGGAATAAATGTGCTCATTAAGGAAACTCTCTACAAAGGCTACCTTCAGGCCAGTGATTTCTCTCTTTGTCACCACCCTCACCCCAACCCAAACCTGAAGAAATGAACTAACATACAGCAGAGTAGAATCAGACCAGCTTCAGGAAGCACAGCTAGATAGAACTGGACAGCAAACACAAGGGCACACAGTTCCTCTGCAAAAGGTCAACTGAGCCTCACTTGCACCCTCCTCAGATCTTCCTGTGTGCCCCCTCAGTCGCCACAACTCCTGGCCAGCACCTCTCTCCTCCCCATTTGGAGGGTCTCTCAACACCTTGCTGAGAACACTAACACCCATCAAAGTCCCCAGCCCCTGCCCAAAGCCTCCACCCAGGCTCCATGGGCAAAATTTCAAATACCAAAATAAAAAACTCTGTGATAACGAGCTCCAGCCGGAAAGACTGATGCACTTTCCTATTGTTAAAGTATTTTTAGTCACAGGCTCTGGATTCGTTTAGAGACTCACGTTCAGAAAGGGGAAAAAATTATTTTTGAGAACTTAAGAGAGTACAAGAACCTCTCACATAAGGAGCTGCAGCTCATTCCATGTGGGACGGAGCCCCTGGCCCCGAGCCCGGGAAACATGTTTGTGGCAAGCTGGTTGGCAGACCTGCCCAATCTCGCTCCAGCTCTGCTTCTCAGGCACCAAAGGCAGCTGGGAAGCTGGGCAAGGCAAGCAGAGAGCCGAGCCCCTGTTCAGGCACCTAGTCCCCACAAGCTGGGAGGACTTGGGGACACGAGAGAGATTCGCCCAGACTGGGTCAATAGGAGAAGAGGACTGAGACCCTGTTGGAAATCTTTGAGGAAGGAGATGGATGGCTTTCCCTATCTATTTCCACAGTCCCAAGTCCTTAAAGAATGTCCCAAATCCAACTCCATCTTCCAAGTGCAATCAAGTCTACCCACTCTCATTCCTAGCTATCTGTGCTCCCCCTCAGCCCTTCTCTCAAGGTCAAAGAGTTTGACATGAGAGTCACAATGGAAACAATTAAAAAAAAAAATCCAACTCTAGTGCCTCAGTTTCCCCATTCCCAAGACTCACCAGCTTCCTGCTCACAGTCTTAACTGACTCCCAGAGATCCCGGACAACCACAGGAAGGGAGAATCCTGGTGTTGATTAGGGGCTCTTCCTGGCGGCCTCAGGGTGTCCTGTGGGGAGAGACGTGACTGCCCAGTCAGCCTGTCCTCCCCGGCCAAGGCTCTGCACCAGCTGAGCAGGCTCTGGACGTGGAGCTGCCTCCAAGCCAGCGTGTCCTCCACTGTTTATATAGCAGAAACCAGAGCCGGCCTCTGGGGATAGGAGCTGCCTCTGGGCCCTTTTGGCTGGGGCCTGACTTTGGCCCAGGTCAGCAAGAGCCCAAAATAGTCAGCTGATGGGAGCCCCAGTGTGAGCGTGACCCTGGGTCCACGCCCGGACCTGGCAGACAGGTGCCCACGTCACAAGACCAGCAGCTCAAACACGCATGAGGCCCTGCTGGCAGCCCCTGAGGGTGGCCTTGGCAGTGTCTCTGGCCTGGGAGTTCTACCCCATCACCATCATCACCCAGACAACGGAGTAAACACCCAGATTCTGCCCACCCAGGGCTGCTGTGTACCCAGAGAGAAGGCTGGGAGCTCAGATTCTGAGCTGGGAGCATGGGGGGCCAGGGAAGGGAAGGCACTTGGCCTACTGCTGTCATCCTCACTCACGTGCTCCCCAAGTCCAGACCTTCGGCCAACCAGGGACACCTGCCTCTCCCACTTACAGTAATTCCTCTCCTTGTTCCTCTTCCCCACAGCCTGATGGGTGATTTGGCAGATCAGAGCCTGCTGCCAGCCGATGCCAGGTGCACACCTGAGGACCTAGTTCCCAGGGCTTCCCCATCTTCCATCTGGCTCAGACTGGACGCCCTGTCTTCCTGATCCCAGCCATCTTAACTGGGATACTTTGCACTCTGAGCATCAAGTTCACATAAGAAAACAACATTTGGGGGTGCTGGAGGACACTGAGCCAGCTCCTGCTTCATCCAGGCATCTCTCAAGGCCTGAAGGGGGTTGGTTATTGCTTAGACAGACTGCTCTTTTCAGGAGGAGGAGGAAGGGAACCCTAGGGCCCCTGTCCAGGGTGACAGGCTGAATTCCAGCTCCCTCAACACTGGACTAGTACACAGTTCCCCAGGGACTGTAACAGCAGAAATGCCATTGCCATTCCCCATCCCTCACTCAAAGACCAGCACCTGCCTTCTCTAGAGGCCCCTACAGATAAGCCAGGTGTGTGCAAGTCCACCAGCCTCAGACCAGGCTCCAGGAGGCCTGGATTCCAGGCTTGGCTCTGCAAGTGCACCCTGTGGAGTCATCTTCCCCTATGTAACCCAGCTCCTTCATCTGTTAAGAGGAGGACTGAGCTGTAGAGCCGAGGATCCCTCCAGCATTTTCCCTTTCCAAGATCTTGAATGAATAGTGAAAGGTCTGTCCCTGCTGTCTGTTAGCAAATGTGACCCTAAGATCCCCCCTAATCCAGAGTGGCCACCTCCCCAAACCATGGACTCCACAGGCCCTACGGATCTACTATGATGGGGGAGTGGTCACCACCATTTCTGGGTGGTCTACTTACCACTCTGGGTGGATGACAGGCTTTGGCTAACACTGTAACAATCCCCAGTGTGTGAAAGGACAATAGGGCCGGCAGAGGGAGCCAGTCACCAGGGAGGGGCAGGGGCTGGTTCCAGTCCATGGTGGAGGCCTGTGGAAGGAGTCAGCCTACAATGGTGGGGGAGTGGGTGCGCGGTTGTCCCTGCCTTCCCTTCATGGACTCCCTCTGGCACAATGTCTACACCCTAGAAACAGGCCATCTGCCTCCCAGGTCTGCCCCGAGCTCCCCAACCCCACTCCTTCAGTTTTCTGGAACCAGGCATGTGCTGCCCTGGGAGCCCGCTACTGTCACCACCCCCTCACCCCCACCAGCCCATTCACCTGCTCCAGCCTATGCTGCTAAGAACTTGGGCTTCCCCCTTCCCTGCCCCTGCTAACCCCCATCACTGGAGAAATCAGAGCTGTGGATGCTGAGAAGCACCTTGCCTGCCACCTCTACAGGGCTTCCCCTCCACCCCCAAACCACATCCGCCTCGTGCTGATGTTCCATACCCACCCCTGCTCAGGGGGCCCAGTGTGTGAGAAGACAGCAGCAGGGCACTTACTCTCTGGTGGGAGACAGGCTTTGGCCAGCACGCCAACCATCTCTTCTGGCTTCAGGCCTGGCAGAAGAGTCGCTCACCAGGGAGGGGCAGGGGCTGGCCTCTGTCCATGGTGGTGGCCTGTGGAGGGAGTCAGCATGAGTGAGAACCCAGCCAGCAGAGGCATTCCCTGGAGACAGCCCAGTCAGGAAACACAGTAGTGGGAATGGGGGCAGGACCCAGGTCACGTGAGGGGGTCAAACCAGCTCAAGGACATCCCTGGGCAGGGCATCAGAGGCTGGGGACCCACACCCAAGCAGCGATTGGGGCTGGGAGGTGTGGCCAGAAGCCAAAGAAATAAACCAATGGCAGAGCCACTCACGCCAGGGTGGAAGAGCATCTAAATCCAGCTCTCAGCCCCAGATGTACGCAAAAGGGCATCCTGTAGGCAGAGCAATGAAGCCCACATAGGGCAGAGTACAACATCCGTCTCTCCTTCAAGGGCTCCAACCGAATCTCCAAAGCCTCAGAGACCCCCACAAGGCCTGGGTTCCATCCCTGCATCAGGTAACCCAGCCTTCTAACCTGAATCAATGGGGACCCTCAGGAATTCTGAGAGGATTCCAATCCCTAAATGTGAAGAATCCCATTTAGAGCAGAGTATTGAACATGAATACTGGTTCCCAGATGGTTTGGGGTCTAGCCCTGGCTCCATCACTTGGAACTTTGGGTAAGTTTCTCTTTGTCTCAGGTTCCTCATCTATAAAAATGACAATCAGGACTGTCATCAGTCTTAAGATGAATTTCTGTACAGGATTTAGAACAGTTCTGGGTACACTTTTGTACTTTATAAATGTGTCGTTGTTGGCTCCCATCAAGTTGGTCCCTGACTCATGGTGACCCCATGTACAATGGGATCAGACTGTTGTGATTCAAAGGGTCTTCAATGGCTAGTTTTCAAAAGCAGATTGCCAGATTTTTCTTCGTACTCTATCTCAGTCTGGACGCTCCACTGAAATCAGTTCAGCATCATAGTAACATTATGCAAACTTCCAATGACACTTAAGGTGCACTGGCTGGGAATCAAACCCAGGTCTGCCACATGGAATCACCACTGCCCTCCCTCCATATAAGCACTAGCTATCATTATTGTTGTTGTTAAGTGCTGTCGAGTCGATTCCCACTCATAGTGACCCTGTATAGGGTTTCCAAGGAGGAGTGAGTGCGTCTGAACTGCCGATCTTGTGGTTCACAGTCCAGTGCTGATCCTACAGCGCCACACCAGCTATCATTATTAGGAGAAATTAAATGGGGACACATACAAAGTACAACTCTGGACCTAACTCCTATTCCAAGCCACTTATGGATACCTGACCTCTCCTTCCAGAATTACAGACCTACATCTCCTTCCCTCTTTCCAGCCCCCTCCCCCTTCAGCTCCCCTCCTCTCCCAATGGGCCCTAGAGTGAGGGCAGGACCAGCCACAGTTTGACCCTCACTGGTGACTGGGTTTGCCCTTCAGGCCAAGATGAGGTCTAGGGAAAAAGAAGTTGATGTTTCTAGGATGGGAGGGAAAGGGAATGAGGACAAGTACAGACCCAGAGAGGGCTCCCTCATTCTCTCAACCTCTTCCCCAAGGTCCACGGGTGGCTCCTGGCCCACAATGCCAACTTTTCCCTTCTCTGAGCTACCACTACTTCTAGCCCCCTGTAGGTATAATGGGGGAGGCTAAAGAAGGTAAGTGAAGTCTGGAACATCTGGAGAGTTTTCAACCCCAAACAAAAAGCAGATCAGGCTTCATACCTGCCCCAGCCCAGGGGCTACACCTGCTTCCAGAATGAACTGGCATCTGCCATACCGCAACCAAGACTGCAGTTAGGCTCCAGGGTCTCCCTACAGCTGGGGAGGAAGGTAGCAGGGTAGGGAGGGCCAAATGCCCTTGAACGATATTCAAGTCCAACTGGAAAGCCCAGGTCTTCCCAGCCAGTGTCTGAGGACTGGGGCCAGAATCTGGCATCCAGTTAGTGCCCAGAAAGTGATTCATTACACTTTGGGACAGATATCTGATACAATCTCCTGTCCCAGATCAAAATTCTCTCCTCAACATTCATTCAACAAGAATGAGCAAATTAAGGTATCAGTGCCTTGAAGGAGAGAGTGATGGCCCCAGTGTGATGGCCCCAGTGTGAGGCGGCTGCCCCAGTCTCTGCTTCCCTTGTCCCATCACACCACCTCTCCTCATCTTCACTTCCTGTGTGTGCTTCAGTCACATAGGTTTTCTTTCCTAACTCAGGGCCTTTGCATTGGCTGTTCCCTCTGCCTGGAAAGCCACTGCCCCTGATGCCTGTGTGGCAGGCTCCTTCTCACCCTTTAGGTTTCCATTCGATTTCACCCCTCAAAGAGCCCCCGCCCCCATCACACTAATCTAGTTTTAGTTTATCCATCAAAACAGTGGTCACTGGTTCATTTGCTTATAATCTGCTTCCCCAATTAGAATTACAGTAAGGATCCTACCAGACTCTACCACTACGAAATTGTCTGTCTCTAAAACAGTGCTTAGCACTTCAGTGAGTATTGTGGAACAGCCAGTCACCTGGAAGATGGGGAGGATATTTGAACTAAGAAGTTTCATTGTGGACAGCTCCCCAAATTAATCTTCCCTATGCTGAGACACAACGCAGACTCCAAAAGCCTCCCAGCCTTGGATCCTTGCATGGTCTTCCAGAAACCTTCTTCTCTTACTTATCAAGTATTTAGGTCTTTTACCTAAATGTTATCATGCAACAGGAATCACTGACAGACCCTTTGTAGCCCTGATGGCTACCTGGGACCAGCCTCTGCATTGGTCAATGGCCTCACCCAGAAATGGATACAATACTATTATTAACAATAATAACAGTACCTCATGTCCAACAAGATGGAATGGCCAAATGGCAGCACTGATAGACTCAGGCGTGGCAAAGGGCAGTGTTTTGTTCTGTTGTGCATAGGGTTGCTATGAGTCGGTATCGACTCGATGGCACCTAACAACAACAACAACATGTTCATTGTACACTATGCTTCAGACATTGCTAAGCACTTTACATGCATTTTCTCATTTCAACCTCACAGCACTATTAAGAAGGAGTATGCACATTTTACCACAGAGGAAAAAAGGCACAGAGAGGTTAAGCAATTTGCCTGAGATTACACAGCTAGGAATAGGCAAAATCTGGAATAGAACCGAGGTAGCCTGACTAGTGCTCGTGAGCCCAAGGCCTGCCTAACATCCCTCTTGGACTTTAAAAATTTATACAGAGCGGTGTGACAGACTCCGACCCACACTGTAGGGCCCTGAGTTGCAGGGCTGCTGAGCCAACCTCTCACAAGCCTGATGATTCCTGAGCTGACTTACAAAATTCCAGTCCATGCCTGAGCATTTACCATTAGTCACTTTCGTCTTGTCAGTTTGGATCCATCCTTCTAAGCTGTAGCCCACATTCAGAATCTTGATTTTATGGTTATTATTAGGTTGGTTCTGACCTACAGTATACGGTTTCTGAGGAGCAGCTGAATGAACTTGAACCACTGACCTTGTGGTTCAAACCGACTTTGCAGTCCAGCCCATTAACCCACAGCGTGACACCAAGTAGTATACACTTATTCCTCTCAGCCGTGGGTCACTACAAAAAGTCAGATGGCTTCCCCTTAAATCTTCACTCAAATGCTCACTTGGAGCATGCCTTGTGACCACCACTTGAACTCCTAGGTGTCCAGGGTTATAGCTATCCTCCAATCTGTCAGCACCCTTTGGGTCTAACTGTTGTGAATCTACCTACCTGTGCTCATCCTTCATTTCCCCAACATGCCCATAAAACTAACTCCCAAACCAAGATCATCACTTCACTGTCAAAAGGACATGCCACCTCCATAGCATTTCTCTGTCCACCAGGCCACCTATCAAAATTGGATGCATAAAAGGGGAATCTGTTGAAGTCAAGGATGACCGCCCTCCCTTCAACACCGCCTGAGATACCCCTTTCCCCATGTATAGGGTCACTGTCGGGAGAGAGAGTGCTGAGGCAGTAAAAAACGCTGCCATTCGAGATGCGGTTTCTGAATACCAATTCCATCTCTGCTCCTGATTCTAGGAGACCCTAGGTTTCCGACCTCAGACCTAGTCAGGGGCTGCGGCGGAATTCCGGGCCCTCCCGGCCCGGCCTCCTGGCAGCCTAGTTCTGAGCTCTTGGAACTCGTTCTCCAAAGCCAGCGGGGAATGGAAGGAATTTCTCCGGCCAGGCCACCTCCAGCGCCCCTCTGGGCCAAACCCCACCCTTGGCGGGCTGGGAGTGAAAGCGTTGGCCGTCACACTTAGGGGCTGACTCCGGGCCAGAAGGTTCCACTGGGACTCTCGCGCTGCCCCCCTCCCTCTCTAGTTTCCAAATAGGACTTCCAGCATGGTCCTGAGCCTACTGCAGTGTATCCGCGAAGACTCCGTCCCTCCGCGGGTCTCCCCCAAGGGCCCCCTTGATCCTCCCCATGCAGCCACCTCACCTGGGAGGGCGTGCTCGGCTAGCCTCTCCACCCCCGCTTTCCGAGGTCGTGCACCAGCTAGCGAGGAGCTGCTCTGCACCGTAGCGGCGCTCATATCCGGAGGCCAGGGGGTGCGGACGCCGCATGGGGGCCCCCACCAGTTCCGCTGCCGCCGCTACCACCTCGCACTCCTGCAGCCGCCCCGCCAGGGCTCCACGTCCCCCGCCCCCGGGAAGCCCCCAGCCCCTCAGCGGTGGCCGCACCCCCCACCCCCGCAGCAAGCGGCCGCCGGCGCAGCCGTCTCAGCCCCGGCGCACCTCCCCCGGCGGATGGGCGGGCGGGGACCGTGACGCGCGCCCATTGACGTCTCCGGAATCCCGGCGGCGGCAGCCGATGCAGCCTCATCAATGGGACTAAAAATAGCGGCTCCCTGAATAGCCGTGAGCGCCCCGCCCCACGGCACCCCCAACACACACAGGCTGCACACACGGTTACATAACCTGCCTTGCTGCGGCCGGGGTGTGGAGGAAGCTATTTCTCAGGTGAGGGTTCGTTGAGTTATAAATAAACTTACCCGGGGCTTCCCCTGAGTTAGACATGGAAAATGAGGCCCAGAGAGGCATGGCGGTGACCCAAAGTCACACAGCATATAGTTTGGCTTTGAGGAGACAGGGCCCCTGCCTCTGAGGCCTGGTTACCCACATCAGTCTTTCTTGTCCTGCATGCCACCCCTAAGGGCTAAGAACACAGCTTCCTGAATGCCCATCTTCCAGACAAGAAGGCAGTTTAGACAGAGAAAGAGATGGTTTCTGGAAAGTGAAATTTTCCACTGAAGAGAAGCAGTCAGGGATTCCAAAACACGCAGCGTGATGATAGAGTCAGATCTGGCTTCTCTAGTTCATGCTCATACTACTGTTTGACTTGACACAAGTCACTTGACTTCTTTGAGCCTCAGTTTCCTTACCTATAAAATGTGAAGGATAAGATTATCCACCCTCTCTGGTTTTTGGAAGATTAAACAGCTGTGAAAGTGCCTTGTACACAATAGATGCTTAAAAGAATGAGTTACTTTCTCCTCCTTGCTTTCCCCTAAATATCTGACTTCTCCAATTCACAGGAGTGCTTGCTTAGTGCAGGAAATACACTGACACCAGGGCAAGGAAGTCCTGAGAGGCCCACCTTCCTCTGCTCACAGTGTCAAAATACTGGCTTCCCCAGTAAGAACCGGGGCAGGGGTGGGGGTTAGGGGTGGGAGATCTCTCTCTCCCACCTGATTGGGGCATTCTTTGGAAATGGGAAAACTATCTTGTCCTGTTAGTGGGGCCGGCCAACTCTGGAACAATGGGGCCCTAGTCTGGCTAGGTAGAGTGGAGAATAACAGTGTCTGCTCTTATACAGGTGGGCAGCAAGGCCATTGGGGAACACTCATTAAAGAGGATCCAGTTCTGTACTCTGTGACACCAGCCACCAGACCCTGTTCATTTTTGAAATCACTTTAAATTATGAGTATGATATCCAAAACCCAGCACCCAGGTCAGGACCCATGCAACCCAGAATTTCTTCTGCTCTCTCCAAAGGAGGACCCACACCCAACTTTGCCCTCATTCCAGGAGCCAAATTCCTCTCCCCACCCCATGCTCACACCCACAAATCCTTTACTGGACCTATCCTAAACTCCTGTTGCAACTCAGAACCCCTTTTCTCTCATTCCTCATAATAATCCCAAGAACCTCTGGTTGATCTCAAAATCACCTCTTCCAAACCTTTGCATTTTTCCTCCAGATTCAAATGTTAGGCAAATTTACAGATAAAGAAACTGAGGCTACAAAATAACAGAGCTGGTGAAGTTAGGAGGCCAACTTTTTCCCTCCCACCAAACCCCTGCTTTGTACCTCAGCAGCTGCTTCCTAATGGATTTCTTAAGCACTACCCAAACCTGTCTATTTCTTTCCCCAGAAATCTATCTTTTTGAAATATTTGTCTGTGAAGGAGAAATCTATTTATTTGGACAGGAAGAACTAAGAAAACAGCAGGGAAGGAGGATCTTTAGTTACCAGTTTTTTCATGAAATCTTTCAGCCCAGAGGTCTCTCGCGTCTATAAATAGCACAACTTGCCTTTATTATATACTTTCTAACATGGACTGCTAAAACACACATACTTGTGGCTTGTGGTGCCGACATGAGGTGAAAGGAGCATAGGTTTAGGATTAGCACTGGCTCCAACTCTTCCCGGCTGTGTGACTTCATGGAAGTTACTCACCCTCTCTGGGCTTTTCATTTGAAACACAAAGATGATAACATACATATTTTATAAGGTTGTCATTGATATTAGACACAAAAAGCATGTAGCAAGAAGTCTGACACATAGGGGCCACCATTTTCATCAGGGAGGATGTGGGAAAGACATTTGGTGGAAAAGCAGGGTTGGGAAACTTGTCTTAGGGTGCCTGCACATGCAACACGTTGACCCTGACTTTGCCCAACTGTTTTATGTAGGGGAGCTGCAAGGGAAGGAGGGCTGTGTGGATGGGGGCTTTTAGTGCCATTTCCCATGTACAATACATTCCAGCCTCTTTTTTCTTTTGAAGTTTCTGAGTGATGCAATTGGTCAGTATGCTCAGCTACTAACCAAAATGTTGGAGGCTCAAGTCCATCCAGAGGTACCTCAGAAGAAAGGCCTGGCCATCTACTTCAGAAAAATCAGCCACTGAAAACCCTATTGAACACAGCTCAACTCTGACACACATGGGATCCTCATGAGTCAAACTGACATCACAACAACTGGTTTCTGGTTTTGTTTTTTTCTTGACCCAGGTTACTCAGCTAGTCAGTGATCAAGACAGTGCCAGCTCTTCTTAACTCCCAAACCAACACTGTTTTTACCCACGATCTTGTTCCTTAATAGCTAGCCCCTCCTCTTTTCACGCAAGTCCCAGGAACCATTCTTATGTGTGTCAAATCAATTTCTCATAATGACCTATAGGACAGAGTAGAACTGCTCCGATAAGGTTTCCAAGGCTATAACTTTAGGGAAGCAGACAGCCACATTCTTCCCTAGAACTTTAGGGAAGCAGACAGCCACATTTCTCCTGCAGAGAGGCTGCCAGTCTTTCAGTTAGCAGCCGAGTGCTTACCCATGGTGCTACCAAGCCTCCTACAGGAACCACTACACAACCCATATTGCAGATGGGGAAATTGAGAAATTGAGAGAAGCTACCTGTGTAGCTCAGTAGGGTAGGGATGGGGAGGGAGACAAGTACAGGGACCAGTGTTGTGCCATATTTTGGGAAATTCTTCAGGGAGATACTACAGCAGAAATCTGGTTCCTAGTCTGAAGGGAGACAAGAAGAATTTATAAAAATACTGTGAGAAGAACAAGAAGAAACTCTAAGAGGCCTCAGCTGGCATTGCAATGGAATCTAGACAGCTAGTCTAAAGGCTCCCTGGGGAACACTGGGCACAGCATGAAAGGAGGGCACCAAGGCAGCACAGAGAGAAGGTAGGGCACCTTACAGTAGAGAAAGGCTGACAGTGGTATTGGTCATGGTTGAGAAAGATCATAGGTATTAGGGAGCAAAGTAGTGATATGGGAGGAGGAGCTGTGAACTTTAGGACCCAGGATAAAAAATCAGACCCTTAATGGTCTTCCCCATATAGCCCTCCATCTCAAATTATAAAAACCTTCACCTAGTCAGGAAGATACCATTCCTCCTCACCCACTGCCTCCCACTGCAGCAGGGAGGGGCAAAAGGATGTGAAGGGGGTTCCCTAGCCTATGTGGGACCAGAAGGGACTCCCCTTCACAGGCCCTGACCTTCACTGAGGAGAGGGGCTGTGCAGGGGATTCCCTTCAGGGTTCCCTTCTCATCTTGACGATAAAAAACTACTGGGCTATGCTCCCCACACTCCTCCTCAGGTTTGAGAGCAGTTAGCATGCAGAAGAAAAAAAGGAGGCACAGAGCAGGGGCCATCCAGGGACACCACCCAGATGGAGTTACATAGGCACTTTTCGAAGTGCTTCCACATTTGCTCTTCCCTGTTTGCCATGAAAGGCCTTTAGAGACAATATGAGAGAAAGTGACCAAGGTCACCATTCCAGGAGTGGTAGAGCCAGAATTAATGCTAAGATTTCCTCTAAATCTACACCAGACCTATTTTAAAAAAAAAAAACTTTATTTTTTTAATTACAAAATTAAACACCCTCGTTGTCAGCAAATGCAGACGTTTCAGACTGCATGGTTTATGAATTGAGAGGCCGGTAATACCACCCCCAAAGTAGTTTTGTAATCTACTAGTGAGTGCTTCCAGATTGTTCCAGCGTCGCCAGATAGCAGACTCTGGTCCCGGGGCGCAAATCCGGGCCGGAAGGCGCAGGGCAGGGCCACGCCGCGGCGTCGCAGGCTCTGCCGTGGCTCACGCCACACTTCAGAGGACAGACGGCCGGGAAGTCTGTGCCAGGTGGGGCCCCGCCGGGTGGAGCCGAGGGAAGCCGCTCCTTCGCGAGGGAGCCCGCGTGGGTTCCAGCCAGGATTCCATTACATCACCCGGCGGCGCGGAGCCGCAGCTCTGTAAACACCGCCGTAGACCATTGGCTACCGAACCACGGTACGACCCAATAGCAAGATAGTATGTAAATTTGACACGGAGCAATCACTTCTGGGGCTGATGTATGCAAATAAACGTCAAATAGACGTCATGGCGAAGTTGGGGGTACCCTGGGATGAGAAGAAAGAAGTCCCGACATCTGTATAGGACTAGTTGGGGACTTACCATTCCGGAAGCCCTGAGGCGATGTCGTGTAGGGTTTCCGTTCTTTACAGAAGCAGAAAGCCTCAGCTTTATCCTGCAGAGGTTCGAACTGCTGATTTTGGGGTTAGCAGCCCAACGTATAACCCATTATGCTACCAGCGCTCTTATCTCTTCTGAATTGTCTTTTCAGTTAGATCCCGTTGATATTTAGTGAATCTGAGAAGTGGTGCAAAAATTGACTTTAAGTCAACTTAAAAACGAGAGGAAGGGAAAAAATAAGAAATCAAGAGATGCAGTGAACACAAGACACAGGTCCCTGTTAAACCTTCTTACAAATCAGTAATAAGTGCCATAAAAAGAAGTGAAATGCAGATTGCAATGAGATACTTAACTGGGAGCTGTCATTTAGAAGGGGGGAGGTGAACAAAAGACGGCTTCCTTGAGGAAGCAGATTTTCAGTGGAGATCAGGAGTTGTTGCTGGTGTTAAGTGCCGTGGAGTCGGTTCCGACTTATAGCGACCCTGTATGGGGTTTCCGGGAGTCCTGGTGTGGCGCTGTGCGTTAATGCGTCAGACTATAAAGTCGTTTGAACTGCAAGGTCAGTGGTTCAAGCTCACCAGCTGCTCCTTGGAAACCTTATACAGGGTCGCTATGGGTCGGAATGGCACTTAACAACAACATGGGGTTTCCGAGGAGTGGTTGGTGGGTTTGAACTGCTGGCCTTATGGTTCACTGTCCAGTGCTGATCCTTCAGCACCACACTAGAAGTGGCAGGATTTATACCCAGAGCAGTGTGATCTCAAAGTCTATACATCAACTAACTCACAATGCTGTTGCCTCTCAGAGATTCAGACGAGTGTACTGATTTGTCCTGCATTTCATGGCTTGTGACAGAACTGGGACCCCTGCATGAATCTGAGAGTTTTTGCTCCATGTGTTACTAAAGGAGACAGAGTTTAAGAAAGCTGGGCCCTCCCAGCCCAGGTTAGACTTAGGTTTCACTGAGTTTGAGAGAGATTGAAGTCTTTAAGTGGCTGTCTCAAGGAGTCTATTGCTGGCTAGCTCTGGAGTGCCTGACTGGCCTGGCAGCAGGGATTAGCTGGATCTTGTGTGCTGTCCCTGTTGCCAAGCGACGCTGCTCCTCCCTAGCAGAGCCAGCTCTGGTTACCAGTGACAAATCCCCAGGGAGAGTCCCCCCCCCCCCAGGGACACAGACAGGCCGGCGGTGGCTAAACCCTTCCCCCCACAGGTTTATCTGGTGTTGGGGTGGGAAGCCCCTTGTTCACTGGTATGCTCACTGATAACGCCTTTGTTGTCTGTCTCGATGTTGGCCCAGAACTCAGAGTGGATACCACAAGACACATGAGGAAGAGGGCAGAGACATGGGCACCTCCTTGGTGCAAGCAGATCTTTTGGGGAGTGGAGCTGCAGAAGGTGTTAATGCCTTCTGTGTTATGAGAAGGTGCTATGCCCCCACAGATGAGCACTGAGAAGAGAGAAGTGTGTGTGTGTGTGTGTGTATGTGTGTGTGAGAGAAAGCGTGCGTGCATGTGTGTGCACACCAATCCTGTCATTCTTAGGAGGGGAACAATTTGTCATCAGGGATCTGGAACATCTTACCCACCTTCCATTGCTCTTTTATGATCCACACTTCTCAAGCTTAGGAGTTCCTGCCTGCCAGAGAGCCCCAGATTCAGAATAACCAGGTCCCAGCTCTCTAGGGGTGTCCATTCTACTGAAAGTGTGTGGGGAAAAAAAAAAAAAAAATCAAAACCGAATCTGTTGCCGTCAAGTTGATTCCAGTTCACAGTGACCCCCTAGGACAAAGTCAAATGGCACCATAGGGTTTCCAAGACTCTAAGGAAGCAGATTGCCACATCTTTCTCCCTTTGAGCGGTTCAAACCTTTCAGTTAGCAGCTGAGCACCTAACCACTGTGCCACCAGGGATCCTTACTGAAAGATTTGGGAGAGAATTATTAGAGATTTTACTGTTAGGTAATTTAAAGCGTTCATTTTCTGTTTTTAGGAAGAGGCTCTGGTATCGTAGTGGTTACAAATCGGGCTGCTAACCTCAAGGTCAGCAGTTCACAACTACCAGCTGTTCCACAGGAGAAAGATGAGGCTTTCTGCTCCCGTAAAGATTTACAGCCTCGGAAACCCTGTGCAGGGTCACTATGAGTCAGAACCGACTCCATGATACTTAACAACAACAACAACACAGCATCGATGGACTCAAGCGTGGTAAAGGTAATGAGGTTGGCCCAGGATCAGGCAGTGTTTTGTTTTGCTGTGCATAAATAAGGTCGCTATGAGTCGGTACCGACTCTATGGCACCTAACAACAACATGTACATGAAAAAGGTGCACTGGTGGCACTGTGGGATAAGCATTAGACTGCTAACCACAAAGTTGGTAGCTCAAACCCACCAACTTTCTACTCTTGTAAAGATTTACAGTCTTGGAAACCCTAAACATGATCACTATGAGTGAGAATACACTCAGTGACGGTGCTTGGAGAGCTGCGTTTTAAATGAAAACTTCCGTTAATTTGAACAGTTATATAGGATTTATGCT
>NW_006408656.1:4647468-4648042 GCF_000296735.1 Chrysochloris asiatica
CAGGAGAAAGATGAGGCTTTCTGCTCCCGTAAAGATTTACAGCCTCGGAAACCCTGTGCAGGGTCACTATGAGTCAGAACCGACTCTACAGTACTTAACAACAACAATCCAATTGAAGTTGGCAATCTGGACCTACCAGCGGCACTAAAGAAGAAAGGCATGGCTATCTGCTGCCATTAAGATTGAAGCCAGGTTACTGGTGTGGTGTGTAGGATAAAGCACTGGACCAAAATGTCCATTTGAACCCCAAATTTGACGGTTCAAATTTACCAGCTACTCCTTGAAAACCCTGCACCAGGTCTCTATGAACCAGAAACTAACTCAACAGCACATAACAGAAACCAGCTGACTATTTTCATCAAAGATTCTATAAAAAAATCCTGATCGAGAGGAAGAATAAGCAGAACAGAATTTAAAATTCTCAAGGACTCATCTTCCTGGAGGCACACAGGTTGGACAACTCCTGAAATTATGGCCTAGATTAGGGGAACCTTGTTTCTACCAAAATTTGTAATATCACTCGTGGGCCACACAAAATTATCAACTTAAAATTTAACCTGCTATATTTGGTCAA
>NW_006408656.1:4648821-4649306 GCF_000296735.1 Chrysochloris asiatica
ACAATGTGATGGCTAGAACTTCGGTTACCTTTTTAGGACCAGACCAAATGACTTTGAGGGCCTTATAACAGCCCATGGACCGGACGTTTCCCACCCCTGGCCTAGATAACCTTTAAACCTTCAACCAAAAATATCCCCTGAAGTCATCTTAAAACCAAGCAATGGTTTTGTTTAAATAGTAAAAAATGTCTGCCTTGAGAATTATGTTCTTTTAAGAACTATCTATATGGAATCAAACTGAGACCAGTGACAAGAGACATTCAATGGGAGCATTAGGAGTCAGTGAGTGTCTGTTAATGGGGGGACAGCTTTGAAGAGGGGCGTGAGAATGACAGCAAATGTGAAGAAGTAATCAATGTAGCTGAGTTGTACATGTTGTTGTTAAGTACCGTGGAGTCGGTTCCGACTCATAGCGACCCTGTACAGGGTTTCCGAGGCTGTAAATCTTTATAGGAGCAGAAAGCCTCATCTTTCTCCCGTGGAAC
>NW_006408656.1:4649406-4649974 GCF_000296735.1 Chrysochloris asiatica
CCGATTTGTAACCACTACGCAACCAGAGCTCCTTGAGTTGTGCATGTATAGACTGTTAAATTGGTATATGGTTTGCTATGTGTATTCTTGACAACAACAAAATAAATAAATGAAAACAATTTTTGTTTTCTAATTACAGTCAGGAAAACCCTATGGAGCAGGTCTATTCTGTAACACATGGGGTCACATAAGTTTGGATTTACTTGAAGGCAATGGATTTGGTTTGGTTTTGGTTTAAGTGTCTTGAAGGAATAGAACTGGAGTGGCCATAAATCACAATTCTTACCTCAGGATCTTCATACAGCTGGACTTGACACCAATCTTATTTCATTTTATTATATTTTCCTGCTATCCCCCAGGTGCAATTTCATTGCCCTCCACCCTATAGCATGTATTTTCATTTTACTTTCCACTCATTTTCTTATTTATACAATATTGCTTGGTGTTCCTTGCATTTGGAGTCCTGGTGTGGAGCTGTGGGTTAATGCGCCAGACTGCAAAGCCGTTTGAACTGCAAGGTCAGCGGTTCAAGCTCACCAGCTGCTCCTTGGAAACCCTATACAGGGTC
>NW_006408656.1:4650739-4682786 GCF_000296735.1 Chrysochloris asiatica
GCTATGGGTCAGAACCGACTCAATGGCACTTCACAACAACAACAACATCTTACATTTACATAAGTTTAACAAATATTGTACTAATGGTCTGCTGTGAAGTATTCATTTTAGATAATAAAAACATTCATTATCAATATAATGCTACCGCTTTCATATAAAATGTACAAGATTACAAGGTGAAAAGTACACAAAAATGTTTAAGAGATCAGAACACAGAACTTCAAAGAAATGCAGTAGTAAATTACAGGGGCGGCATCATACTCACTAAGTCCACACACACCCCCAACTCCCACCCCACCCCCAATGGTTTGGAAACCCTGGATCAGGTGCTCTCAGGAAAAGGAGGTGTGTCTGGTCCCTGGGAGGTGACATATGGCTCTCCCCTTTCCAGTAGCCAATCAGAGTGGGACCTTGTCTCCAGGTCCCATGAGTGCAGTGGCAGGAGGCTATGCATGAGATGTGAGGGTGGGAGTGTAGTGCAGTCCAGAATGATGGGGCATGCGGCCCTGGTCCCTCTGCACCTGCCAACACCTCCACTTCCTCCAATGGCTCAGGCTCCTCTTCCTTTTCTCTTAGGAGCCCTTAGCGGAGGACCCAGAAGAACCAAGTCCCGCTCTCCTCCATGCTGGCTGTAACCATCACAACCCACTTGTGCAGGCAAGATCTCTGGCTCCCAGCATCCAATGAGGCTTCCAGTGGACACAGTGTGTCCACCAGCTGCCTCAGCTCAGACTGGTGAGTGGGATGATCCCTCCGGCACTCGCACCATAAATGTCCAGACACCGAGTCATTTTGGAACCGTCCTCTGCAAGACAAGCAGGGCCACCTCCCAGAGAGGTCTGGGTAATCGGAGCTGCCGCTGGCTGTCAGGTCATTTCAGGAGCACGGGGTGGTCAGCTGATCCTTCTAGTTAGCATTTATCATGACCCCCTGCCCAGCCCTTCATAGTCACAGCTCTCTGCAGCCTCTGGGAGCCAGGGACAGGGCTGGAGGGAGACTTGTAACAAGGAATGGTTTGCTTCCTACTTCTCACTGTTGAACAAGCACCTTAGAGCCCCTGTTCTCCCTGTAGAGCTATGGGGGAACACACATGGTCCTAGATGGGATCAGAAGCACTCTGCTGCTTCTGAGCACATTTTTCACATCCTCCCTCCAGCCCAGCCCAGCAGACGGCCTGGACACTCTCCTTTCTTTTTTTTTTAAGGTTTTTATTGTGGATTGAGTGAAAGTTTACAGGGCACATCATCAGTTTCACATTGAACACTTCATATAACTTGTTTCATTACATTGATTACCAATCCCCTCCATACATCATCAGTCAACAGTGTTTCTCTCTATTCTCTCTGGCTTTTTTCCTTTTTTTGGCGGGCGGGGGGGAGGGACTTTGCCTTTTTGGAATTTACAGTCTTGGCTTTTAGGGAAGGTTTTTACATTTATTTGTGGATATCCAGGGCTCATGTATGTGATTACTAACAAGCATAACTGAATAATCAGATGAGGGACAGTTTGCTATGTCTGCTAGGTGGCTAAAGTCTGATCCTCAGAGCCTATGGTTTGGACGGTCTGCAACACACTCTCCTTTCTTAAACTTGAGACCAGGCCACCAAACAGCCTTGCCTTCAGTTCATTCAATCCTGCAGTCTCTGGTCTTCCTGCCTCGTCAGCGTGCCTGCTGATGCCCCCTCGGAGAAAGCTCTGTGCAACCCCTTTCCTGACTCCTATGGAGACTGATGTGGCACTATAGGATAAGCACCGGACTGCAAGGTCAGTTTGAACTGCAAGGCTGGAGGTTCAAACTCACCAGCCATTCTTCAGAAACACTATACAGGGTCGCTCGGAGTCAGAATCAACTTGACGGCACTTAACAACAACAACATGGGGAGTAGGAGGTATAGCTTGGTCATTAATGCACTTACAATGTGCCTTTGTAAGTTTGCTGAGCCTCCGTTTCTCACCTGAAAAATGGGAACAGTATCTCCTTTGCCATGTGATTGAGACCATGAGGGATGAAGAACACATTTCAAAATGAAGAACAGTTTTGAAACTAGAGGGAGGTGGCAGTTACGTGTCCCTTGATGGCCATTGTGTTAACTGCTCAACTACTAAACGAAAGGAGTTCTGGTAGTGTAGTGGTTACAAATCGGCCTGCGAACCTCAAGGTCAGCAGTTCGAAACTACCAGCTGTTCTGCAGGAGAACGATGAGGCTTTCTGCTCCCATAAAGATTTGCAGCCTCGGAAACCCTGTACAGGGTCACTATGAGTCAGAACCAACTCCACGGCACGTAAGAACAACAAAAACAAAACAAAAGATTGACAGTTTAACACACATACCTACCCGACCCACAAAACTCCTCAGAAGGAAAAGTGGATAATCTGCTTCCAAAAGGTCACACTTCTATTCAGACACACATTGAAACGAATGGAGTTCCATGAGTCAGAAAAGAAGAAAAAGAAAAAAAAACAGAATACATTCTGGAAGTCAGATGTTGTTTATATCCAGTTTGGGTTTATACCTAGTTCTGTTGAGTTGTGTGGCCTCAGGCAAACAAGGTAAATTTTTTTCTACCTCAGACTTCCTCATGTAGAGGGGAGACAACTGTCCATCCCCCTTTTGTTGGGTCCAGTGAGTTTCTGTGCATAAAGCACTTACACAGCTCCTGGCACGTGGTCAGCCCCATGTAAGTGTTGGCTATAATTAGACGATGTTTAGAGATCACTTTCCTCAGCCTTGGCTCCTAATAAGCTCTGTGAAAATAGTTGTTATTTTTAACTTCTTTCTCCTTCACTATCTTAATCCCCTTCATAAACTCACCTACATTTTGTTTTACAATTCCCTTTAAGTATTGGTTAATCTCTCCTCTTTTGTTGCCAACCTGGTGCCATTATCAATATCCAAACAAAATCCATTGCTTTGAGCTGATTCTGACTCACAGGAACCCGATAGGACTGCGAAGAACAGCCCTATAGTGTTTCCAAGGCTGTAACCTTCATGGAAGCAGCCTGCCACATCTTACTCTGGTGGAACAGCTAGCAGCTGATGAGTTCAAACCTTTCAGTAAAGAGCAGAGCATTTCACTATTGTGCCACTAGTACAATGTTGTGGTTGTTGTTGTTAAGTGTTGTCAAGCTGGTTCTGACTCATAGCGATCCTGTATAGGGTTTCCAAGGAGTGCCTGGTGGGTTTGAACCACCGACCTTGTGGTTAGCAGCCCTATGTTGATCCTACAGCATCACACCAGGACTAGAGTAATAGGTGTGTATACATAATATTTGCTTTGTGTTTGCTTTCACAAAGCATTCACATGCTCTTGTCTAGGCCTTCCCAGCAAACCCGTGAGCTGGCAGTGCAGAGCATGTCATTGCCCTCATTTGAAGGGTGTGATCTGTCTAGAAGCATCAGCTGCTAAGGGGTGTGTCCAGGACACTGGGCAGGGTATTAGTACCCAGTACCAGAGCACGCCGGATGCTGCTGCCAGGGCATGCCAGCTCCATGATGCCAGGGTAGATTAGCACAGGGGGCCTTCTGTTTCCGGTCACAACCATCAGAGCACCCATAGAACCCAAGGAGAGGCCTGTGGGTTTTATAAATATCTTCCATCCCAGCAACTGGTTGAGTCCGAACCGACTCCATGGTACTTAACAACAACAGCAACTGGGGATCCCAAAGTGCTGTACAATGCTACCCTCTACTGGCCATAAGTGGCACTGCTGCCTTTTGAAATGAGAAAATGGTCCATTGTTACGCAAAGGAGTCCTGGTGTGGCTCTGTGGAATAAAGCACTGGACCTCAAGGTCGGCTTGAACCATAAGGTCGGCGGTTCAAACTCACAAGCTGCTCCTTGAAAACCCTATTATAAGATCGTTGTGAGTCAGACAGACTCCACGGCACATAACAACAATTTACACAAAAATCCTACTACGTGCCAGGCACCCTTCTAGGAACTACAAAATGGAAAAAAGCTTGAAAACTCCCTACTTTCCATTGAGATACTTTCTGGGAGGGATTTTTACTAGTTAAAACATACAACATGATATCATGTAATGAGAAGTATTATGAAGAAAAATACATCAGAATAAGGTAAGCACGCTGCTGCTACTTGACAAGTTGATGGTTGGAACACACCCAGCCCTTCCACAGGAGAAACACCTGGCAACCTGTAAAACTTACAGCTTATAAAACCCTATGGAGCAGTTCTACACTGTCATATGGGATCAGTATGAGCTGAAAATTTGACAGCCTTTAACCACAGCAACAGGTGACTAGAGAGGTCTCTGGGTGATGCAAATGTTTTGCTCTCCACTGCTAACTGAAAGGTTGGTGGTTTGAATTCACCCAATGGTGCAATGGAAGAAAGGTCTGGCAATCTGCTGCCATAAGATTTACAGCCAACTGTAGAAAGGAGGGGACCACGCACAGTGCCACCCCACATAGCTCGTACAACTTCAGGAAATCCCTCACTACAATCAGCATCATACTGGCTGTTTTTGGGGTCTTGCTGAGACACAAGCAGCTACCAGTTGCTTCTTTTCTAGAGTGGTAGTGGGGCCAAGGATCAGAATCACAAGCAGCCTGCTCACCTGCCTGGGCCCAGACCTGAATTTGGAATTTCAATCTTGGTTCTCTGGCATCCTCATTAAAGGATCGTGAGCAGCTGGTTTCTCCTCTCTGAGCTCCAGGTCCTTCATCTGTAAAAACCCAGTTACCATTGAGTTAACTGACTCAACCTAGTTCCCCTTTTTGTGTCACAGTAGAACTGTGCTCCCTGGGGCTTTTTTTTTTTTTTTTTTTTTTAAGTTTTTATTGTGATAATTTACATGGGAGAACAGCAGCTTTACACCATCGTTTCATTGCAATGATTAAAATCTCCTCCGTGCATCATCATTCAACAGTATTTGCTGCCATTCCTTCTGTTTTTTTGCCTTTTTGGTTTTTTGGGGTGGGGATAGTGGGGATGTACGCAAAAACACTCAGGAATGTATAATAATTTAAACAACCAAAAGGCGCATTCTACAAGCCTATCTCCTGGCCACCAACTCTCAGTCCCTCTCTTTCCATGAATCTAGAGTCCTCAGCTGCTCCTTCTCTCCATGTCCTCATCTCTGCCTCCATCTCTTGTGTCGCTGCTTCTCTGGATAGGGTCCCGCATTCCGCTTGTGCTCTTTGCCCTTCATGGTCCTAGGGTCCTATTTCTGAACTGTAAATTAACTATTCCCCCGTTTTTGTTACAAAACTTCTGCCTTTACAGTTGTGACAGTTGCAATTAGTCATGATAACATTTACTCACTATTGAATCATAAGAATCTTATCCCCATCACCTTTCACCAGACCCATCTAGACAAGATGAAAACTGTTCAGTGGGGACTCGATCTTCTCCCGCAAGCTCTTAAACTAAACTCCCTCTTGAAACTTTGTAAGTCAGTCGTTTCGTGCCTTTATCGCCCCCTCATTTTAGGTAGCCAGTGTCTAAGTTGCCCATCCCTATCAACCCTGTATAAAGAGGGGATACTTGATGTGAAGACTCCTTCCCTCTCAGTTGGTATTTTGAGCTACTACATCCATAAGTATAGGTCAAGTTCATCAAATTGTAACAATTTACACTCGTTTCCTTTATCAAAAATTGTTTTTTTTTTAAATCTTCCTCTAGTCGAGTTCTGATTATCAAGACATCAAGGCTAGGTCAGATGGGTACTATCTGCAAGTTTGGGTGTTCTTGTACAGCTCCCCTCACTTCATATCAGCTGGAGGCTTCACTCTCAGCTCTAGTCCTCTATGGCTATGTCCTTGTCCATGGGCTCAGGAGTCCCCAGGTCTCACCACACTTTGGACCAACCAGCCCTTCCTCTTCTCTCTCTCATCTCCAGGTCAACGGGAGTCAATGGACTGTGGTTGAACTCAGCCCATTTCTTCATTGCTGCCTTTCCCCCTCTTCCGCTCACCAGTAGACCAATATGGTCACCAGCAAGTTTACATGCCTGCTCGTGTGTTCCCTTTGAGTTTCAGTCTTGGAGAGGAGTTTGTCCTGAAGGGACTTCATTGCTAGCCTTGATGTCTTCCTGGGGTTTTCAATGACTGATTTTTTGGCAGTATATCACCAGGCCTTTCTTCTGAGGACTCACACTTCTAACCAATCAAAGAACAGCCAAGTGCATTAACTATTTGCACCATCCAGGGACAAGAAGAAGAAAAAAGAAAATCCTGTGGGGTGCATTTATAGTTGGAAGCAGGCATAGTGGGAATCAATGCCACAGCAATGGGTTTGGGTTTTTTTGGATAAAATGACTAGAGAAGACTGAGAGTGTTAATTAAAAAGGGAGGTCAGAGAAGGGCCCTCTGAGAAAGCAGCAATGTCCCAGAGACAGGAGGGAAAGAGCTCTGTGAGCATCTGAGGAAAAGGTCTTCTAGGTAGAGGAAGAATTGAAAGGTTGTGAGATGGAGAAACTCTGGAAGCCCTAGAGAAATAATGAGGCCCACAGAGGCGAAAGCAGTGCTGGAGAGGGAGCAAGTCCAAAGAAGTAGCACCTCCAACCAAGGCTCAAAGTCTCCCTCTTCCTAATGCCATGCACGCTCCAAGAATCATGACTAAACGATGCTGTTGTTAGGTGTATTTGAGTTGATTCCAACTCAGTGCAGGTCCCATCTGACTGGGGGAAACTGCCCCATAGAGTTTTCTTGTCTGTGATCTTTACAAAAGCAGATCACTAGGTCTTTCTCCTGGAAGGTTCTGGAGAGGTTTGAATCACCAACCTGTCAGTTAGCAACTTAGTGCTTAACCATTGGGCCACCAGGGCTCCTTGACTGAAGAATGTTGTTGTTGTTGAGTGCCTTCAAGTCAATTCTGACCGATAGTGACTCTGTATAGGGTTTCCAAGGAGCAGCTGATGAGGTTGAACCACCGACCTTCAGATTCAAATCAGTTTTGCAATGGCAGCACATTACCCACAGTGCCACACCAGAAAGAATAGTCTTGCTAAAAATATAACAAGCATGACAATATCAGGGAACAGTCAATACTTGCTTGCTTATGTGTAGGGTTTTATCATCAATCTGTGAAGTGGGTGGCCCTGCCGGTCATTTCACCCTTTTGCATGTGGAGAAACTGAGACGTCTGAGACAGGTAGAGAGAGCTTAGCTGGTTTGCCTATGGACAGAAATATAAAGGCAGGGAGCAAGGACTTGAACCTAAGGTTGTCTTACTCCATGATTTTAACCATGAGTTAAGCATATGGAAAAGAGCCCTGGTGGTATGTGACTTAAGCATTGGACTGTTAACCTCAAGGTCAGTGGTTCAATCCCTCCAGCCACTCTGGGAGAAAGACAAGACTGTTTCGTAAGAATTTACAGTCTTGGAAACCCTATGGAGCAGATCTATTCTAGTCTGTAGGGTGATTATTAGTTAGAATTAACTGAATGGTAGTAGGTTTGAGCATCTGAGGGAAAAAAACAGGACCTAAAACAGTATGTGGAGTCCTTGTGTGGTGCTACAGGATAAGTACTGTATTGCTAACTACAAGGTTAGCAATTCAAACCCACAACCACTATAAAGAAAAAGAAAAGAAAAGAAAAAACTGGTTGTCACTGAATCGACTGTGACTCACAGAGACCTCATGTGTTTCAGGGTACATCTGTGTCCCATAGAGTTTTCAAGGGCTGATTTTCAGATGTGGGTTGCCAGGTCTTTCTTCTGAGGTACCTCTGGGTAGACTGGAACCACCAACTTTTGGGTTAGCAGCTGAGTGCATTCATGATTTCTCTCACCCAGAAACTCCAGGAGGAGGGTAAAATATGTGCCAATCTCCATATGAGCTTGGCCACTTAAAATGGTTTTGTTTGTTTGTTAAGTGCCGTCGAGTCGGTTCCGACCCAGAGGGACCCTATACAGGGTTTCCAAGGGTGTAAAAGATGAGCAGAGAGCCTCATCTTTCTCCCGCAGAGCGGCTGGTAGTTTCGAACCACTGACCTTAAGGTTCGCAACCCGAATCTACTTAAAATGGTAAGTATTAAAAAGTGGGAGAAAGATGAGGCTGTCTGTTTCCATTAAGATTGATAGTTTCAGAAACCCTATACAGGATTGCTGAGTTGGGACTGACCTGAGGGCAGTGAGTTTGAGTTTGGGTTGTTTTTTTTAAGAGATCCAAGAGACAGATTTGGAGGAACATTGCTGGTCAGGAAGAATACAAAGCAAAACTCACCACAACTACGACCTCTTTTAATGGCATGAGGCATATCCTATGACTTGGATAGTTAGGCCAGGACCAAACATTGGGCACCCCTTGTGAATGTTGCTAGATAGTTGGGATGTTTATATGTTTGTTTGTTTAAAAGAAAAACTGAAGGTGAGCAGATGAGGCAGCCGCACTGCACAGACCCTCTACAACAAAGATATGAGAGACAAAATAAAACAGACACAGACGAAAGTTTTGAGAGGTGGATGGAGTGCTTGCTGGGAAAACAGGCCAAGCAGGGATGGAGAGAGAGGGAGACTGGTGAATGGCTGGCCAGATTTGGCTCAACCATCTTATGAGCAGCTTTGGCAACTGAGGGAGGCCTGGCAGAGCAAATTTGAGAGGGCAACAGAAAAGGTGTGATTTCTTCTTTTTCCCCATGCTACCCTGGTGACCAGCAGTGTGGCCAGCTCCCACCCTCATACACCCCTAATGCAGACCCTACTCTCTGGGAGTTCAAAGTCGTGTGGTTTGGAGCCACAGTGGTAAGAGGTGGGGACCGGATGCACCTCTTTGGTGTGCCGCTTTGGTGTCTGGATTCAGGGGGGTGCTCTTCTACAAAGCCCTCAGAGCCACCAGGACAACATTTAACCAGTCATCCTGCCCCCAGCGTCCCTGTGGTCCTAACAGACACTGAAACGAGCTCCATCAAGGGTCCCCAAGAACTACTTCCAGGCTGAGTGCCCTAAATACAGGTGACACCAAAGCCAATAGAAATTCCATCTAGGGCCAGGACTCTGTTATCATTTCCCTTCCACAACCACCTCTTAAGTTCCTTGAATTACAGGACCCCCCTTCCCCACAGAGATTTCTGCCCTTCTGGTCCAACTGCACTGTTTATTTTTACAAATACGACAACCCCAGAACGCTCCAGAAAGAAACAAGAGAGAATGGCTCAAACAAATAACCAAGATGCAGAAACAGAAAAGGTTTTGAGGAAGAAAAGGTAATGGAACCAACTGAAAAAGAATTCAAAAGAAAGATATCTAGGTACCTTCAAAAGATCAATAGAAAGATTGAGGAAAGTAAGTAGAACACAGTAAGAACTTTATAAGAATTCAGGAGAATACTACATGAACAAACAGACAAAATGAATGCAAATTTTGAAACAATATTAGAAATATGGCAATTAGAAATTCAGATTAATACTAAGAACCAGAAGTGTACAATACATTGAAAGAGCAAAGAGTAGATGGAAAGCAATTGAAGTCTGAATTAGTGAGCTTGAAGATAAATTTCTCAATGCTAGTATGCTTGAAGAACAATCCGAAAATAGAATGAAAAAGTCTGAAGAAAGTCTCAGAGTTATGTGGAACACCATGAAGTGGAACAACTTATGGTGATCAGAATAGAAAGAGACAAGTACAGAGAAAATTAGTGAAGAGTTGTTGAAGAAAACTTCCCTAACATCATGAAAGATGAGAAAATAAGCACACAAGAAGCTGAATTAACTCAAACAGGATAGATCCCAAAAGAAAATCACCAAGACATGTCATAACCAAATATTCCAAAAACAAAAATAAGGAAAGAATCCTGAAAGCAGTTCGAGAAAAACAAAAAGTTACATACAAAAAAGAACCAATAAGGCTAAGCTCTGATTTCTCAATAGAAACCATACAGACAAGAAGGCAATAGGATGACATATTCAAAACTGAAAGAAAAAGATTTCCAACCAACAATCATATATCCAGCAAAGCTATCCCTCAAAGACAAAGGCAGTGAAGTTAGGACATTTCCTGATAAACAGAAATGAAAGGAATTTGTGATGACCAGACAAACTTTATAAAAAATGCTAAAGGGTGTTCTTTGGACTGAGAAGCAACAGCAGTAGCCAACAATCTGAGATGACCATGCATGACAACTCCACCCAGAACGCAATTCAGATACAGAAGAATTTAAGGTAAAACAACCAGTAAGACTGAAAATAGAGAATCAGAGATAGCAGTGTATAATGAAGTCAACTACAAAGCAAAAAGAGGAAATAGCGTAGATAAAGAACTTTCAAATGGCAAAGAAGTCAAGTAGATTTTAAGATAAAACACAGCATTTTAAGTGGGGGAAAATAAATTACATGGTGACCTCAAGGAAAAGTAATATACCTGCACATCAAAATAAAGAGAGGAAAATCAGGAAGATTTAGTAAACATTAACACAACATAAATGAAAAAAAAAAAAAATCCGCAAACAAAATGATCTTAGCATAGAAAATTATGTGGAACAAAGAATCCAGCAGCACCACACATACACACACAAACACACAAAGAAAAATGACAACAATCAATTCATACCTATTGATAGTTACACTGAATGTAAATGGACTAAATATACCACTCGAGAGACATAAGGAACAAAACGGATAAGAAAACCGGATCCTTCAGTATGTTGTCTATAACATACATATCAAAAAGATAGAGACAGCCTAAATGTCCTTCAGCAGAAGAATGGTTAAATGAACTTTGGTACATACACACAATGGAGTACTACACAGTGTTGAAGAATAACGAATCTGTGAAACATCTCACAACATGATCAAACCTGGAGGACATTATACAGAGTGAAATCAGCCAATCACAAAAGGACAAATATTTTATGAGGCCAAGGTTGTAAAAGTCAAAAATAAAATAAAAGGTTTCATCGATAAAGAAATTTATGATGGTTATGGGGGGATTAGTCATGGACTAAAGGGTAGATGCATGTTAACATGGGTGACGGCAGGCAACATATAACAAAAGGGAAGTTAGCAGAGGAAAGATGAAGGTAGCACAAGACAGGGAGGAATGCAATAGGTTAAGTGAATACAGGTAAATAGTGTTAACTGTTAATACATAGAGGGGATTGCAAACATGCAATGAAGCAAAGAATATGATTTGATGAATGTAAAATGAATGATCTGTTTTGTAAATCTTCATACAATTCACAATAAAAAGTTGTTTAAAAAAAAAAAAAGAAGACCTAAGGTAATACATCAGAATGTGATGAACTCTGAGGGGGTAAAGTGTGTCTTTCCTTCCATGGGGACAAGAGGAGGTAGAAAGGTGTTTTTCCCCTATAAGGCAGGAGAAAGCACCTCATACTTGGATAGTCTTTTTCCATTTTTAATGTGTCTTTCCTTAAAAACCAGGTGCCAGCTCGTTGATTCTGATGCAAGGAGACTACATAGGTGTTTTTATTGGCTGATTTTTTTTTGGAAGTAGATCTCCAGGCCTTTCTTCCAAAGGCAACCTTTATGTTTGCACCACCTAGGAACTCTTTCTTTGATGTTGTTGTTAGTAGGTGCTGTGGTGTGCGCGCAGACTCATAGCGACCCTATGCACAGCAGAAGGAAATACTGCCAGTCCTGCTCCATCCTCACGTTTATTATGTTGAACTCATTGCTTCAGAGCCACTGTGTCATTTCATCTCGTTGGGAGTCTTCCTCTTTTTCCATGACCCTCTACTTTGAGTTGCGCACCATCAGCAAATGAAGATCTCAAAAGCTTTTCTCCATCCACGTGATTAAGATCCACTCTATTTTGAGAAGGCAGCTCTTCTTCATTCTTATTTTGAGCGCCTTCCACACTATATTAGACAATGTTTCGCTGCTATTCTTAAGAATTTCTGGGGCTAATCCCTCAGAAGTAATGGGTGACCCTGCTGGTATTTGAAAAACCCGTAGCATAACTTCCAGTATGCAAACCACCACAGAATAATAACAAACTGACAGAAAAGTGGAAACTCTACCTTCCTGCATTTAGTTCTACCAACAACCATTTTACAGGGAAAGTAACAGCCTTAGGCCGTCAGCAACTCTTGTGCAGATAGATGCCTATGACATTGCTAAGACCACCACCCACATATCCATATTCTGAGCCCACAGGGGTCATGTCAAAGAGGGGAAAGACATAGCGGTTTAGGGCAGGTTTGAGACTTCATGGCCAGAGGGGTAGGGGAAAACGAAAGGGAAAATAGTTCCGAAATCTGTCCAGCAGAGGGCGACGCTGCTCCAAGCTCTGAAACCTCCCCGAACCACGCCCCCCTGCCCCCCACCCTGCGGGAACTGCGAGTTCTCTAGACTTTTACTAGGAAGGAGTGCTGCGGGGCGCTTCGCCACGGTTCCCGAGAGTATAGAGGCCTAGGATTAGAGGAGAGGCTGATGGTGGAGGGATGACGAAATAGGGTGGCCCCTCAGGGCAGGTCTGTCCCAGGGTCTATCAGTGTGTGTGCTGGGGTCAAAGGTGCGCGGGCGCCTCGTGTCTACACCCGGGAGAGCTAGGTGGGAGCGCGCAGGAAGTGCGGTCTGGCAGGAGTGAGCGCGTGGAGGGAGACGGTCAGGGCAAATGTCTGTGGGACTTCCTAAGAGGGCAAGATGCGCTGCTTCTCCCAGCAAGCAGCCTGAGTCCCCAACTCCACCCCAAGCCCAGCTAATGGCGGCTGCACTGCCAGGTTGGAGCCTGCCTGCAATTTGGTCCTCAGCCCCTCATCCCATGGGTAGGTGGGAAATGGGGTGACCAAATAGCTGAGCTGTAGCGGTACCCCTACCCACACCCTCACTACAACTGAGGCCCACCCTTGAAGGTCATTCCTTATCCTTTCTCTGAGTTCCCAGAGCCCATCACTCCTTCCTAAGGCATCCCCACAAACCTCCTGACTTCACTTCTTCACTTGGGCAGTCCCACAGCCAAGTCAGTTCCCCAACCTCGTGAATGACTTCCTCACCTCTCCTGCTGCTGCGGCCATTCAACTTACTTTCTCTGGTTTGGTATGGAAAATTAAGGCGACCAGGGATTCATCCCTTCTAACAGGTTTTCCTGGAGAAGGATATCATGTTTGGTAAGGTGGAGGGTCAGAGAAAAAGAGGAAGACCCCCAGAGAGATAGATTGGTAAAATGGCAGCATCAATGGGCTCAAGCGTGGCAACAATTGTGAGGTTGGCCCAGGACCGTGCTTCATTCTGTTGTGCATAGGATCGTTATGAGTCGGTACCGACTCTATTGTTGTTAGGTGCCATCGAGTCGGTACTGACCCTTAGCAACCTTGTGCACAGCAGAACGAAACACTGCCCGGTCCCTAGGCCAACCTCACTACTGTTGCCATGCTTGAGTCCATTGATGCTGCCACTTGGCCAATCCATCTCGTTGGGGGTCTTCCTCTTTTTCTCTGACCCTCCACCCTACCAAACATGATATCCTTCTCCAGTGACTGGTCCCTCCTGACAACATGTACAAAGTATGAGAGAAGGAATTTGGCCATCTTGGCCTCCAAGGAGCAGTCTGGCTGAACTTCTTCCAAAACGGATCTATTGGTTCTTTTGGCAGCCCATGGCACTTTCAATATTCTCCAACATTATAACTCAAAAGCATCAATTCTTCTACAGTCTTCCTTATTCCCTGTCTAGCTTTCGCATGCATATGAGGTTATTGAAAATACCATGGTTTGGGTCAGGCGCACCTTAGTCCTCAAGCTGACACCTTTGCTCTTCAACACTTTAAAAAGGTCTTGTGCAGCAGATTTGCCTTATGCAATACGTCATTTGATTTCTTGACTGATGCTTCCATGAGTGTTGATAGTTGATCCAAGAAGAATGAAGTCCTTGACAACTTAAGTCTTTTCTCCATTGATAAGAATGTAGTTTATTGGTCCAGTGGTGAGGATTTTTGTTTTCTTGACATTGAGATGTAATCCATACTGAAGGCTGTGCTCTTTGATCTTCATCAGTAAATGTTTTAAGTCCTCTTCACTTTCAGCAAGCAAGGTTGTATCATCTGCATTTCACAGGTTGTTAATGAGTCTTCCTCCAATCCTGATGCCACGTTTTTCTTCATAGAACCCAGCTTCTTGGATTATTTGCTCAGCATAAAGGTTGAATAAGTACGTAGAAAGAATACAACCTTGTCACACACCTTTCTTAATTTTAAACCATTCAGTGTTCCCGTGGAGTCGGTTCCGACTCATAGCGACCCTACACAGGGTTTCCGAGGCTGTAAATCTTTACGGGAGCAGAAAGCCTCATCTTTCTCCCGCGGAACCACTGGTAGTTTCGAACTGCTGACCTTGCGGCTCACAGCCCAATTCGTAACCACTACACTACCAGAGCTCCTTTCCCATGTTCTATGGCACCTAACAATTACAACAGCAACAGGTTTTCCTGTATGTGCCAGCAAAGCTCTTCTGCAAGCCCAAACCTGGTTTATACAATCAAGTCTCAAGAGCAGGGAGCACCGTGGCTCCATACAATAAACATGGATTGAGAAGCACAAGGTCCACAGTTCAAGCCCACGAACTGCTCTGTGGAAGGAAGATGAGGCTTTCTGCTCCCCCAAAGATTTAAAAGCCTCGGAGACCCTTTGCAGGGTTGCTATGAGTCAGAACAAACTCAAAGGCACTTAATGACCACAACAGTCCCAAGAACCCACTCTCCTTTGGTGGGAATGTTCTCATCTCAAGGCAGGTCAGCCCCTACATCCATGGAACTTTGGTCCCTGTGGAGCTGATCTCCTTTGGCTGCCTGGCCTATTTCAGGTTGCTCCCCCAGGTCCCTTCAACAGAAACTCAGCTATTTTCTCACATCCCTTTGACCCTGCCCACATACCCCTTCTCCAGGAAGTCTTCCTGTCCCTAAGCTAGGTTCTAGGGTCACACAGAGAGAAACCTGCTTCTGCCAGGTACTGGCTATGCTACCTACTACTCTGATTCTCAGTTTCTTCATCTGTAAAATGGGAACGATGATACATAGTTCTCAGAGATACTGTGAGGCAAGAGTGAGGTGATCAGTGAAAGTCCTTAGCACAATGTATGACACATAGGAGGGCTCTGGACGATAGTCCCCCGTCATTTCCTTCTGCACCCCTCTCTGCCTTTGGGCAGGACTAGGGAACTCAGGGTACCCATCCGCCTTGCTAGGGAGACGGACAGGAGCAGATGCAGGGCTCTGTGGGGACCTCAGAGCAGAACTCATGTGCAGGGCTGTGTCTCTGCCTTACTGTGCATGTGACCCGAATGAAGTCCACTCTCTTCCTCCCCTGGCATTATTTAAGGGACAGGAAGAAGGAAATTAGCATTGGGGATCCAGAGCCCCTGAGGCTGCTAGAGAAACAGAAGGCTGGTGGGAGGTGGAGAGGAGGAGGCAGGGTGGGCAGAGCAGGGGGTACCGACCACATGACACTCCCAGCCCTGCTCCTTTTCCTGCCCACCCCCACCCCTCCGCTGAACACGCTCCTTGAGTTAATTTTTAGCATCACAGCTAGCACATTAGTCATTCCCTGTCACCCACCTACACGACAGGAGGCCGCTGTGCCGGTGCCGTCATCCCGTCAGCTGAGAGGTGGGATTCAGCCCCGCCCTGGGCACCCCCTCACCCTCAGAGCTGGGGAAGGGGTACTGACATCACTCCCCAAACTAGCTGTACAGGGAGGGAGACAGGGTGGTGGAAGGGGGCTGGAAATCTGCTGTGGGAGGAGAAAGCCAGGGAGGCCCCCCTGGCTGCCCGTTTCCAAAAGGTGCTAGGCTTTGCCCAGGCAGCTGGTTTCCTGGCAGCCCTGGGCGCTGGGAACAAAGGTGCAAGAGGGTTCCTCCCCTAGACCTGGGCCCCTGGGAGCTGCTGTTTGTCGTCTCTGCAGAGCAGCTGTTCAAACAGAGAGCTTGGGGAAGCTCCATTTTCTTCATCAACTGTCTCCCCGCCTCAGGTGGACCAGGTGCGGGTGCCCAGGCAGGCGCCACCACCCATCCCTGAAGGGATTTCATGAGAGGGCCTCACAGATGTCAGTTACATGTGGTGCTTGGGAGGTCCCACTTGCCCACCCAGATGCGGGGAGATGGTGGCCACCCTCAGATAGCACGGGTCCTAAAAAAGTAGGCACTCATTCAATAAGTGTTTCTTGAGCACCTGTTGTGTGCTAGGCTCTGTGTTAGGCCCAGGGGTGCAAGTGCACACAGGCTGGGATTCCTCCCCTCAGAAAAGCAAAAGAGAGCCACAGAAGAAGTCTGTAATTACCAATTCTGAGTCAGAGTTCTGGAGGGAAAAAAATAGGGGGCTTGATAAAAAATAATGGGGTATGTCTGCCTTGAGCATTGTGCTCTTAAAATCAAACTGACAACAGCAACTGGAAAGATTCCATAGGAAACTTAGGGGGCAGTGAGCATTAATGGGGGAGGCACAACTCAGAAAACGAGGGTGAGCATGGCTGCACAACTCACCAAATGTATTCAGTGTCCCTGAAGTGTGCATGCAGACATTGTTGAAGTGGTCTGTGTTCTGCAATGTATATTTTTCAACAACAAAAATAGATTAAATTATTTAACATTTAAAAAAATACAATAGGGAAGAGGGAACTACGTTTGAGGAAGTCTTAAACACAAGGGTGGAGGAACCAGTCTTTTTGCAAAGAACATGAAAGGTATTCCAGACAGAGAGAATACCATGGACAGAAGGCAGAGACATGAAAGAGGATGGCATAGGTGAGAAATTGGGATAGAGTATTGTTGTTTTTAGGTACCTTCGAGTCCATTCTGACCCCTAGCAACACTGTGTACAACAGAGCGAAACACAGCCCAGTCCTACCCATCCTCACAATTGTTGTTATGTTTGAGCCCAATGTTGTAGCCACTATGTCAAACCATCTTGTTGAAAGTCTTCCTCTTTTTCACTGACCCTCTACTTTACCAAGCATGATGTCTTTCTTTAGAGACTGGTTCCTCCTGATAAGATGTCCAAAGCCTCACCATACTTACTTCTAAGGAACATTCTGGCTGGACTTCTTCCAAGACAGATTTGTTCATTCTACTGGCAGTCCCTGGCGTATTCAATATTCTTTACCAAAAGTATCATTTCTATGGGCACAGGACATGAACAGACACTTCACCAAGGAGGAGATCCAGGCAGCCAACAAACATATGAAGAAATGTTTGCTATCACTAGCCATTGTTGTTGTTGTTGTTAAGTACCATTGAGTCTATTCCGACCCATAGCAACCCTGTATAGGGTTTCCGAGCAGCTGGTGAGCTTGAACAACCAAGCTTGCAGTTCAAATGGCTTTGCAGTCTGGCACATTAACCCACAGTGCCACACCAGCACTAGCCATTACAGAGATGCAAATCAAAACAAATGAGATATCATCTCACACCAGCAATAACAGCAAAGATCAAAAACATGGAGGACAATAAAGGCTGGCGAGGTTGCAGAGAGACTGGGACGCTCCTGCATTGCTGGTGGGATTGCAAAATGGTCCAACCTCTTTGAAAAGGTTGGAAGTAGAAATACCTTATGATCCAGCAATTCCTCCACTTGATATTTACCCACAAGAAATATGAGCCACAATGCGAGTAAATACATGCACACCAATGTTCATAGCAGCATTATTCACAATAGCAAAAAGATGGAGACAGCTTAAGTGCCTGTCAACGGAAGAATGGATAAACAAACTGTGGTACATACACACAATGGAATATTATGCTACCTTGAAGAATAACAGGGAAGCTGCAAGCCACTGCATAACATGGATGAACCTTGAGGACATTATGCTGAGTGAAATTAGTCACAAAAGGAGAAATACTGCATAGATCCATTATTGTAAAAGATTAAGAAAAAGAACCTACACTTAAAGGGGGGGAAATTTTTTTTGCTGGTTACCGGGATGTGTGGGGTGGGTTGAGGGGAAGGAGGAGAAGGTGGAGCACGGGGTAGGAAATAGACACAGGATAGCTTGGGTGCTGGGGGGCAGGGGCACAATACACAAGAAGGGGGAGGAGAATGGAAGAACACAGCGGATGGGAGAACAGTTAGGCAGGTTTGCATGGGCTAAGTGGGACAGAGGTAAATAATGCTGTATGCACAACCTTGGAACAACAGGGTTCTGGGATACAAGGATTGAGACATGGTTTGAATGGGTGAAAGAGGGAAAATAATGTTAAGATGCTTGGCTGTCTTTTGAATCTTAGTTTCCCTTGCCTATCATTGTAAAATAGACACTTTAGGGGGAGAAAAAGGAATAGCCAAAAGTAGCACCATAGAAAGCTTGTAAGTCCGTCTTCTGCCTATAACTGATTGGAATACCTAAAGTGGGGCTACAACGTGCCCAGAGAAGGAGGCTTCCTGTGGAGCCTCTGCATTACATAAGACCATAGGTGGAATCCTGAACAGCATCCAGAATCTTCTGAGGTGGGAAATTCCACTTGAAAGGACAAGCAGACCGGCCTGGAGCAGCTAGAAGAACAGAAGATATTTCTTGAAAGAAAGACCTACAAGAAAAATCAAAAACAATAACTGCAGTCTGATTGACTGCTACAAGAACAAGCAAGTTGTTCGCCTGGAAGCCATCAAGGCAAGTGGTCGGGTCCATTCAGGGCAAACCCCCTTCCAAGACTAAGACTCAAGGGGAATACATGAGCAGGCATGTGGTCTAGCTGGTGACCACTTTGGTCACCGATAAAGGGAAGCAGGGGAAAAACAGCAATGAAGTTGTGAGCTAAGTCCAACCATGTCCAATAGACTCCTATGAACCCAGGTGGAGACCTGGTTGGCCAGCAGTGTGGCAAGACCTGTGGACTTCTGAGCCCAGAGACAGTGACATAGCCACAGAGGACTAGAGCGGAGAGTGAAGCATCCAGCTGGTATGAAGTGAGGGGAGATGCACAAGAACATCCACACTTGCAGATGGTACCCACTTGGCCTGGTTTCAATGGCTGGATGATCAGAACTCGACTAGAAAAGGGGAAAAAAAGAGTAATCTGCTACAATTTGATGAACTTGACCTATATTTATGGATGTAGTAGCTCAAAATAGGGAACAAATTTTTACAGCGAAGACCATTCCCACCCCCTCCGTGTGCAGGGTTGACAGAGATGGGCAACTTAGACACTGGCTACCCAAAAGGGGGTAGTCGCTACAAAGGCAAGAAGTGACTGGCTTACAAGCTCTCAAGAGCCTAGTTCCAGAGGATGAGGGGGAAGGTAGAATCTCCACTGAGTGGTTTCCAATCTTCCTGGTCAGGACTGATGAAAGGAGATGGGAATAAGACCCTTGTGATACAATAGTGAATAATTGCTGTCAGGACTGACTGAGGGTTGGAAATGTAAAGGTAGAAGTTTTGTAACAAAAGGTGGGGAGTGCTTGATTTTGCAGTCCGGGAGCAGAGGTTCCTGGGACCATCAAGGAGAAGCAGTGATGCCAGAAATGGAGGCAGAGATGATGACGTGGAGAGATGGAGCGGCTGGGGACTCCGGACTCAGGGAGGGAGAGAGGCTGTGTGCTGGTGGCCAGGGGGCAGGCATTGTTGTTTGATGATGCATGGAGGGGATTGCAATCATTGCAATGAAACCAAATGTGATAGGATGAATGTAAAACTAATGTTCTCCCATGTAAACCATCACATAATTCACAATAAAAACTTTGGGGGGAAAAAAAAGCATCAATTCTTCCTGGGCCTTCCTTATTTATTGTTCAACTTCTGCATCCATATGAGATCATTGAAAACATCATGGCTTGGGTCAAACATGTCTTGGTCATTTTAACACTTTAAAGAGATTTTTTTCCATAAATATGCCCAATGCAATATACTGTTTGGTTTCTTGACTGCTGCTTTCATGGGCATTGCTTGTCCAAGTGAAATGAAATCTTGACAACCTCAATCTTTTCTTCGTTAACCACAAGTGAGGAGTTCTTTGTTAATGATGTTGAGGGGTAATCCATATTGAAGGCTATAGTCTTCAATCTTCATCAGTAAGTGCTTCAAGTCCTTTTCACTTTCAGCAAGCAAGGTTGTATCATGTTCTTATCACATGTTGTTAATGAGTCTTCCTCCAATCCTGATGCTGCATTATTCATATGGTCCAGCTTCTCAGAGTATTCACTCAGTATACAGGTTAAATAAGTATAGTGACAAGAGGCAAACTCTAACACACACAACTTTCCTGATTTTAAATCATTCAGTATCCCCTTGTTCTGTTCAAAGGTCTATTTACAGGTTCTACATGAACACAACTAAGTGTTCTGGATTTCCCACTCTTTGCAATGTTATCCATAATTTGTTATGACCTACACAGTTGAATGTCTTTGCATAATCAATGAAACACCGGTAAACATCTTTCTGGTATACTCTGCTTTCAGCCAAGATCCATCTGATATCAACAGTGATATCCCTCCTTTTAGTCCTCTTCTAAATCTGGCTTGAATTTCTGGCAGCTCCCTGTCAATGTACTCTTTCAACCATTTTTTAGTTATCTTCAGCAAAACTTTACTTACTTGTAATATTAGTGATATTGTTCAATAATTTCTGATTCTGTTAGCTCCACTTTCTTTGGAATGGGCACAAATATGGATCTCTTCCAGTCAATTGGCCAGTTAACTGTCTTCCAAATTTCTTGGTTTAGACCAGTGAGCAGTTCCAATGCTGCCTCCATTTGTTGAAATGTTTCCATTAATATGCCATCAACTCCTGGGGCCTAGTTTTGAGGTACCTTCACTACAGCTTGGACATCTTCTTTCAATAGTATCAGTTCTTGATAACCTACCATCTCAAAACAGATTTGACACATTACACACTAGTAACTGAACACCAGACAAGTTGTGGGTTGACATCAAAGACATCATACATGATGAAAACCAAAGGTCATTAAGAAGACAAGAAAGAAAGAAAAGACTAAAATGGATGTCAGAAGAGACTCCAAAAAAAAAAAAAGCTCTTGAATTTGAAATAGCTAAAGCAAAAGGAAGAAATGAAGTAAAGAGCTGAACAGAAGATTTCAAATGTCTGCTCAATGAACGGTGCATAGAACTGGAGTTAGAAAACTATAAGTTAAGTACACGCTTGGCATTTCTCAAGCTGAAAGAACTGAAAAAAAAAGAAAAAATTCAAGCCTTGAGTTACAATATTGAAAGATTCCACAGGGAAATTACTGAATGACATAAGGAGCATCAAAAGATTGAAGAAATCCATAAAGTCACTGTACCAAAAAGAACTGGCTGGCATTCATCCATTTCAGGAAGATCATATGATCAAGAACCAATGGTATTGAAGGAAGAAGTCCAAACTACATTGAAGGCATTAGTGAAAAACAAGACTCCAGGGATAGAATGTTATTGTTACTCTAAGTTCCCATCAACTCGGTTCTGGTTCTGACTCATAGCAACCCCATGTACAACAGAAGGAAACACTGCTCAGTCTTGAGCCAGCCTCACAATTGTTATGCTTTGAGCTCATTGTTGCAGCCACTTGTCAATCCATCTTGCTGAGGATCTTCCTCTTTTTTTGTCGATTTTTTACCAAGCATGATGTCTTTTACAGGGACTGGTCCCTTCTGATACCATGTCCAAAGTAGTGAGATGAAGTTTCACCATCTTCGCTTCTTCCATTTCACTTTTTACATTTAAGCCATAGAAAGAGCTGTTCATCAGCAGCTGACCAGAAGGTTAGTGGTTTAAACCCGCCAGTGATTCCTTGGAAACCCCATACAGGGTCATTATGAGTGAGAAATTACTCAACAGCATTTAACAACAACAACAACAGCTTTCTATGGTTTAAATGTAAGAGTTACTTACCCTGCAGCACCATAAAAAGTGAAATGGAAGAAAATATAACGCAAGAATGAAGAGAGAGGCTGGGTCCAGACCGTGGAGGGTTTCATGCAGTATGCTGGCATATAGTTGCAGCGGTTGTGTGTTACACAAAGACTCTTGGTTGCTAAATTGTTGGGCCCGTGTAGCTGCTGTCATCCCAGAAGGGGTACCATCTGTAATTTGTTTGCTTGCCTGGAGGGACAATTTGTTATGGATTGGTGATGGTAAAGAGTTTGGATTTTATACTTTTATTTCAGTGGAAGTCATAAGGGTAAGTAGAGGAGGATGGTGATCTGATTTCCTTTTTGAAAAGATGGCCCTGACTGCTATGTGGAGAAGAGATGGTTGATGGGTAACAGAGGAGGCCAATGTGGTCGTGCAGGAGGGAGATGATGTCAGGTGGCCAGTGTGAGGGGCCTTCCGAAGGAAAGGGAACGAAAAGATTGTGGCATTTTCTATGAACTTCGTGAAGCCCACTTGTGTACTGGTCACTGCCAGGGATAAAGGCTGGAGCAGTGCTGTGTGACCCCTACAGGTGACTCTCCCTGGCTTCACAGAAGCACGTGTAGGTGCTCAATAAATACAGCATGTGCTTAGAACTTTTCCAAGAGCTGGCCACCACCTTCTGTAAAGTGAGGGAGAGTGTATGTGCAACAAAGGACCCCTGGTGGCCTAGTGAGTTACACCCAAAGCCAACAACTCAAATCTACCAGCTACCCCATGAGAGAAAGAGGAGACTTTAGGCTTCTGGAAAGATTTACAGCCTTGGCTACCCTACAAAGGGTCACTATGAGTCGGAATTGACTAGGTGGCAGTGAGTTTGGTTGTGGTTTTTATGTGCTAGAGGGTACCCTGGTGGTGCTGAAGGATAAGCACTGGACTGCTAGCCACAAGTCATCAGTTCAAATCCATCAGCTGCTCTGTGAGAGAAAGATTTACCCAAAGGAGTTCTACTTTGTCATGTAGGGTTGCTATGAGTCAGAACTGACTTGATGGCAGGATTGTTATGTACTAGATTGGTCCCTGGATGGCACAAATGATTTAAGTGCTCATCTATGAAAAATGCAGCATCTTATTAGAAAGGCCAGGCCATCTGCTTCCATAAAGATTACAGCCAAGAAAACCCTATGGTTTAACACATGGGATCTCCATGAGTTGAAATCCACTTGACAGCACCAAGTTTTGTTGTTTTCATGTGCTAGTTAAGTGCCGTCGAGTCAATTCTGACCCATAGCGACTCTGTACAGGGTTTCCAAGGCTGTTAATCTTGACGGAAGTACAAAGCCTCATCTTTCTCCTGCGAAGCGGCTGGTAGTTTCCAACTGCTGACCTTAAGATTCGCAGCCTAATTCGTAACCACTACACTACCAGAGCTCCTTTATGTGCTAGTACAAGATAAGAAATAATGAACTGAGTAAGGTAGAAGAGCCCGGAGCCCTTCCCCAAGAACCTTATATTGTAATGGGGAGAAAGTAGGCCAGACCCAAAATCCTGACATCTATTTCAGCTATTGATAAGTATTATGATGGGAATAAAGCAGGGCTCTGAGATAGTGTCCCCAATGGGCTGAGTGTACTTTAGGAAGGAATCCTGGTACGGTGCTGTAGGATAAGCTCTTGACCTCAAGGTTGGTTTGAACTGCAAGGTCAGCAGTTCAAACTCACCACTGCTCCTTCCGAGACCCTATACTGGGTCACTCGATGGCACTTCACAAGAAGGACTTTAGGAAGCAGAACCAAGTCTGAAGGAGCCGTTGGTGAGAAGAGCCAAGTGCAGAGGCCATAGAGAGGAGGTGTGACGTGTTCCAGGTACGGCAATATGGCCAGTGGTGACAATAGGAAGAAAGGGGAAGACATGCAAATGAGGTAAGCAAGGGTCAGATCCCCTAGCACGAGGAGTTAGAATCTTATTTTAGGAGAATTGGGAAATCACTTAGTAGTTTTATGATAGTGATGGAATGATCATCGATTGGGCCGGTCACAAGTTGGGTAGACAATGGCCCAGGTTCCCTGGAACTCTGGCTTCTGCCCCTCATGGGAGACCCCAGAGCTTCTGCTCCTCAAGGGAGTATCAAGCAGTCCACAGGGATAATTAAGGACTTTGGACAAGCCTTGGCCACCACTGTTGTGGGTATTTGGGAAAGGAGGTTCAAGATTTACTTAAATAAGAGGCCCAAGTTTTGAAGAGGGTGTGGGGCCTCTAGCTCAGGCCCATACACGTTAGTCTCTCGGATTTTCCTGTCTTCAGGCTCCAAGCAAATGAGACAGTAAAATATAGAGTGTGTGTCTGTTCGGGGTGGGGGGTATGCACGGTGGAGCCAGAGCTTGCCTGAGCCCAAACCTCCCCTTCAGGCAGTCACCACACTCACACGGGTGCAAAAAAAAAAGCGTCCATTTTATACAGTTTGTGGTTCAGAAACAATAGCAAAACGGTGGAACAGTGTGCTGCCCCCACCCCACCTGGTCACGCCCATTCCTGTCCCCCAAGGGACATAGAACCCAGGACCCCTGCCCAGCCTGATCCGACTTAGTTACAGGCCCCAGAGAGGGGTCAAGCCCTTAGGGGTCAAGGCTGGGGAGGGAGGTGGTCCAGCACCTTTTGCCCCCTCAGGGGGTCCACTGGTTAACTGGAACTGTATGTGGGAAGATGAGAAAATGACCCATATTGGGCCATGTCTCCCCTTCAAGGCTAAGGGTGGGGGAGCAAGTAAAGCTGAGAAGAGGGCTTCGTGGGGCAGGTCCCCACTAGAGTTTTTCTGGACACCCCACAAGGCACTACTGACCCAGACGTAGGATAGGACGCTCCATCTTAGGCCCCTGAGCCTCTCTTGCCCTGACCTTGCCTGGTTTCCCCCTACCAGCAGGTCCCCCCGTGTTTTGGAAGAGGAAGACTGGGCTCCCCACTCAGCAGAGACAAGCCAAGAACCAACCAGATCTACAGGGCTGGCACGGACGCTTCTCCCCCTGCTCGGGGCTCCTGAGGTCCTCTCGCCCCCTTCCTTTTTGCACTCGTTGGAACGAATGAATAAATAAATAAATACCTCCCCCCCGCCCGCCCCCGGCCCTACAGCTGGCTCTCCTCCTCCTCCAGCGAGCGATTGAGTCCGGGGATGAACTTGAGCAGCCGCCGGCGGAAGCTGCGGTACTTGGTTTTGCGCAGGCCCGGGCCGCACAAAGCCTGCTCGCGGGCCTCAGTCCAGAGCGCGCCTGGCGCGCCCCCGCCGCCACCCCCGCCGGGACCCGCGCACCGCACGCTAGCGCTGCGGCTCAGCAGGGCCCGCGGCTCGGGGGACAGCCCGGGGACCCGGGTCTCTGCGGCGCCGGGGGCACGGGCGGGGGGTGGCGGGGGCGGCAGTGCAGGGGGCTCAGCAGCTCCGAAGAAGCAGGTGTGATAGACGGCGTCATCGGCGTCGCCCCCGGCAGGCGGCGCGCCCCCGCGGGGACCCCTGGGCGCAGAGAGCAGCGGCCCGAAGGGCAGCGAGCCCGGGAGCAGGCCCGCCCCGTAGAGGCAGGAGCGCACGGACTCCAGTGTGTCGTAGATGCTCGGGTCCTTCACTACGATGCCTGCCAGGGCAGAAGACACAGGGCAGGATAAGGGACTCAGGCCTGGGGCCATAGGGGTCCCCTGCAGGGGATCAGGTAGCAGGGGTGGCTGGAAGTTCCTTCCTAGTGCTCTCTGGGTGGCCGACTTTTGGCAAGTCCTAACCTCTGAGCCCCACTTCCCACCTCTGAAACAGGAATTATAAACTGAAATTCCAAGGGATGGGAAAGGTTTTGAAACAATATCTTAGAGCCTTGGTCTTCCCGCTTGTAAAATGGAATGGTAATATCTACTAATTACCTTCAGAGGGCTATTCTGAGAATAAACTAAAAGTGTGTGTGCATAAGCCCAGGGTAGTGTTCTGTTTAAAGTGTTGCTGTTAATTGCCATCAGACTCATAGCGGCCCCAAGAGTACAGAATAGAACTGTCCCAGAGGATTTTAAAAACAAAGGCTGCGACCTTGCAGAATCAGATCACCAGACTGTCTACTCAGGAGCTACTGGGTAGCTCTGAACTGCCAACCTTTTGGTTAGTAGTCAACTGCTTAATTGTTAGTGCCACTCTTACTACCTTTGGTGGGAGAAGTAACTCAGATAGATCTGAGGGGGAACTCAGGTAGGGGTGTCTGCAGGTAAGCAAGGATCACTTCACACCCCCAGTCTACTCACCATGCACCAGTCGCTGCTCCTGCACCATTAGGGATCTATATTCTCCCCACTTCTCGTATAGGGTTTGCTGCAAGACACCCCCACCCCACTGTCAGGAGCTAGCCAGAGACTGGCAGGAGATAAACATAAACTGAGGAGGGACCAGCAAGCAAACAGAAGGAAGCTTGAGGTTACAAGGAGGCTCAGACAGAAATGATACCACCCAAAAAATAAAAGCATGAGTTCTGCAAGGGTAGAGATGTGGGAAGACAGCAGTGGAGGCTGGATGTTACATGGGTTACCTTACCTTCAGGTACTGCAGACGGGCCTCTAGTTCCGCCTTCCGAATTGACGTCCCATACAGAGTTTCCAATCTGAGAAGGTTGGGGAGCCAGAGACTGAGTGAGCAGACTGAGTGAGGAAACCTCCAGAGGCTGAGCTCAGGAACCTGTAGGGCCCATGGTGCCTGGACATACCTGAGAACATTGCCTGATGCCTTAATGATATCAACAATCTCACGATGCCGGATGCCTTCCACGTTCAGACCGTTGACACTGGCAATGGTGTCTCCTGCAGGCAAAGAGGGGGTCAGCTCCACGGAACTTAACAGAAGACTTCCAGACCCCCTACTTTAGTCTGGAACCCTGAGAATATTCTTCTCATTTCTGGAGAGACCTCTTAACAACAACTCTTTCCACCCAGTCAGAATACAACATTCACAAAACCACTACCATCCTCTACTCCCCAGAGCAGGGGAGACTGCCAGTTTGTCCTACCATCCCTAGTCTAGAGATTGGGGACTTCAATGGGGCTAGCTAGGTTCTCATATGCCCATACCATCATCTCACCCTCAGGAAACTCTGTCCCCACAGACTGAGCCTTCCCAGCCCCACCCACCTCAGTGGCTGCCCTCAGAGTTGGTTATTTTTGTCCCAGCCCACAGCCTGTTGTCAAGCTAGAGGTGGGACAGGGTGAGCTCAGGGTGAGTAGTCCTAAATTGGGAACTAACCCTGGCCCCAGGCATGGTAGGCCTAGCATCTGATAGCCTGTACCACTGTAGACGAGGGCATGTCACCATCTCTGCATGCTCATTTGTCCTAGAGAAAGGGGATGTGGGTCCAAAACGACTTTGCAAAGTTGTAATATACTACACTTGGCTACCATGGACTTGTAGAAAGTAAGTGAGGTGAGGAAGGGTTGGGGAAGAAAATGGTAATGGAATTGGAGTGTGCCAAGAGTTGGATTCATGAAATCTCAAGCTTCCTTTCCTAGGACCTGGGGACTCTAGATTTGGCTAATCCCAGAGGTATCCTATGGAGTGGGGCATCATTTCCCTATTAGAATAAGTAACAGGCATCCCAGGGTTGGGAACACTAGGGCAGGTAGGCTATAATCCCCCATGTCAAGCACATCTAATGGAATTTTGTTCTTTCCCCAATTCATGCCCATACTGAATTTCCCAGAGACCACACAGTTAAATAACAAATTTGCCTGAATCCAAAACCCAGATTCTATCCACTCTCCTTTCTGACTTCCCCAAAGTAGGAAGAGGAAGGAGGATTTATCAGGAGAGATGGGTTAACTCCTTGGTTGGGAGAACAATTCCTTTCCCAGAGCCTCACCAGGTGTGAGGCCAGCCAGCTGGGCAGGGCTGGATTCGTGAACTCGGCAGACAAAGGTCACCATCTCCACGCGTTGTTCCTCCCGGTGGTGAAGGCCATAGGTCTAGTAACAGACAAGGGGATGCTTAGCCCAGTACCTCAGTGGGGGGTTCATCCATTCCCCCAGGCTGCCTCCCCCCGTCCGTCCACTCAGTTGTACTCAGTACTCCCACCTGGATCTCAAAGCCAAAGGTCTCCTTATCCTCCTTCTCCAATGTCAGCACTTTCCTGTGAGAGACAAGGGACACAGCACCAAGACTGTCAGGATCAAAAGAAGCCTGCCACTTCCGTAGCCTGACCTGCCTCTAATGCTGGATGGAGTCTGACCTAGAACACCCAAGCAGGACTCACTAGCTACAGTAACCACTTCCTCTCCATCAGAGATCACTGGAAACTCCTTCCCCAGCTCAAATCTCAGCCAGTGGCTGAGAAAACAATGCAACTTCCAGTGTGGGGAGACAGTAGGGATGGCTGGGACCATACCCCAGAGTGAAAAACGCCCCAAGAGTACCTTGTACTGACTAGCCAAAGCCTCAAAATCAGGCCTCAGCCTGGAGCCTTCTCTCCACAGCTTTGGGGGAGGGCTGGCCCCACCCCTAGAGGCTAGTCACGAGGCTTAGCCCAGACCACAACTGCTCCTCCCAGCTGTGGTGGGGCCAGCCCACCAGATGTGAAGACTGGGGGAGGGGAGCCCAGAGGCCACCCCTTCCCGCACTGAAGGCCTGTCTGCTGGACACAATGGTCTGGAGCTGCTCCAGACCCTGGCCTGCTGGGGGAACCCAGAGTTTCCTCTGCCCACCCCCACCCCGTTCCTTCCCGCCCAGCCAGAGGCAGAGTTAAAGCAGCTGCCAGAGGCCCCCTCAAGTCTCCCAGTCTCAGAAATGACCCAGGTCCTCAACTCCCAGACTGAGCCAGATTGTTATTGTTAAGTGCCACTGAGTTAGTTCTGACTCAGAGTGGCCTTGTTTCCAAGGAGCAGCTGGTGGGTTTGAACTGCCGACCTTGCAGATAAGTCCAATGTTTATCCTACATTGCCATACTAGGACTCCAGATATCCCCTTCAAATGCTGAGGAGCAATTCCAAGGTCCAGCCTGAACCCCTTCCCTCGGTTGAAGGGCAGGACTTTCCTCTCTGTAGGTATTAGAGGGGAGGAGGCCAGGGTGACTGGAAGTTCTGGCTGGGTCTACCTTAGTTCTCTGGTTTTCTGGAGAGGTCGGCAAATTTTATCTATAAAGGGCTAAATAGTAAATGTAAGATTTGCAGCCACATATTGTTCTTTGTTTTTATTTTTACCTCCCTTAAAAGTGTAAAAGGAAGGTAAAAACCACTTTTAGCTCAAGGGCCAAATAAACCAATCTGGCCAGCAGGCTGCAGTCTGCTCTTCCATTTCAGAAGATGCCGGGCCTAGATCCCACTGGAATACAGGCAGTAAAGGGAAACTGGGGGGTCCTGGGACCTGGGGTCAGCACTTACTTCTGTCCACACCTCAGACCCTTCCTAAGAGGACCCCCACAGGACTGAGACAGCCAGACCAGGCATCTGAACCGAGCTTAGCCAGGGCTTGGACTCAAAGGATTTGCTGGCATAGGGTGAGCTCAGGGAATCCCAGAAGACCTGGGTTAGGCCATTTCCCCAAGCCTCTTTCTTCTCCTACCGCCCATTGATCCAGAGCTCCCTAAGGAGAGGGTAACTGTCAGGGACTGGGGGTGGGTTGAGGAGCACCTGATGACTCAAAAGTCCCCACCTCCTTTCTTTTCCACCCCCTTCACACAGCCCACACCCCCACCTGCCCCTCACTCCCAGCAGGGGAACCATGTTTAAAGGGTGGAGAATGATTCCTCCTGACTGTCATGATCTCTTCTCCCCCTCTCCCCCAGTACCTCACCCAAGTGGACCAGGGCAGGAGCTAGGGAGATGGTGACTCACCGCTGCTGTTCAGGACTCTGGCTGAGATTCTTCCACCGGAATCCTGATCCCTGAGCAGGAAGAGGGAAGAAGCAGCAGGTGAGACTGTATTTGAACAGATGCTGAGTTCAGCCCTACTCTAGAAGGTCCCTCATCTGGCCTCCACTTCAGTTACTGTTGCCTGTCTGTCCCAGCTCCACACCTACTTTGGTTCTAAGTGCCACTATTTGTGACATTCCATAGCTTTCTCCCTAGGTTTTACCCCCAGCCCTTGCAGGGAGGCTCTAATTACTCTAGAATGGTTTTCAATCCTAGGGCACAGGTCTGTTGGGTTCAGGTCTCCCAGACTTTAATCTGTGGTAAGGGCTCTTCCCAGACAGGATTCAAAGAGCAAGGGGAGAGGGGACCCTGGGCTTATCTCTCAAGGCACTCACTCACTCTGGGGACCCCCCCGCCAGTGGGGTCACTCTCCACCTAATTTCAGGCAATGGCTTGAGAAAGTTGGGTTCAGGGCACCAGGCCTGGACAGCCAAATTCCCGGATCAAATGTGGAACAGGACAGGGGGCAGAGGAACACTATAATACAGACTTTTTCAATCCCAGCGGCAGGTCCTGCTCCACCTGGGTGTCTTAACATTGTCATATATTTTTGTTGCTTTCTGGGAAGCCCCCTCTAAAAAGTCTCAGCTCTCAAATTTGTCTCTTAAGTTTCACTGTACTGAAGGAGAGCAACTGGGCGATTTTGGGGTGTGTGTGTGTGTGTGTGTGTGTGTGTGTGTGTGTGTGTCAGGGGTGACAGAGTTGAAGGTTCCTACCTGTTTAGGGCCCTAGAGAAAGGAAACTATTATTCCATGCAGGAAGCTGTGCCCCAGGCCAGTCTTTTTCCGATATGCCCCCAAAGAGCTCTGGGCCTTCCTGGTCTGTGCCCTTGCCAAGACAAGGAAGAGAGGAGGGCCTCTTTCTCCCAGAACCAAAGATTAGCCTCAGGGTGGGGGCAGCTCCCAAATGGGCCAGGGAGGAGGCTGCAGAGAGAGACCCCTTTGTCTCTCAACCAGATTTTCATAAAATGCAAATTCTCAACAAGCTGTTCATTGTGTGTAGGGGGGGTATGCCATGCTGGGGGACAAGGGAGGAGGAGGGGGCTGAGCAGGAAAAGGCCACCGGCCCCCTCTTCTTAACCTGGGTCTTGTATCCTAGCCCCTGGGCTTCTGAGCCCTTGGATCTCCTCGGGCCAGAGGAAGAGCCTCACGGGCGGGTGCAGCCCGCATCCTTCCTGCCCCGCGGGTGCCCTGCGATCCCTCCCACCGTGTCCGGTCCCAGCCAGAGTCCAGGGAACTGTGTCCCCGACACCCTGACGCGCTGTAAGGCAGCAGGCCCGGAGCCCAGGAGTCGGGGCACCCCCTAGGAAGGGCGTGCTTTCCGAAGTCAGCGGAACCCCACGCACTTCCACGGTGTGAGAACTCACAGCGGCCCGCCCTCTCACACCGAGGACGCTCGGACCCTCAACATGTCTGGGGCTAGCGGATCCTAAGACACCTGGACGTGGGGTCATCGGGCGGGGTGGGGGGACAGAGAGCCAGATGGGGCGAACAGGAGACTGCGGCCGGTGGGGAAGGAAGGAGAGGGAGCGAGACGGGGCGGCGGCTTGTGGGGACTGGAGTCGAGCGCCACCGGGGCTGGGGGGGGGGGCGGTTTGGAGGCGGGGGCCACAGTCTTCAGAGCAGCAGGGACCGTGGGTGGGGAAGGTTGGAGCTTTCTGGGAGAAGGGCGGAGGGAAATGAACAGGTTCTGAACGTGTAGATGGGGTGACTTAGTGGGCCCCGGGGAGGGCCTGTAGTGGGGTCAGCAGGATGGGGGTTTTGATGGGGTTTCCCAGGTTCTGAGGAAGGGATGCTAGCGTACACTGAGATCTGGGGGCCAGTGGGGCGGGAGTACGCACCTTTCGGCGAGGCAGGGTGCCCCCAGAGACGGCGAGCGCGCGATACAGCTCGGCGGGGTGGTAGTCCTCCAGCGCCGCGTACAGCTCATCCCCGGGGGCACCAGGGGCGGCGGCTGCAGCTGGGGGACCCGAGGCCGGGGTCGCAGCCAAAGCCGGCGTGGCGGGAGCGACTTCAGAGTCTGGAGTCCGGGTGGCGGGGTCTGGGGCAGCCGTCACCTCCTCTTTCTGCTGCAGCTTCCTGAGTCGGCGGAGAGTCATGGTTCCGGCGCTAGGCGCCCCTCGGCGGCTGCTGTGGCTCCGCTAAGCGCTATGGGCAGCAACTCGAGGATGCCAGCCCGGCGGCCTCGGGTCCCCTCCCTTTATAGACTTGGAAAGCGGGCGGGGCGGGACAACGCGCCGGGGAAGGCCTCCCTACGATCCCGCCCCCAATGGGCAGGCCCCGCCCTCGGGGGGGGCCCGCGGGTCGTGAACCCCGCCCTCCAAGTTTCCCTGAGAGCGCTTGAAAGCCAGATCTGGAAAACTTGGGGACCTGGACGATCGGTGGGGAAAACCTCACCGTGGAGAAGGGAGAGGCAGGACGCCCTGAAGAGAGGCCAGGGGT
>NW_006408656.1:4682886-4690841 GCF_000296735.1 Chrysochloris asiatica
GGGGGTGGGGGGAAAGCCAGTGAGGGAACCTGTGCCTGAGATTTGAAATTGGGGGTAGGTTGCTTTTATGACGGGGCTAGGGACCCCGGAGGAAGATTCAAGGCAAGGGGAGACAGACTGTGGCGCTGTGCAAGGGAGGGGTGTGGGCACAGAGCTGTGGGGTGAGGTCCCTGAAGGAGGAAGGAGCCAGGACCCTAAAAGGAGCGCAGAAACCCCCAGGAGTGCGAGGCCCGGGGTTTCTGGAGGAGATTCGAGACTGGCTGCCTCCCCATCTGGTGTCTGGTGGAAAGGGAAGTCAGAAAGTCAGAGGTTTAATTCTGGTCTGTCCCACAACGAATCCCTCAGAGGATCAGGAGTGACCCCTTGTGAGTAAATCTCTCCTCAGCTCCCAAAGTTGGAGCTGAGATTCCCAGTTCCCAGCCGACAGGTCTTTACTGTGGGGTTGGCTATAGAGTGGAAATGTACCTGAGCTGAGTAGCCTTGGCCATTCATTCATTCCCTGACCCTGTTTCGGAACCATCTCAGGACTATGTTACTGGGGTTGCCAGGTAGTAGGAAAGGCGGGGATGGTCCAGACAAAATCTCTGTGGTCAGTGGAACCAGAATAAGAACTGAAAGGAGGAAATAGAAAGCCACGCCTGGCGTCTGAAGAGCAGTCAGACTCCACAGGGTGTCAGCACTACAAGTGAAGCTACCACATTCTGACCTTGGCCACTAATCATGGGGATGCACTGTCCTCATCTTCCCTTCCTTCTCCAATCTTCTTAAGTCTGTGTCATGCCATTATAGCTAACATTTATTCAGCACTTACCGTGTGCCATGCACACTGTTTGGTATATGCTTTACATGCATGTAGTAACTCATTTCGTCCACATAACAGCCCTACGAAGTAGGTGCTGTTAGCATCCTTTACAGATTGCAAATTGAGGCCCAGAGAAATTAAGTAACTTGGTCTAGGCTACTCAGTAGCAGGACTTGGAGTTAAACTGAGGCAGCCTGGCTCCCAAGCCTGAAGTCTAGACCTCTTAGACATCATGTTGTCTTCCACTTCTTCATCCGCATTTAAGCCCTGTTCTGTGCCAGTGCTGGCTAGACACAGGGGTTACAGAAGCTCTTGTTTTGGCCTGAGGGGTTCATGGGACATGTGCTGTTAGCCACCTGGCATGGAGAGCACAAAGGGGCTTCCTGTCTCCTGTCCCTCTCAGTTCACAGGTCTGCCTCTTCCCCAATCCCAGGGCCTAAGCCCCCAAGCCCTGTAGCAGTATGAATGGGAGCTCCTTCTTCACCCCTCAGAAATTGCACATGTCCAGATGGCTGGATGCTTGTTCAATGGAGAGGAGGGGGTGCACTGGGAACTTCAAGTAGCCAAGAGCCAAGCTCCCTTGTGCCTTCCTGTCCCTCCTTGCACCTTGGCATCACTAAGTGGCCATCAGCTCAGGGACTGAGGGGGTGGCGGTGGGGAAACATGGGCTGTATTGTGAAGCATTAACACAGATGGACCCCTGGAATGTGTTGCCTATTCCTAACAGACGGCATCTGGGGTGGGGTGGGGGTGGGGAGGCGAGGGGAAGCAATGAGTTCTATTCTCTCCATTTCCTGAGGGCGCATCCTGCCTGACACCTGGAGAAGCGATGACACAGGTACCTGTGTCCAACAACCCTGGAATTGTTTCTCTTCAGGTGGACATGGGGGCGTAGTAGTTTCCCCCCGTTTATAGAGCTCAGTCTCCAAGTGAGAGCATACCACCCCAGACCTGAAGTTCACACTTTGTGGAGTCCTTCCTCCTGTCTGGCAGAAAGCCCTAGAGACCCCTAGATGGGGGTTGGCCAAGAGCTGCATTTTCTGTCAGGATCATGGCATGATTTCCTCAGATCCTGGAGTTTCAGAGTTAGGAAGGAAGGGTCTTGGACAGCATGTGAACCAAGCTCTTATCCGATGATGGAGACCAGGGAGGGAAAGGCAGTGGCAGACGAGGTGCTAGAATCCAGGTCTCCTGACAGACTGGGTGTTTTCTTACCTGTGCTGTTTAATTCAGCATCTCTTAGCAACCCCTTCCCATGCCTCCCCTGACAGAGCTCAGAGACCCATGCTTTTCTTCCTCCTCCCTACTCACTCCAGTTTCTGTAGGGAGTTGATGGAGAACTCAGAATAAGGCACTATGAGGTGGTGATGCCCTCTGGTGGCCAAGAGTCTGTTGTTGATAGAAAAATCTTCAGACCAGTCCAGACAGCTGGGAATCCTGGTCTGGCTTAAGGATCTCCATGGCTCCTCTCTTTGTCTTGATCTGTGTTCAGCGGAGACGCCAAGTTCCACCTTGGTAATCAGGTTCTTGAATTTCTCACCCATCACAGCTTAGTTACTACTGTCCTGATGCAGGTGAAATTCCCCAGGGAGGAGGGCCTTCTTGGGAGAGTAACCTGCACACACATATACGAAGAGGCTTCCAAAAATTCATGGAAACTTCTCATCATCTTTTAATTCCATTTACCGTGAACTTTTGGAAGGCTGCTCATCTTTGGCCCTTTCTCCAACTCCCCGTGACTTCTCTCATCTAGAGTCTTTTCTTCTCCATCCTCTTCTTTGCAGTCCCTTAAATCTTGGGGGTTGAGGGGCACAGTCTGTACAAAGCCTGCAACTGCACACCAAGACACCCCACCTCTGTACTCCTCCCTCTGGAAAGCTGCCATATAAACCGCCATCACTCTGATTCTTCAGACATTCAGACATAGTCCTTCAACCTAGGAGCTCTGGTAGCGTAGTGGTTATGAATCGGGCTGCGAACCTTACGGTCAGCGGTTCGAAACTACCAGCCGCTCCGCGGGAGAAAGATGAGGCTTTCTACTCCCGTAAGGATTTACACCCTCAAACCCTGTACAGGGTCGCTATGGGTCGGAACCGACTCGACGGCACTTAACAACAACAACAACAGTCCTTCAACCTGTACCATATTCCTGAGCATGTTTCCCTTTTTCAGAATGAGCTCACCAGGCTTTTGTTTTCTTTTTGTGTGAAAACCTTTTCTTGACTTTTTATAATAGCGGTCTTATATAATAGTTAACCTTTTGTGATCGACTTATTGCACTTAGCCTAGTGGCGCTGTGGGTTAATGCGCCAGACTGCAAAAGCTGTTTGAATTGCAAGGTCGGTGGTTCAAGCTCACCAGCTGCTCCTCGGAAACCCTATACAGGATCGCTGTGTGTCAGAATCGGCTCGATGGCACTTAACAGCAACAATGTCCTCAAGAATCCTGGTGTGGCGCTGTGGGTTAATGTGCCAGACTGCAAAGCTGTTTGAACTGCAAGGTCAGCAGTTCAAGCTCACCAGCTGCTCCTTGGAAACCCTATATAGGGTTGCTATGAGTCGGAACCAACTTGACGTCACGTCACAACAACAACAATATCCTCCAGGTTCATCCAGGTTATAAGGTGTTTTGTAGATTCATCATTCTTGGTGTGTATGTACCAAAGTGCGATTATCCATTCTTCTGTTTAGATTGTCTCCATCTTTTTGCTACTGTGACTAGTGCTGTGATGAACATGAGTGTGCATATATCTATTCATGTCACAGCTTTGACTTACCTAGGATCTGTACCCAGTAGTAGGATTTCTAGATCATATATTTCTATTTCCATCTTTTTAGGGATGCGCCATACTGTTTTCCACAGTTGTTGTTAAGTGCTGTCGAGTCGGTTCTGACCCATAGCGATCCTGTATAGGGTTTTTGAGGAGTGGCTGGTGGGTTTGAACTGCTGTGGTTACGAATCAGGCTGCGAACCTTAAGGTCAGCAGTTCGAAACTACCAGCTGTTCCACAGGAGAAAGATGAGGCTTTCTGCTCCCATAAAGATTTACAGCCTCGGAAACCCTGTACAGGGTCGCTATGAGTCGGAACCGACTCCACGGCACATAACAACAACAATGCTACCAGAGCTCCTTGTTTTTGTTAAGTGCCATCAAGTTGATTCTGACCCATAACGACCCTGCATAGGGTTTCCGAGGAGCAGCTGGTAAGCTTGAACCACTAACCTTGCAGTTCAAACAGCTTTGCAGTCTGGCACATTAACCCACAGTGCCATACCAGAGCTCCTTAGAGACCTAAAAATAATGACACAAATCAACATATGCATGGCTATGTTAATTGCTGCTTTAATCACATTAGCAAATAAAGAAAACAAGGGATGAGTCCATCAAGGGAAGAATGAATAAACAAATTGTGACACATACATACAACAGAATACTAGACAACCATAAGAATGAGGAGTCCATAAAACACTTAACATGGATAGGCCTGAAGGGCATAACGCTAAGTGAAATAAATCCAACATATAAGGACAGATAGTACATGACGCCTCTTTTATAAGAAGACAAGAATAGATATATATGCGTATAGAGAGACCAATGCTCGCTGGTGGTTACCAAGGAGAAGAGCAGGGAGAGGAAAGTACACATTAGATCGTTGAGACTTGTTATTTTTGCTGAATGTGGATGTAGGGAGCACAGCACAACCAAAGTGAGTGTTTGAGCACATATGATGGGTATAGGCTTATTGGAATATGAGTAAGTACAGGTGAGTACATAAGTGAGAACAGATAAAAGGATAACTCCCCCTCTCCCCCTCAAAAAAACACTGCTGTCAAGTTTGATTCTGACCCTATAGGATAGAGTAGAACTGCCCGCAAAGGTTTCCAAGGCTGTAACTCCAGGATCGGGCAGTGTCTCATTCTGCTGTGCATGAGGTCGCTATGGGTTGGTACCGACTCAATGGCACCTGACAACAACAACAACTCTTTAGGAAGCAGATTGCCACATCTTTCTCCTATAGATTCAAACCACTGACCTTTTGGTTAGCAGCCGAGTGCTTAACCACTGTGCCACCAGGGCTCCTGTTAAAGTATCTATTGTTGCTAGGTACATAACGACCCTGGTGTGGGGCTGTGGGTTAATGCACTGGACTGCAAGTTTGGCAGTTCAAGCTGCTCCTTGGAAACCCTACACAGGGTTGCTGTAAGTGGGAACCAACCGACGGGCAGTTAACAACAATATAGGTTTTCCAAGGAGCAGTGATGGGTTTGAACTCCCTACCTTGTTGTCAGCAGTCTAGTGCTTATCCTACAGCACCACACCAGGACTCCAAAGTATCTATGGTGGTGGTTGTGTGACGTCAAGTCGGTTCTAACTCATAGCAACTCTGTATAGGGCTTCTGAGGCTGTAAATCTTTATGGAAGCAGAAAGCCTCATCTTTTTCCCATAGAGTTGGTGGTAGATTTAAACTGCTGACCTTTCAGTTAGCAGCCCAGTGAGTAACCCACTACACTACCAAGGCTCCTTCAAATTATGTTGTTGTTATTGTTACGTCTTGGGGTCCTGGTGTGGCGCTGTGGCTGCACTGGACTGCAAAGTCGGTTTGAACTGCAAGGTCAGCAGTTCAGGCTCACCAGCTGCTCCTAGGAATGCTAGACAGGGTCACTACGGGTCAGAATGGACTCGATGACACTTAACAATATATGACCCACGGGCTGGACATTCCACACCCCTAGTATATAGTACCTCACCAGAAGTCTATAGATACATGTAGCTATAAATATGTGGGTGCAGGCACATGGGTTCACTGAAGACACAAACACGAATATTCCACAGACATATCCAAACACCTACCAAGATTGGCTTTCTAGCTTTTGAAAGCTTAGGACCATCCTCTGATGGGACAATTCAATCAATTGGCATAATATAGTTCAATTCTAGTGGAGTAGCATCTGTGGTCTTCAAAGCTTGTGAGCAGCCATCTAAAACACAACTATGGGTCTCTACTCACCAGCAGCAAAGCAGTAAGAAGGTAACCAAAAGCTCAGAGAAGAAACAAGTCTACATCAGTCACAACTTCATCCATCCTGAGACCAGAAAAACCAGGTTGCTCACTGTTCACTCTGACTGGGACCAAAATAGATGGTCTCAGATAGAATGAGATCAAAACGTGAAACAAAACTCAATTTCTTATTCTTACAAGTTTTTTTAAAACTCAGACAAGCTGGAACAGTGGAGAGCAGGGTACTCTCTTAGACTATTGCCCTGAGACCCTCTTTAAACCTAGAACCAAGTCTGTCCTCTGCACACACCCACACACAAATTTATGTGACACGCAAAATAAAGGCTAGTCCACATTAAGGTGCTCTATTTAAAAACCATCAGAAAGAGACCAAATAGTCAATGATTACTCGGAAAGCAAAGATGAGAAGATAAGGAAGGGGGCATGGAAACTAAAGTATTGAAAAGAAACAAACTGAATATAATTAAAGAAAATGCTGTTACATGGTGTGATAAATGTAACTAATGTCACTGAACAATATGTATGGAAATTGTCAAATGGGAACCTAACTTGCTGTGCAAACTTTCACCAAAAACTCAATCAAATAATAAAAAGAAAACTCTATAGGGCAGTTCTACTCGGACACACATGAGGTCACCATGAGCCAGAGTTAACTTGAACGCATGGATTTTGGCCCTGGTTCCCCACATTCGGGATAAGGGCTTGACTTGTGGTTCAGAAGGTAGACAGCTTGCACCCGGCTAATGACAAGGCCTGGGTAATACCATGAGGTCAGAGACCATTCTGCTGGTTGGGTGGGGATAAGGATGTCTGTGGCTTAAACAGAATCAGTTAGTGTCAGAAGGAAGGAAAGGCTAACTCTCCAGCTTTCCTTACAGGGTTCACACACCACTCTGAAGACAATAGGGTATTTATTTTGCCCTTGCCCAGTCTCCTAACAGTGACAGTGCCCCACCACCACCACCACCACAGAGGAAATGGGGAAGAACATAATTTTGCCCCCACTAAACTTCTCTCTGACTCACAGGGGAAATCGGCACTTGGGGCTAGAGCTGCAGAGGTCCAGGCCCCTCTGAAATTGAGCTCGTCTCTGAGCTCTGGCATGGTCATTTCAGGGCCCTGACTGGAAGAGAAGAGCTTGATGGAGCCTCTCTCTGGGTACTGCCACTTGTTTAAGCTGGGAGGTAGGAGGGGGAGAGCCTGGGGCTCAGCTGGCTCTGTGGTCTGCCAGAAATGAGGGGCTGGTGCCCTGTTGCATGACACTTTCTCTTGAGGGAGGCATGGACAGCTGGTGGACAGCTGACTGGGCGGGGAGGGACTGTTTTTTTTATTGCCCAACAATTTCCATGGGATAAGGTGTCTGAGAGAGAGTGAGCATGTGTGCATGTATTGGGGACCAGGGGACAGAGCCCAGCAGCAGGGTTGATCCAGAATTTCTAGGAGGTCTTGAGTAGGAGCAGGGGAGTTGCGGTAGTTTAATGATATTGAATATGCTCGAATTCTGCCCAGCATCCAGGCACCATTGTTCTCCTTGGGTGGGGATAGGAAGCTCTCTCTGGCTGGAACAGGTAAGATTAGAGTGGTAGAAGGAAGGAAAGATGAACTTTCCTTACAGTATTTGCATTCCACTCACAAGACATAGAGTCCTGGTGTGGCTCTGTAGGATAAACCCTGGGCTGCTAACTGCAAGGATGGCAGCTCAAACCCATTAGTCACTTCTTGGAAATCCTTGTTGTTAGGTGTCATCGAGTCGGTTCCAACTCATAGCAACCCCATGCACAGCAGAACGAAGCACTGCCCGATCCTGAGCCTACCTCACTACCGTTGCCAAGCTTGAGTCCATTGATGCTGCCACTTGGCCAATCCATCTTGTTGGGGTCTCCCTCTTTTTTCTCTGACCCTCCACCTTACCAAACATGATATCATTCTCCAGTGACTCCTGACAACATGTTTGAAGTATGAGAGACGAAGCCTGGCCATACTGGCCTCCAAGGAGCACTCTGGCTGCACTTCTTCCAACACAGATCTGTTGGTATTTTGGCAGCCCATGCATGGCACTTTCAATATTCTCCTCCAACACCACAACTCAAAACCATCAATTCTTCTACAGTCTTCCTTATTCACTGTCCAGC
>NW_006408656.1:4692171-4721420 GCF_000296735.1 Chrysochloris asiatica
GGCTTCAAAAAGTTCACAGAAAAATTCCATTATCTTTTAATTCCAGATGAAAAACTCATGGTCTGTGCTTTATGAACTAAGGTTGCTCAATAAATGCTTATTAAATAGAGCCCAGTCTAACTAATTGATCCATAAACCTTCTAACACTAAAACCGCCATCCTTGGCTCCCAAGGTGCATTCTCAAGTGGATCAAAGGCTACTTGCCATATTTCTTAAATCTCAGCATACATGAAGAGGTACTAGAGTAGTTGCCATTTTGATTTTCAAAGTGGTAAAGTATGGACAGAATAATAATAACAAAAAGTAATTACACAGGAATCAAATTGACTACATTGGTGGGAAGAGATGGTAGAAAACTCAGTATCATTAGCTAAAAAGAGTGTAGGGCACACTGTAGAATAGACCATCAGTTGTTCATATGCAAGTTCTGGCTGAAGTTGAAGAAAATTATAACAAGTCCATGAGAGCCAAAATATGACCTTGAACATATACTACCTGAATTTAGAAAGCATATCAGGAATAGGTTTGATGCATTAGGCACACTAATGACCTAAGACCAGAAGAGTCGTAACATAAGAACCTCACACAGGAAGAAAGCAAAAGGTCATTTAAAAAGACAGGAAAGAAAGAAAAGACCAAAATGGACGTCAGAAGCAATGAAACTTGCTCTTGAGAGTAGAGAAGCGAAAGCAAGTGGAAGAAATATGGAAGTCAAGGAGCTGAACAAAACATTTCAGTGCTCAAGAAGACAAAGTAAAAGTATTAAAATGAAATGTACAAAGACCTGCAGTTAGGAAACCAAAAGGGGAGCGCATGCTCTGCATTTCTCAAGCTGTGAAAGATCTGAAGAAAAAATTCAAGGCTCGAATGTAATATTGAAGGGCACTATGGGTAAAATATTGAATGATGCAGAAAGCATCAAAAGAATATGGAAGGTATATAGAGCCACTGTAACCATAAAGAAATGGTCAATGTTTAATCATCTCAAAAGGTAGTATATGATCAAAAACCAATAGTACTGAAGGAAGACGGCAAGCTGCGCTGAAGGTATTGACAAACTACAAGGCTCCAGGAAGTGACAGAATACAAACTGAAATCTTTGAAGAGTCTGAGACAACACTGGAAGTGCTCACTCATCTATGCCAAGAAATCTGGAACATAGCTACCTGGCCACCCGATTGGAAAAAAAACAACGTATTTGTGCCCATTCCAAAGAGAGGTGATCCAACAGCATGCAGGAATCGTTTAACTCTGTCACTAATATCACATGCAAGTTAAAATTTTGCTGAAGATAATTTTTAAATGGCAAGGAACTGCCAGCTTTAGAAGAGGATGTGGAATGAGGATATCATTGCTGACGTCAAAGGGATCTTGGCTGAAAGCAGAGAATGCCAGTGATGTTTACTTGTGCTTTATTGGCTATGCAAAGACTTTTGACTATGATAATCTACAGATAACATTGTGATGAATGGGAATTCCAAAACACTTAATTGTGCCCATGAGGAACCTGTACATAAACCGAGAGGCTGCCATTCGAACAGAACAAGGAGATACTAAATGGTTTAAAATCAATACTAGGACTGTATTCTTTCACCACACTTATTCAATTTACATGCTGAGTAAATAGTCCAAGATACTGGATTATATAAAGAAAATCATGGCATCAGGATTGGAGGAAGACTTATTAACAACCTGCAGTATGCAGATGATACCTTGCTTGTTGAAAGCAGAGGACTTAATATACTTACTGAAGATGAAAGACTACAGCCTTCAGTATGAGTTGCATCTCAATGTATAGAAAACAAACAAAAAATCCTTATAACTGGACCAGTAAATAACATCATGATAAATGGAGAAAAGACCCAAGTTGTCAAAGACTTCATTTTGCTTGGATTCACAACCAACACTCATGGAAGCAGCAGTCAAGAAACCAAATGACATATTGCATTAAGCAAATATGCCGCACAAGAGCTCTTTAAAGTGTTCAAGTGCAAAGATGTCAGTTTAAGAACTAAGGTGCACCTGACTCAAGCCATGGTATTTTCAATAGCCTCATATGCATGTGGAAGTTTGACAATGAATAAGGAAGAGTGTAGAAGAATTGATGCATGAGTTATGGTGTTGGAGAAGAAATACTGAATGTACCACGGACTACTAGAACAACAAACAAAATCTGTATTGGAAGAAATACAGCCAGAATGCTCCCCAGAATCCACCACGGCAAGACTCTGCCTCTCATACTTTGGTTGAGTCCCTAAAGGAGGACATCATGTTTGAAAAAGCGGAGGGTCAGCAAAAAAGAGCAAGAGCTCCAATGAGATGGATTGACAAAGTGACAGCAGCAATAGGCTCAGGTGATAACAATTATGAGGGTGGCCTAAGACCAGGCAGTGTTGCGTTCTGTTGTGTAGAGTCGCTATGGGTCAGAACCAATTCAATGGCATCTAACAACAAAACGCAACTAGGAATACACATACTAGTAGGAATGCACAGACTAGTCTATGCCTGGCCTGACAAGATGACTGATTGGTGAATTCATAATTGAAAGGTTGATTCACTACAAATCATTATGAAGATATCTTGCTAATTCAGGAAGGTTCTTGGGTTTTTGATAATATCTTTGTAGACAGAATTATGACCAGGCACAAGGGCAATTTTATCAGCAGCTGAGTGGGTTAGTGGGATAAATGCCAAAGTGAGAGCAAAAACTGGAGGTAAGTTATTTGATTCTCTGGCCCAACAGTCTCAGATGGGAAAACAATGGAAAACTCTTTGAGTAACAATCAGTGCTACAAAAATAACAGACTGGAGCAATGCGCAGAACCTATGCTGAAATTGAACAGGGCAAAAATACAAGGTCCTCTACTTGAGTTCAAAAAATCAACTGCCCAAATACAGGCAGAAGATATAATAATCAAATTACTTACCTCTAGATGTTCAAAATGGGTTCTAATGACACAGTGGTTAAACAACTCAACTGCTAACTAAAAGGTGAGCAGTTTGAACCCACCAGCTGCTTCGAGGGAGAAAGCTGTGGCAATCTACTACTGTAAAGAAACACTGTTGTTAGGTGTCATAGACTTGGTACCGACTCTTTGTGACCCTATGCACAGAAGAAGGGAATACTGCCTGCTCCTGTATTAACCTCACAATTTGTTGTTGTTGTCATGTGCTGTGGAGTTGGTTCCGACTCATAGTGACCCTGTACAGGGTTTCCGAGGCTGTAAATCTTTACAGGAGCAGAAAGCCTCATCTTTCTCCCGCAGAACAGCTGGTAGTTTCGAACTGCTGACCTTGCAATTCACAGCCCGATTCGTAACCACTACGCTACCAGAGCTCCTTACAATAGTTGCTAGAATATTTGTAAAGAAGTAAAATTAGAAAATAAGTTCTATTTCTACAGAAGTTATCAAATGGCAGCACCAATGGGCTCAAGCGTGGCAACAATTGTGAGGTTGGCCCAGGACTGTGCACAGGGTCGCTATGCGTCGGTACCAACTCGATGGCACCTAACAAGGGCTGCTATGAATCAGAACTGACTCAATGGCAGATGTATAAAGTTTGTCATATATCCCAATAACCCAGTTTTACTCAGCCCTAAAAATGTAATCCTGGGATAAAACCTGCAGATTATCACAAGCAGTCCGTAGGATTCTTGTTCTAGTTTGTGCTATCAGTTAACACCTGGGCAAATGCTATGTTCTCTTTCTGTCCAGAGGCTCATACTAGGCTCTGAAGAAAGCAGCTGGCATGGGCAGGAACATGGAACCATGGGAGAATGATTTAGTGGCTAAGAGACAGTAGTCTATGGCCAGATGTCCTGGAGCAAGGACTTTCCACTCATGTAAGGTACGTGACCTTTGACTTCTCTACTCCTGTTTTCTAATCCATAGAGGATAACAATGCCCACCTCATGATTGTCTGGGGGATCAAATCAGTTTATATATGCAAGGCAAATTTTGGCACACTGCATAGCATACAAGTGTTGCTATTAAGTGCTGTTGAGGTCCAGTCAGTTCTGTTACATTGCAACATTGTAATAGGGGTTCTGAGGAGTGGCTGGAGGGTTTGAACCGCCAACCTTGTGGCTAACAGTCCAGTGCTTATCCTACAGTGCCACACCAGGACTCCTGTGCATCCCCAAATTCACATTTATACTCCAGTTTAGGAGGGGGCAGCAAATACTAGGAAAAGCTCTTGAGTTGCCTTTGGGACTAGCTGGTATGTGACTAATTGGGATTCAGACCCTTTTGTAGAGAATGCTAGAAGACAAAGCCCCCAAAGGAGTGTTATTTTCTCCCTTTTATGTGCCAAGCCCCACCTCGAAGCAACGTGCAAAAAAGTCCCAGGAAGCCCCACAGTAAAAGTGCAGTTCAGCCCCTCTTCTGAATGTGACCTGATGTAAAGGGTTACCATCAGACCTTGACAAGTTAGAGGGTGGACATACTACCTTAGAACAACTCCCCTGACAGAACCGGGTGGTCAACATATGTGAGACAGATGGCAACAAAAGGCTCTGTGAATAAAACTTTTAATAATGTACAGCAGAAACTGGACAGGCTCATTCTTATATTAAAACAAAAAGATTTCCTATATTACAATTTATTTACAATTGCATACTGAAGAGGTAAAGTGTCTAAGTGGCTATTTTACAGTCCTTTCTAATAAAATGTACAAAAACAAACAGAAGTACCGAGACTGCCGTTGGGGGCCTTGATGGCCACCTAAACACGGCTTGGACTTGGTCTGTGACTCCAGAAACCACAGTGCAGTTTGCCCTATGGATCAAGGTTAGCCTCACAGGCCAAAAAACACAGCTTTAGCTTCTCCCCAATTCTTGCTTGATGTGAAGAGTGTGTGAGAGGCGACCTTCCCAAAAAACTGCTCAGTCCTCCCCAGAGGTGGAGAGCTGGAAGGGCCACCTAGGAAGTAGGCTAGTGGCTCGGAGTCGCTGGGTTGATGAGTTGGCAGATCCCAGAGGCTAGTGTGACTGGGGGCAGGGGAGCGGATGTTCCATCATCACCCATAGCCCACCACAGTCCTGCTGCAGGACAGCAGGGATGGGGCAAAAACCCCTGACACCATTAGTATTCAAGGAAAATCAGTCAGTGGCCAGTAAATTGGCCTAAAGGGTTTGGGTGGGGTGGGGTGAAATCTCCTTTAATGCAAGGAAAGAAGCAACCCATCAGGAAAAGGAACAGCAAGGCCAGGGCCCCCCCCCCCCTACCGACTCAGGCTCCCACCTCCCCCACAGGCTTTGGCAGAGACTGCTGCTGCTGTCAGGCAGGGATACTGAGGCTGCATACACAATGTGCCTCCCCTAGAGACAGAGAAGGGCTCAGAATGAATGCAATGATTTGGTGTCTCACTGGGGCTAGGTACCCCAGGACCAACTCCCCACCAGCAGTAGGTCCCTTGGGTGGAGAAGGGAGGCCAGTCTTCCTCCTCAGTCCCTTATTATGGGTTCAATGGCTCTCTGGAACCAACTGTGAACCCTTCTGTTGGGCAGGCAGCCACTTCCTTGATTCAGTTCCTTCTTCAGTGCTGCAAGAGGAGGACCACACTGGTCTTGTTTCGGTGTGTGTGTGTGTGTGGGGGGGGGGTTGTTTATTCCCAGTGCCTGGCCCCCAGCAGGCACCCATGAACATTTCTTGAGAAAATGCCTGGAGAAAAAGGCACAGCCAGCTGGACAACACACAAAAGACCAGGGGGTCTTAGAAAGGGGGGGGGGGGCCCACTCGGGGATCAGGGGAATAGGGTATAAGAGAGACTAGCCCTGGGGGGCAAAGAAGAAATCTCACTGCTGAGAAAGGACAGGTTCAGGTACAAGGGCAGACATTCCAGTGTGATTGAGTGGTGTGCGTTTACAGGACAGGTTCAGGTACAAGGGCAGACATTCCAGTGTGATTGAGTGGTGTGCGTTTACAGGACAGGTTCAGGTACAAGGGCAGACATTCCAGCGTGATTGAGTGGTGTGCGTTTGATTGAATGTTCTTTTTTTGTGTGGTTGTTTTTGTAGGGATTTCTTTAAAAATAAGTAGATTGAGAGGTAATCGTCACATAGAGATGGTTTTCCTTTTACAAAACTCAATAATATTAAAAAAAGTTAAAATCCAGACCCTCCCAATAAAATTAAATAATAATAATAAAAAAATCAAACCACTCCAGTTAAAAGTTATGGCTTAGAAGTTATTATATACCTAAGATACGTGGACCAAATCACCACCCACAACCGTGCTTCTAGACCCCATTAAATACTATACTCAGGTTAAAGAACGCGCTCAGCTCAGGCTGCTCCCTCCTTAGTAGGACCCCTGAAGTGGATGCAAATCTCACATCTTCCCTCCACCCTGATCAGAATAATCCAGTAAAACAAGACCCATGCAGACGCTTCCCTCCCACCCCAGACTCCCTCCCCACCCCAAACCCACCACCACCAAAAATATACACTGCTGTTTCCAGAATTTGGGATATGAAAGACAGATGTGACATTCCGACCCAAGTTCCAAGATTCTGCGCTTCAAATTCCTGGGCCTTGATTGATGCTGCTGAGGACGATGCCCTTGGGCTGGCTCAGTTCCCACAGATGTCACCGACCACATCACCCAAGCCCTCTGCCAGGATTCCTTCTCTGTCCATCCCATCCCCCCACTCACATTTTGACCCAAAAGCCTTGTGCCATGGACAACTGGGCCAGCTTTGGTTTCAGTCCAATAAGGAGAAGGGCTGCTGTCACTAGGTGGGCAGAGCAGCCGGTGGGAAGGGAGGAGGAGCGGGGGCCTCCAGGGAAGGAGATGCTGCTCACTAACAAACACAGAGGCACCAGCACACAGATGGCACGACAACCACACCCAGACCTGCACATGCACAAAAGCTCAAGCAGGTAAGTGCGCACCTACAGACACACACACATATAAACACACACACAAGAGACGTGTAAGGGCGTGGCACGGACCAGGCACAACAGGGACGCACCTCGGCACATGCACACACGGCTGGACAGACAGGCGGCAGATTCGATCTCCACTGGTGACCCTTCTCAGTGTCCGAGTGAGGGAGGAGGGGGCACTTGGCTCAGAACTGCCTGCGAATGGGGCTGCCCTCTGGCCCTTTAGGTCGCCTCAGTGTGCTGTGGGTTGGTCCCTGAAGGAAACCCCTCAGTGCTGTTTAGCACTGGTGACAACTCAGCTCCTTCCAGTCCCTCCCAGGCTGCCCCTTTCACCAGCTCCCGACTGTATGCCAGGTGCACCAGGGTGTGCGGGGCTCCCCCTTCCAACCAGCTCGAGTCGTGGCATTGAGTTCCCCACACAACTTGCTTTCAGTTTCCATGCCATTAGGAGGTAAATAGAAAAGGTGTTTGTGTCTCAAACCCAACAAGGGAGTGAGTGACTCTCCCGGGCTCTGTCTCTCTTGTGGGCCAGGGGTCCTGCCACAGAGGGCTGGGCAGAAATGAGAGGTAGGCCTCTGTTGCACCCTCAGCACGGCAGCTCTCTGTGTAGTTCTCGCTGCCCAGAGTTGCGTGTAGGGCGGGGAGTAGGGTTAAATCTTCACGTCTTCTTGCACGCTGAGCTGTGACAGAGTCTTCTTAATGCGCAGAGCAGTCAGGCGGGCTGCACCGTTGGCATACCAACACTCTCGCATCATCTTCCCCATCACCCGTAATGCCTACAAGAGACCAGAGGACACATCTGAGATGCCCCAGCGGACACAGCTTCTCATCTAGAGGCTGCTGTTCATGTCCCTGTCACGACTTCCTCAGTTGGATGCCTGTCAGGATCTGACTCCCCTCTGAGCTTAGGGCAGAACACTGTAAGCTCTCCTCTCCGCCTTGGTGCATCCTTCCACAAGGGACAGGTTGTAGAGGTAGAGCGGAGAGTGGCACTCTTTCTCTGGCCAAGCACAGTCAACTAATCCATTACCCGGAAAATCTTGAAAGAAACACCCCCAAACAGCAAGGTGATATGGAAACTATTCCTTCGGGTTTCAGAATCCATTTAATGACTGTTTTCTAATTATGTGGAGAGTGAAGAAAGAGGTAACGGGGCTCTTCAAAGGCAATTCTGTCAGAGGCACAAAGTCACACTGCCTTTACTGCTGACACACAAGACCGCTATGCTTAGGCTGAGAGGGAGACTGGAGTCATCTCAGAACCGCTACTGGTTACTGAGGGCTATGAATTGCCCTGATTGCTAGAGCCAAAATTCGGTTTTTAGAAGTGAAACCCCAGCATAGAAATCAGAAAACTGTAGACAGCACTGATTGAAGGGGTGCGGGGACAGCAGCCTCACCCTCATCCTCTGAAGTAAACCTTAAACCAAAGATTCCCAGGAACATTTGGGAAAACACTGCCCTATTATGCACTGGAAGGCGTTCCTGGTGGTGTAGTGGTTAAGCACTAACCAGTCATGGTTCAAATCCACCATGGGAGACAGATGTAACAGTCAGCTTTCTTAAAGACTACAGCCTTGAAAACCCTATGGGGCAATGCTGCTCAGTCCACAGGGCTACTGTGAGTCGGAACTGATTTACAGCAATGATTTTATTATGCAACGGGAAGGCATCAACTATAATGTCAACGGAGCATCTCCACCCTTAAATCACAAATGCCTCATGAATTGATGCATGGGCAGATACACAGGCTGCATGGGCCGGAGGGAGAGTGGGAGTGTACCTACAGATATATGGAAATCTGACAGAGGATTTGTACATGGGCATTTACCTTTGTTGCAAATACACCCATGAATGTGGTAGAACATACAGGGGGCAAAGTTCTGAGAACTTCTCAGGCACAACCTTGAGGAAATGAGTTAGGGGACCTGGGGGCTCAGGACCAGTCTCAGGTGACACCAAGGTCCTCACAGAGCAGGTTTTCCTTCTATGCTGGTGAGCAGTGCCTGAGGTCTTAAAAGTTGGTGAGCAGTTGCACTAAGGTGCAATTCTTGGTCTCTCCCTATCTGGAGGAAAGAGGAGTGATGAAAGTCAAAGACAGATGGAAACAATTCATCCAATGGACTAATCTCAGTCTCCCTGACCCTGAGACCAGAAGAACAAGATGGTGCCAGGCTACCATTACCAACTGCTCTGAAAGGGAGCACATTAGAAAAGTTCTGGATACAGTGGGAGGAATCGTACAACAAAACTCAAAATAATAAAAATGAGCAGGCTTACTGGCCAGGCAGTGACTGCTGGAACCTCTAAGACTATGGACCTTAGCCACCCTTCAAGTCTGGAAATGAACTCACCCCCAAAGCTCAAATCTCAGTCAAACAACAGAAACATCTATAGACGTAACAGCAACACTGAGATACACATACCTGAGAATAAGCACCAATTTGAGATCAAAAGGGCAGCATTCCCCAGGACAAAGTTCAGAAGGGTTAAGAAAGGAGGAGGAATGGAAATAGGAAACACACAATTTCTTGAGGAGACTGCAGTCAATGAGATGAAACAAATTGTATCTGAATTGTTGAATGAAAGCCTGATCTGCTCTGTACACCTTCATCCAATTCACTTAAAAAGGCTTAAAGAAATCACAAATGCCCTTGAGTTCACACTCTTTAGAAGTAGTCACTGAGTAAAGGAAGTCCAAGTGCAAACCTTGTCTCCCCCCACCCCTAAAGTCTCTTAATAAATAAAACTCAATGTTTATTAGGAATCTGTCAAAAATCTGTCATTTCAATTACTTCCACTAGACAATGTCCCATCCCAACTTCATTGGCCATCTCTCCCCAGTTCCAATTTTCCATCCTAATTACAACCCCTTCACCACCAGCCCCCCTCCCCCCATTACAGACACTGGTCCTTTCACTCCCCCCTAAGGAGCTTCTGCTATGGACACCTCTCTTCAGCTCACCCCTGCGGCTCCCGAGCTAGTTCTGTAGTTAGACAGGTCTAACAGCTTCAGCTTCCGTTTTTGTTTCTCTCTGTTGGTGATCACCTCTGGAACTGTGTCCTGGGGACAAAGTCTTTTTTGTCTACTAGACTATCAACTCCAAAGGGCATGCTACAGGGCCTGGAATAAGGGACTGTGGTCCCAACAGACTCAGTACAGAGCAGCCTAGGCCTACTGACCCACTTAGGGCGGAACCCTGGGGGACAACTACATTATCAGGGAATGGGACCCTTTTCTAAGGTAGAGAAATTAGGCAGAAGGAAAAGCTGCAGTAGGCAGGGAGTGTCCTACCTCATAACTTTGCCACCAATTGGGGATGTTGGGACGTAGCTTCTGGTCACAGACAACCTTCCGCATTTCCTCAATGGAAGGGTCAGAGGGCACTAAGTCATAATATGGCAGCTGATACTCTTCATGGACTCCTAGGAGAAAAGAAATGGCCAACCTGAGTTATCAACAGAAGGAAGAAATTACTCAAAAGCCATGACAACACCCACATTGTGGCCTGTAAATACCATTTCCCACCAAGACAAATGAGGACTCCAGAGTCAGTTCCTGGTATGAGACAAGAAGTACGCATACAAGTCAGGAACATCTTTTTTCACACTAAAAGCAAGGAAACTATCAAAGATTACTGAGGTTGTGTCAAAAGGAGTTAGATACCAACTTGAAAATCTCACAACTGACCAGGACATTTAAACAAATTTATTTTTAAATTCATCAGTTCCTAATGAAACTTGAAAAAGAAAAACCTGCTACTCCTTTGGAGCACGCTAAGGAAAAAAACTCATATGGAAAAACTGTAAATAAAGATAATCGAGTATTTATTCCATCTTACTTATTCAAACTATGTATCTTGGAAACCAAATACGTCATTAGGCAAAGTTTCTCTTTTTAAAATTCAGCTAATACACGAGGATTGATAGAATCAGGATACTGGCATTTCCCGGCTTCTAATGAACTTGGATTTGGACAATGATCATTGATGGCTCCTAACAGCCCAACTAAACCACAAAGTTGTCAGTTCAAACCCACCACCTGCCCCTCAAAAACGCCATGCAAGATCACCGTCAGAACCTACTCGATGGCACTTAAAAACAACAACTACATCAACAGCACCAAGAGAGACAGTCACATTCCTTGTGATGAAAATACAGAAGAGCATCTATGAAAAATTTTTGCCCCAAATAACTAAATGTGATTCTAACTGCTAGATCTAATTCACAGGAAATACTAGAAAAAGGACATGTTCACTTTATGAGGAGACAATCAGCAAATTCTAGACCAGGAAAACAGGACAAATGACCTGAATTCTCCAGAGGTAAACTGCAGGAGAATAAGAAGAAAAAAGGAGGGGAACCTGAAGATTATAAAACACTTGAAGTCAGCGGTTCAAGCTCACCAGCTGCACCTCAGAAACCCTATACAGGGTCACTATGGGTTGTAACCAACTCAATGGCACTTAACAACAAGAGATGTATTAAATCAATTGCAAAAGATGGACCTTAAAATTTGAGTCCTGATTTGAACGAATTGCTTTAAAAAAAAATTACTGAGAAAATCTCAACACAGCTTGAGTATTAAATGGCATTAAGAAATTAGTTTTTTAAAGTTTAGTAAAATATTGTATTTTCGCATTGTTATATCTTTTAGAATTACAAATGATACATTTTTCCACTTAATGAGACTTTCTTATAGATCTTTTTCCAGGGAAACCCCTGCTGCCCTGAGCCAACAGCACAGGATTTCAAACAAAGAATCAGACTTGGTAATTACTTAAAGGGTAGTTGAGAGCTGAAGCTCTGTCCTCAGTCTGTCATGGCTTAAATCTTTACTAGCTGTGTGGTCTTGGACAAATTACTTCTCTGTGGTTCATTTCCTTTCCCTGTAGAATGGTGACTATAACAGTACCTACTTCATAGGTTTATAGTAAAGACCACAAGTTTATACCTAGAAAAAGTCACTGCTGTCCAGCTGATTCTGACTCAGAGCAACACCATAGACAGAGGACAATTGCCCCCTGGGGTTTTCCAAGGCTTCAATCTTTACGGAAGCAGACAACCACATCTTTCTACTGGTGAGCAAGCTGGTGGCTTAGACCCACTGACCTTTTAGATTGCAGTGAAGCCCTTTTAACCACCAGGGCTCCAGTTACATCTAGAAAGTGCTGAATAAATGTGATCATTATCATGGACCTCCAATGGCACTGTAGGGTCAGCACTGGACTGCTAACCCCAGGGCCGGCAGTTCAAACTCACCAGCCACTCCGCAGGAGAAAGCTGAGGCTTTCTGCTCTGTAAGATTTAGTCTCAGAGAGCTATACGATGGAATCTGCTGGAAGGCAGTAGTTTGGCATTATCGGTTTGTCATAATGTGGTGGCTTATATGATTCTCTGATACTTGTGGGGGCTGAGATAAATGACCAGGGGCTGGGTTATACTAGAAGAGTTGTTTCTGGAATTGGCTCAAGTGGCAGAATACTAGGGAGTCCTGGCGTTCTTCGTGGAGCACGCTGCCATAGATGCTGACACACTAAGGTGAGAGTAAGAGAGGTTTTCTGCTAAATCTGATACTGTTTTTTCCTCCATTCTGAAATGGATAAATCATTTTAAGTACCAAAGATCTAAGGAAAAAATAAGAAAGGAAACAACCTCACTTGCCTCTGAGGAACAGGAGAGCCTCTACTGATCCTATGTTATATGTACCGTGGGTGTTCCTCAATAAAGACAATGCGCTTAAGGAAAAAAGCCAAGTGAACTCGAAAATGGTTACAAGGTAGAGGTATTACTCTATGGGCAGCCACTCAACATGCTGGTTCAAAGAATAAACACATCTTTAGGTACAGCAGCCTCCAAGGTTCCATGAGAACCAGGCGTGATGAGGCTCTGGCAGCAGACATCCTGACTAGCTGGAAAAGGAAAGGAGCTGGGTGGGGAAAGAGAAGGCAAAACAGAAAGATACCTCCAGAATTGCATCTTCGAGCAATCTCCCAATATACAAGCCCGAGGGCATATATATCAGCACATTTAAAGGAGTCAAAGTGTTTCATATTTATGGTTTCATCAAGTACTTCAGGGGCCATGTATCTGCAATAACAACGGAAACACGATCATTCATCAAAAACATGGGCGAGCATACATTGATAGTATCACTCTTTTAAATCCAGGGTGGACTTAGGGACTTTCTGAATGTGGGAATAGATATTACCAACCTCCATTACAGAGCCTTATCCCAAGAAAGTCCCTCGGGGAGGAAATAGCGATCTTTTCTTTATTGCATACTTCCATATGTTTTAGAGTGAAAGCTAAATACTTCAGTACAGTTTTGCGATAATGTTGTTGTTAAGTGCCGTTGAGTTGATTCTGACTCATAGTGACCCTGTATAGGGTTTTCCAGGGAGTGAAACTGGTGGGTTTGAACCGCCAACCATGTGGTTAGCAGTCCAGTGGTTATCCTATAGTGCCACACCAGGACTCCAGATTTAGCATTAGGCTACTTTTAAGGAGCTTTGGTAGTGTAGTGGTTACAAGTTGGGCTGCTAACCTCAAGGTCAACAGTTCAAAATTATCAGCTGTTTTGTGGGAGAACGATGAGACTTTCTGCTCCCGTAAAGATTTATAACCTGGGAAACCCTATACAGGGTCTCTATGAATCGAAACCAACTCCATAGCACATAACCAACCAACCAACCAAGGCTAACCTTGATTGTATCATTTTTTTAATCATCAGGATTTGCTTATTGTAAAACATGCTTTTATTTCTAATGGCAGAGATATTTATACTGTAGATCACATGGTATCATCGGGCTGGTAGCGTAGTGGTTATGAATTGGGCTGCTAACCTCAAGGTCGGCAGTTCGAAACTACCAACTGTTCCACGGGAGAAAGATGAGGCTTTCTGCTCGATTTGCAGCCTCGAAGACCCTGTGCAGGGTCACTATGAGTCAGAAATGACTCCACAGTACTTAACAACAACAACAGGGGTCTTTTATTTAGTTCACTGTAGTCACAGGGATATGCTGATCTTAAATTTCACCCTCAACATCTTTTGTTATCTTACCTGATTGCAACTATATAAAAATGAATTCTAAGTATTCACTCAAAGTCACCCTTATTTAATCAGAGTCCTAGTGTGGCACTGTTAAGATTAAGCATTCAATTGCTTTCTGCTCTGTAAGATTTAGTCTCAGAGCACCAGCAGCTCCTTGAAAACCCTATTTATACAGGGCCACTATGAGTTGGAACTGACTCGACAGCACTCAACAACAACATGAGAACCACAGTAAAGAAAATCATGAGATCACCTCAGGCCCCTACACTCTGGGGACTGAGAAGCTGCAATGACTGAAAAGGAAGGAAGAAAGCAGCAGTACAATTTGGTGATATCTATCGAGATTCAGAGGACTCCTGGTGTGGTGCTGTAGAATCAGCACTGGACTGTGAACTACAAGGTCAGCAGTTCAAATCCACCATCTGCATCTCGGAAACGCTATACAGGATTGCTATGAGTTGGAACCGACTCAAACAGCACTTAGCAACGTTGAGATTCCACAGGTAAACAGAACCCCCCCTCTTCTAGCCTATTAAAAGGCAGTTCCTACCTCAAAGGTCTACGGAAATTCACAAAAAATGGATCTGTTCATAAGTGTAGAACTAAGAGTAAGACTCTTACAGAAAGCTGTGGTAAAGCGCCAGGAGGCCTCCCCCACCATGGTTCTGACAGGAGATCAAAAGTATGGGCATCATCTAAAGCACAATCAAATGTTGGGGTTTGGGGGATTTTTTGTTATAAAGCAAGAACAAAAGAAAAAGAGATCAACTGGGCTTCATCAATATTAAAAACTTTTTTGCTATTTTAAAATAAATATTTTAATTGTGGTGAAACATGTAAAATATCATGTTGTGAGTACATCACATTACCTGTTTCCAAATTTTTTCATCATCCTTAACAGACACTCAGTGCCCCATAAGCTATTTCCCCAATTCCTCTCCTACCTGTCCCTGTTGGCCACTAATAACCTTTGGCCTCTAAGCATTTACCTATTTTATGTAAATGAGATCACACAGTATTTGTCCTTTTGTGATTGACTTATTTCACTCAGTAAATTTCTTCAAGGTCCATCCACATTTTGTAGCATGATCTGAACTGCATTTCTCTTTAGGGCTAAGTCATATTCCGTCCTTTGTATATGGCACATTTGATTTACCCATTCAGTCTGTCGTTGAACACTTGGGTTGTTTCTATCTTTTGGCTACTGGGAATAATACTGCAAAGTACATTAGTGTGCAAGTATCTGTCTGAGGCCCTGTTTCTGCTTCTTTTGGGTAGATACCTAGGAGTGAAATTAAAAATGTTTGCACACCAAAGAACTTTATCAAGAAACTGAAAAGACAACTTACAAAATGGGAGAAAATATTCGGTAATCATGTATCTGCTTACAGGTTTAATATCCAGAATATAAAAAGAACTCCTACAACTCAGTAACAAAAAGACAAACAACCCAATTTAAAAATGCACAAAAAACTTGAACAGACATTTTTCCAAGAAATATGATGGGACTTAAAATAAGTTTGTAGAAAAAACTGAACAAAAAGGTAATGGAATTTTCTCAGGAACTTTCTGAAGTCCTCTCATATTTAGAAATGGCCAACAACCATATAAAAATGCCCTAAATGTCATTGTTGTTTTGGTTAAGTGCCGTTGAGTAGATTCTGATTCACAGCGACCCTATATAAGGTCACATAAAATACCTTCAATGTCATTAGGAAATGGAAATCAAAACCACAGAAGGCTAGTAAGTGTTGAAGATGTGAAGAAATCGAAAATCTCATCAACTGTTGGTGGACTTGTAAACCTGTGCCGTCATTGTGGAAAACATTCTACTCCTAGGCATCTACCCCAAATAAGGAAAAACAGAATTCAAACAGATACTTGCACCCCAATGTTCTTTGCCACATTATTCCCAATAGCTGAAATATGGAAACGACCCAAGCATCCATTTACAGATGAACGGATAAATAAAACGTGGTGTATACATACAACAGAATGTTATTGAGCCATGAAGAGATATAAGAGTTCTAATACATGCTATGACATAGTGTTGTCGAGTTTAACTAAATTCAAAGTGACCTTATGTGTAACAAAACATTATGTTGAGTGAAATAAGTCAAATGTAAAGCAACAAAAATTGTATGATACCATTTATATGAAACCCTATGCAGGGTCAATATGGGTTGGAACTGACTCGACAGCACTTAACAATAACAATGTATATGAAATATCTAGACTAGGCAAATACCACGACTAAAGGCTATTTAGATGTTATCAGAGGCTGGAGGGAGGGATACATGGGGAGTTACTGCTTAAAGGACACTGTGTTTCTGTCTGTTTTGATGAAACAGTTTCGGAATGACACAGTGGTGACATTTGTACAAGGTGAATGTAACTCATGCCACTGAACTGTACTCCTCAAATAGTTAAAATGATCAATTTTTTTTTAAATGATCAATTTTTTGAAAAAAAAAAAAAATATATATATATATAAATCTATTAACTTGTTGTTGTTAAGTGCTGTCAAATTGGTTCCGATCCAAGTGACCCTGTCTAGGATTTTCAAAGAGCAGCTGGTGAGCTTGAAGTGCCAACCTTGTGATTCAAACAAATTTTGCAGTCCAGTGCATTACTACACACACAAAAAAAAGGCAGTCCCATTTCCAATTCATGAAGTCAATCTTACAATCACAATCACAACTCCTTCTTCACTTCTGAGTTCATTTCTGTAGCGAGTAGAAGCAGGCCCCATGATGCTTCAGGGTGCCAGTTTCCACCCTACATTTCTTCTGCTGCAGTTTAGCACCCCTCTCCAAACCTCAAGCAAAGCACACTCCAGCTTCCTCAGGGGTCTCTGAACAAGCCACCCTTTTGGGCTGTACTATTTCCCCTCTTTCTCCAGCCAAACCTGGTACCTAGCCTCTTTCCAAATCCTGTTCCAGATTTACTCTTTGCCTGAAGACTTATCAACCACCATGTGGCTCTGGTACGTCCACTTTCCCTGCTGCCCTCAACCATAGCCGGCAATACCTATGTGAGCAGCCCTAGAGAGCTGTGCCTGAACCACCTGGGTCTATTAGACATAACCTGGCCAGTGCTCCAGCACGGAGGGTAGAGTGCTCAAGCTGACTTTAACAGTACTTATTTACTCTGTCTCTCCTTCGCTGGGGCATATGAGAGAGGACATTCATGGGATATTCAGTACAAGCTGCTGAACAGGTCAGAGGCTAGGGCTTTCCTACCGTTTGGTTCCCACCCTCTGATTTGGTGCAATGTCAATGGTATCAGTGACCGCATCATGACGAACAGCCAGGCCCAGGTCTGCGATGGCGCACATGCCATTTTTCTTCACCAGGATGTTCTTTGACTTCAAGTCTCGATGAGCAATGCCAGGCTTCCCTAGCAGAGATGGGGGAGGGGGGGTGTTTAGGAATATTTAATGAGAAGTAGTATTGTAAAGGTTCAAAGTCCAGAGTCTACATGTCAGACTGTAGGTTTAAGACTGGGCTTTTGCCTCCCACTAACCCAGCGACCCTGGAAAAGGCAACCTAACATACCTATACTTCATAAGGAAAGCTATGATAATTACTGCATTAATTTAAATGAATAAAGAACTTAGACATGTGTATTAGCTAATATTGCTATTAATATTAATTAGTTTTAACATTAATATTGCTATTAATATTACCAAGGAGCTCTGGTAGCGTAGTGGTTACGAATTAGGCTGCTAACCTCAAGGCCAGAAGTTCAAAACTACCAGCTGTTTCATGGGGAAAAGGTGAGACTTTCTGCTCCTGTAAAGATTTACAGCCTCAAAAACCCTATACAGTGTTGCTATGAGTCAGAACCAACTCCCTGGCACCTAACTACCACCTGTCCTCCCTGAACTAATCTATCCAGGCACAGAAGTACTGGCTGAGATGAGGAATTCAAACAGAAGCTGCTGTGTTGGCTAGGTTCTCAGAGTCACATGGGCCCAACAAACTGCCAGCATCACCATGTGGGCTCAGAACAGGATCAACCTTAACACCTGATACTGTGAAAAGACCAAACATCTGCCCAAAAGTTGAGATGACATCAACAGCTGGAAAGCTCGAGATCTTTTCCACCAAGAAAATCTTCCTAGGTTAGGAAATCCCAGTATTTAATCCACCAAGCTGACTTAAACTCAGCTGTTCCCACTGATGAATATCCAAAATTCCTAAAATGATGATCGATGCATTAGTTTGTTTTATCTTCTTAGTTCCATTCTTTTACATGCATACGGTGGGCTTCCTTAATAAATACTAGCTTACCAACAAGTTACTATGTCAGGTCACCGAACAACAAATAACAGAATGCGTATATTATAGGATCCCCTGAGGAGTTCCAGAGAAGAGATGAGGAGCACCACCTTTCTATCCTTTGCGTTTTTCAATCCAGTAAGCACAAACCTCTTTCCTAATTTAGACAGTCATTCTTGAGGTCCAGCCCCAACTTGTTCAGTAAAATGGAATTCTGGCAACAAAATCAGGATGACACAGGCCTTTTAAGTCTGCCCAATCCCAGGACCACTTGGCTGGGTCTACTCACCTTGTGTACCCACAATCTCCATGTGCAGGTGTGCCAGGCCACTAGCAGCAGACAAGGCCAGCTTGATCATTCCCTCAATGGTCACTGTGTACCGGTTAAGATAATCAAACAGGGAGCCGTGCTCATGATAGTCAGAGACAAGCCACAGTTGTGTCCAGGTGCCATTATCTGCAGACAAGCATAGGTGAAGTCCACAAAAGGCACACTAACAGCAAGAAGGCACCGTATGTGGAGAGACTCCTGAATTGGCCCACCTCATCTATGTGCCAAGGAGCTCTGGTAGCATAGCTCTGGTTACGAATTGGGCTGCTAATCTCAGGGTCAGCAGTTCAAAATTACCAGCTGTTTCGCGGGACAAAGATGAGGCTTTCTGCTCCTGTAAAGATTTACCGCCTCAGAAACCCTATGCAGGGTTGCTGAGTCGGAACTGACTCCACAGCACATTACCACTACCATCTATGTGCCACTCATGCCACCTTTTATGCCCATTTAATCTACAGGTGTACAGATGTCCACTCCACTTCTGGGCTCCCACAGACAGAAGAGCCTTAGTGGCACAGTGGTTAAAGTGTTTGGCTGCAAACCGAAAGGTCCACAGTTTGAACCCATCAGCCACTCTGCAGGAGAAAGACGAGGCCGCCTGCTTCCACTGGCAGCCTGGGCAACTCTGGGGCAGCTATACTCCCGTCCTACAGGGGTGTTCTGAACTGGAATCACCTCCATGGCAGTGGCTTTAGTTTGGTTATTTCTCAAAGGAAGGCTAAAGGGTTCTATAGGGTGCTGTTTTTAAAGCAAATCTGAAAACGTTGCACCTCCGAGAGCAGACGGAGCAAGTGTTCACGGAAAGCAACAGGTGTCATGTGTTCGGTGTGCCATGTTGCTTCTGATCTCGAAAAGATGGCTCAGTAACACTTGCCTATTACTTAAAAAATTCATCTATGAATTCATTTGTAAACTAAAAAAAATAATAATGATGAAACTATGCTTTAAAACTTAGGTAGTCATTAGGACAGGGAAGAAAATTCTCTTTCTCGTGGGTGCATCTTCCCACCTCCCTAGTAGTCCAAAGAGAAGGTATTTTCACTGAAAGTCCTATTGCATCAAAGCCACTAAAGAGTGCAAAGTGGAAGAAGCACTTCCGTAAAGGAGGAAAATACAAGAAAGACGCGTGAGAAAAAAACAAAACTGAAAAACTTCCAGAACAATATTATCTAAATCAAAGGGCTAAACTGCTTGATGATGAGCAAATTCCCTGATGAGCTGACAATCCCACATATGGCCTGTACTCATCTCTTGGTTTAAGGGGTCTGCGTTCAGTCTAGAAATGATAGCAGCACCCTCATCAATATTCTTTAGCAGCCCGAACTGGCTGCACTCACTACTGCCAGGGAGGAAGGCACCCAAGCTCCTCCTCTGTGCTCCAATGGCACCCTGAACACAGGCTAACAGAACACTGTTCTGGAACGCTGCTTTTCCAGCCTACTGGTCTATCCCATTGAGAGCAGGAAAGATCACCTTTCTGCATCACTGCATCCCAGGCCCCAAAGTGCTTTTCAATGCCTCAATGGCACACTTCCAAGCACCCCCGAGAGGTCATCCTATCCTCTGAAGAGCAATGGAAGGTGACTAGGATACATTTCTATTTTCTCTCTTTTAGACATGGGGGTGGGGGAGTGCAGAGGGGCGAGGAAAAAAAACAACCCACAAGCAGACAATCTAATTAAGCTACGCTGCTGTCAATAGAAAGACTGGAAATTGGATTGAGACCTCCCAAATTCCAAGCTGGCACTGGTTCCAGGCCACCATACCATTTATCATGTTAAGAAGGCAAGGATGGAGGAAGATTCTTCTTGTTCCTTGGCCCTAGTGTGGGCTTCAACAGCCAGATGCCGACTTACACGAGCTGCCAGAATCAATACAGGGAGTGGCGCCTGGAAAAGCCCAACTCTTGGCTTCCATGATTATAAACAAGGGCCCACCCAGCACGCTCTCCTCAGGCTTCAACCAGGCCCAGAGTCTTGGGGACCCAGCAAACGAGTTACAAAGGAAAGGAAGACAGGTTTGGACCACTCATTAAATATGTGAATGGGATTTAAGTTTCACCAAAAGGTGATGCTGTTACCCTAGATCCAGAAGGTGAGGAGGAAGATAGAATCTCCACTGAGTACTATCCAATCTGTCTGGGCAGGGCTGATGAAAGGAGATGCGGATAGGTCTCTTGTGATACAATAGTGAATAATTGTTATCAGGACTGACTGTGAGGGTTGGAAATGTAAAGGTAGACGTTTTTGTAGCAAGGAGGGGAGTGATTAATTCTGCAGTCTAGGAGCGGAGGTCCCTGGGACCATCAAGGGAGAAGAGCACAGAGCGGGACCCTACCCAGAGAAGCAGCGATGCCTGAGATGTAGGCAGAGACAACGACGTGGAGAGATGGAACAGCTGGGGACTTTAGGAGAGGAGCTGTGTGCTGACGAGGGGTGGGGGGAAGGCTTGCAACCCCTTGGTTGGTTGAAGATGCATGGAGGGGATTGTAACCATGGCAATGCAATGCCATACAATAGGATGAATGTAAAACTAATGTTCTCCCATGTAAACTATCACATAATTCACAATAAAACATTAAATTTAAAAAAAAAACAACAAAAAAGGTGATGCTGTTTTCTAGAGACACTGCTTACTCAAAGGGAGAAAAGGTCTCTCTTCCCCGTTTTCCCTGTGTGAGTCCAAGATCCCGGGGCAGCTGTGACCATTACAGAGCCCCAGAGCAATGTCAGGAATGAGCAGCCTGCTGTTGTTTTAGAGAAAGAACAATAAACACTTAGCATCAGCTTCTGCAGGCTTGCTGTAGACACCAGATTTTAGCATCTCTGTGCCATGGGAGCAGTGCCAGGGAATGCCTTCAAAGTGTAAACCCAATCCCCTCTGGGTGCTTTCCCAAAGTCCCCTCTCACTGGGAGCTCTGGGAGCACAGGGCCTGGGTCTTGTTCTTATGTATGAATCAAGCCGCTGGCAGATCATAGTCAATAAATGTTGAATTGATGAGTAAATTTTCAATTACTTTCCACTAACTTCAGTGACTGCTATCTGCAAGATCAGTGGTTCACACCCACCAGCCACTCCTTGGAAACCCTGTACAAGTTTGCTATGAGTGGGAGCCAACTCAACAGCACTTAACAACAAAAAAAAACGACTTCAAAAAACACTCCTGGTGTAGCACTGTAGGATAAGCACTAGACTTCTAACTACAAGGTCAGCAGTTCAAATCTAACAGCTGCTCCTTGGAAACCCTATACAGGGTTGCTATGACTTGGAACCAACTCCAAGGCACTTAACAACTTCGAAAAGAGCCCTTCAGCCTGGCCTTCGTTGACCTCTCTGCCACTTCTTTGGCCAGAACGTAGGCATCATGAGTTACTGGCAGGTTCCCAAACATATCTCACCTTTGCACATGTGTGTGGCGTGCCCCTCCTACTGGCCTTTTTCTCCCTGGCCAACTCTTGTCACCTTTGCCTTATCAAGCTCAGGTGTGCCCTTCCCCTGGAAAGCCTTCCCTGACCTTCATCCCCCCAATCTGTGTTTCCAGAAGAGCTCATGCTTGCCACCTCCTACAACTGATTCTTAGTTTACGTGTGTCTTTGCTAGTCAGTAATGGTGGTGGTGGTTGTGTGCCACTGAGTTGGCTCTGGCTCCGATGCACAGTGACCTTGTATGGGGTTTCCGAAGCTTTAAATCTATACGGGAGCAGAAGTTCTCATCTTTTTCTCACAGAGCGGCTGGTGGACTTGAACTGCCAACCTTATGGTTAGCAGCCCAATGTATAACCTACTACATTACCAGGCTAGTTAGTGAGGGTCTCAATAATAGTAACATACCTGAGCTCGCAACAAAAGCAAGAAAAAAGGGAGAGAAAGGGGGAAATAGGGAGCTCAGGCACAAGCCCAGGCCAGAAGCTGAACTAGAAGACCACTTGGGAGCATTTCCTCTTCCATGCCTGTCTGTTCTGGTGATGCCACAGAACATGGGCTATGTGCCTTTTTAGCCCCTACTCCCAAGCTGCCCTTTCCTGGGAAAAGTTGAGGCCATAATTCCTCATTTCAATAGCGTTCAAAATAAACTCACTGGAACCCTGCAGGGACTACACTGGTACTAAGTACAGGTGAGTGCTAAGAAAAGGAATTGAGCAGGCAGGGGAAGAGGTTTATCTTGTTTATCTCCTGGAATAACGGGCGTCCGTGACATTTTAAGAAAAGTTTGAAAACCATGATCTTATTCAGATTCCTTTTCTATTACAGATAACAACTACAAAGGCAAGTGTAACTGTGTGGTCACAGCTGTTCTGTTTTCCCTCCAGCTAGGATGCTGCTGACACTTAGACATGCTGCATCCAAACCCAGCCCTTTACCTTTATTATCAGCGGCAATAAAACCAAGGATGTTTTCATGGCGCAGCATGACTGTCTGATATATCTCTGCCTCCCGGAACCAAGACCGTTCTTCACGAGAAGAGAAAATTTTCACCGCCACATCACCACCTCTCCAGCGGCCACGCCACACTTCCCCAAAGCGGCCCTTGCCTATTATCTCCTGTAGAACGATGGTGCGAGCCACCGTGCGCTGAACAAAAAGCGGTAATCCTGGGGACCAGAGAATGGAAAGAAAACCTGTCAGTGTAAACTTAGGAAATCTGGCAGTTCCCATAGCTCCCTGCTACACTGGAAAGGCCTATATGTGTCTCCATTCTTCACTGGCACATTAACCACAGGGAGGTCTGACCACGGCACTATGGGAGTAAACACAAAGGAAACCTGCATGACTAACTGTTCCTTATCTGAGTGCTTTCTGCTCTCGGTTTGGATGAGATTTGAAAGCAAATGTTTGATCTGATTCACCAACTCTGCAGTCAGCAACTGGTGGGCCAATCCCCCTACATCTGCTAATTCTGGTGGAATATACACAGAGGATGAAAGTGGGAGCTTGTGTATTAGTATCTGCCTTCTGATCACTACCCACTAGAGGGCAGTGCTGTGTGGGCCATGAAATTAGAACCATGGTTGTCAAATACTGAAAGAAATCTCCAGTCCTGGCAAAACAAGGTTTTTACCTCCGTTAAGCACAGTGGTTACAAGTCAGGCTGCTTATCTCACAGAGAGCAGTTCGACACTACCAGCAGTTCCGCGGGAGAAAGATGAGGCGTTCTGCTCCCGTGATTAACAGCCTCGGAAACCCTGTGCAGGGTACCCTCACTATGAGTCGGAACTGACTCCATGGTACTTAACAACAACAACAAACCCTATAAAGGGTCTCTGAGTCGGAAGAGGCTCCACAGCACATAACCATCAACAACCAACCAACCAACCTCTCTCCAAAGAGAACAAAATTCTGCTCACAGGTGATGCTGAACTTCAGATGCTGAATAGGGGCTATATCTGTTATTCTAAGATTACTGTCTTTACACGGCATATTTATTGACTTATTCAATGTCTCCCTATTTATCCAATCACCAGCACCATCATAACTCTCTCCTCTCTTCTGCTCTCCCTGAGCATATATATATAAGTAGACAAGTATATCTGTCATTAATCCCTAAATCTTGTGGATATGAACTACCATTTACTGTATGCTTGCTAGGCACTATGCTAAGTGCCTTACATAAATATCTGATTTCCTCATGGTGTTGTTGTGAAGTGCCATTGAATCAGTTCCAACCCATAGCGACCCTGCATAGGGTTTCCAAGGAGCAGCTGGCGAGCTTGAACCGCTGACCTTGCAGTTCAAACGGCTTTGCAGTCTGGCGCATTAACCCACAGCGCCACACCAGGACTCATCATAGGCACTTATAAGTACTCTTTTTATCCCCATGTTACAGAAGAGAAAACTAAGGGCTCAAAGAGGAAGGTCAAGTAACTCATTCCAATTCACAGCTAGAGGCAAAGTAGGGATTAAAATCCAGGACTGACTCCAAAGTCTATGCATCTAACTATAACAGTAACCTTGCTCTCGGTCCTGCCTCACACTCTATTCTCCCTAATGGGAGGTAGATGAATGAATGAATCTGTCCTCCACAACACTGTTAGAGCGACTTTCAAAGGAAACCATTGTTGTGGGCCACTGAGTTTATTCGGACTCATAGCAATCCTGTATATGGTTTCCAAGGAGCAGCCGGTGGGTTTGAACTGCCAACCTTGCAGTTAGCAGTCCAGTGTTTATCCACAGCGCCACACCAGGCCTCCAAAGCAAAACAGGAACACTCACTTCCCAGCATACAAATGTTTAAGTCGATTCCTCTTACACTCAATGTCCTTTACCCCCCTGGGCCCAGCCTGCCTTTCTCTGCCACCCACTGCAAGCACGCCTCACTAGTCTCCTTCCTTTAACATTCCCCAAACATACTGCGGTGAACTTTCATCCCTCATAAAATTCCAAAGTCTTCTTCACATGTGTCTCCCTCTGTGAGATCGTTCCCAACAGTCCAATCCTGAGTCAGCCCCTTTTTAATCTTTGTTTACCCTTTATCACCTAGAGGGACTCACATAAATTTGTGAAAATGAAAGAAAAGTCCCATACTCAGCGAGGACTTTTAAATTTACAAGCCGCATTCTTAAAAACCCTGCACCCTGGTAGCCCTGCATATTAAGAATGAACTAGGCCACTCAGAAGTGCTTATGAACCATTTTTCTCCACATGACTAAGCAACTACCACTACCCTTCCCTAGCCTCAGCCAACGCTGATCTTTTTTAAAAAGACTTCCAGCCAGCACTAGCCTCCTCTCAAGCCAGTCAGCTGGTTCTAACCACTGTTCTACCTCTTTCAGCAAAGAACAAGCCCTATATTTGTTCTCTTTCTAAAAATATGCAGCTTTTAAATATACCCATCATTCTGGCACTCTCTACTGCAGAGCTTAATAAAGGCAAAACCACTGATACTCAGGAGATGTCACAGCTCAAAGTACTCCGTGTGTTCAAGGAGGAATGCCAGGCCATGACTGATGGCATCATCTCCCCACAGAACCAGTCTGGTCACATGGCAAGGAAACATACATAAAGCACATACAGCATCCACAGAAATAAGATCCTGGATGCTTTCTCAAGAATGGCAACAATGGCCTTTGGAGATGATTGTTTTTCCCCTAAGACAGGAATACCACTGTCACTAAAACAACTGCTTATCTTCATGAAAAGACTCTTTTGCAGTCATGTTCACAACAGATCCATCCTGAGACCTGAAAATCCCCTTTATTCTAGATTCTGGTCTCATGGCAAATGTTCAGTGTTCAGTTCAATTCCCTCATCTCAGGAAGACTGGGTTAGCAACAGACAGTACAGGAAATGGTGCACAGAACCCAAGCTGCCTTTACTGAACCCTCACCAAAAAAACCCTTGGGCAACTGGTAAAGGTCAATGATTCATCAAATCCCAACTCTAAGCTTTACTCAGTGTCCTTAAACTCCCCTTGTGGTTGCCCAGAGATCAATGATTAGCCCTCACCACCTCACAGGAATCCGGCACACTCCTGTTTCTCAAAAGGGGCCCTTAAATTGAGCACGCCACTGCTCAGGTGGAACAGTCTGAATTTTAATAGGTGTACAGTTACAAGACTCCAAGAGAGACAGGGGTTTCTGGACTGGAGACTTCTACACTTGACCTTTGGAATCTCAGGGAAAGATTTTCTGTGAACCCATTATCTTATTATATGTCAGACTCCACAAGAAGGGGAATTATGAAACCAAATGACTCAGTGCTGGTAGAAACAATCGCAGGGCCCCCAGCTGTCTTCATAAACACACTATCCTGCTGGGAAACAGCAAGGAAAGCCAACAGCAGACACAATGGCCTGAAGAACTCAGTACCTGAGCCAGACCCTGATGTGGAGAGATCGTAGACGAGATCCTGGAGCGTCTTGTCTTTGGAGAGACACATTTCACACGAGGGATCTTCCATGTCTAGTCTCTGGCGGTTGTGATAGACTCGCTGATGATAGTTAATGACAAGGAAAACAATGATGATGATGAGAAACAGGAGAAACACAGGGCCGGCAATGATGCCTACCAGTTCCACAGGGCCCCACATGGAAGGGTGCTCAGGCTCCTTGAGGTGACCTGGACAAGTGAGAGGGGAAAGAAAAAAACAAGGAATAAAACCCGGGGAAAGCTGTGGCTGTATTTACCCCCCAGCAACTCCCACAAAGTGAAAGAGGCCCCTATCCATATCTAAAGGTGCCCTTGATCTCTTTGGTCCTACTGGGCAGTCATCTACCTGTTGTTGTTGTTAAGTGCTGTCGAGTCGTTTCTGACCCATAGTGACCCAGTATAGGGTTTCCAAGGAGTGGCTGATGAGCTTGAACCACCGACTTTGTGGTTCAAACAACTTTGCAGTCCAGCGCTCATTAGCCCCCAGCACTACACCAGGACTCCAGTCGTCTGCCTAGAGTCTCTCAAACGCCAAACTTCTGTAGTTACAGTGTCATGTTCAACACTCACAGCCGCAGCCCACTTTGCAATCTCACGATACCATTCCCACCTTGAAGGAGTTCTGGTAGCGTAGAAGTTAGGAGCAGGGCTGCTAACCTCAATGTCAGCAGTTTGAAACTACCAGCTGGTCCTCAGGAGAAAGAGGAGGCTTTCTACTCCTGTAAAGATCTACAGCCTTAGAAACCCTACTCAGGGTCGCTATGAGTCAGAAGTGACTCCATGGCACACCACCAACACCATTCCTACCTCGAGGAGCTCTGGTGGTACCACAGTTAAAGCATGCAGCAGCTGACCAAAAGGTCGGTGGGTTGAAAGCTATGCCAGTTCACAACTCAGAAGCTCTCCAGGCAGCTCTCCTCTGTCCTACATGAACACTATGAGTTGAAATCCACTTAGCCAAGTGAGTTTTGGGTTTGGTATTCTCATCTCACCTCCCTAAATTTACAAGAGCTCCTCTAAGCTCTGCTCTAGGCTCTCTCCTCCTTTGATCTCCTTTCTAGTAATACCTTCTAAACCTTTAAATTCACTTGGTGGCAGGTTTGCAAAGAGGTAGAATCTAGTATTTCTCAGCCTTGATCACTGTCCTTCTTTTCCAACTGAAGCCACTCTCTGCATTATACAGTTGTCCTGACCACTGCAGTCCCCTCCACACAGCTCTAGGACCATCTCTTCAGGATCAGGCCCAATTCACCACTAACCAAACCCCAGCTTTGACCTCAGGGACTAAATTGAAACATCTGTCTCACTCACCACTACCCCAACCCTCAAATCTGCAAACCTGCCTTGGGAGGAATCCCAGTCTATTTCCTTGGGGAACATCAAAAAGGTACCTTTACCTATCATCACATAAAGGGATTGGGGAAGAGTAGAAAAGGATGAAATGACAGGAGTGCCCTACCTCCAAGATGAGCCAATAGTCCAACAAGGGTGTCCACTCACCACTGGGCACCCTCAAGTCGATCTTGTTGCAGAAGTCAGTGTAGCAGCAATGGGTGTTACGTAGATCTTCTGAACTCAGGCAGTAGAAGGGCTTCCCAGCGGGGACCAACTCCACTTTGGGGATGCAGGTACGCACATGGTGCTCCATCCCATCCAGGTTGAAAATGGAGACCATGCAGGCGCCATCTGTTTCACACGTGTAGTTGGACTGTAGGCAGTTAGTGCAGGCACACAGCAGAGCTGCAGGAAATGTGCAAGTAGATATTGGTAGCAGGACCTTAGCAAACGATCTTTTCCGGACTTAGAAATATCCCTTAGCATACCTGATGTTTCAAAATAGGGGCTTTAAAGAGATGGGGTCACAAAGATGAAATCTTCAACTGAGGCACAACCTTTCCACCTATTTATCCAGCTCCAAACTCAACGGCACCTAACAACAACAAAGCATGGCTTTCTAGATCTGGGTACCCTCATGCTCTATTGTATGCTTATAAGAGAAGTCACCTTCCAAACTTTGCCTTCTACTTATTACAAATTATTATATGGCTGGGAAAAGATACCTGCAGGTATGAGGAAGGTATCTTCCCTTTGGAGAAGAGTGCCTTCCCCCACCCCCCCAGCAACACTCCATCACTAACTACCTAGGGTTCCTTGAAGCCATCAACTCCCCTAGCTCCTCTCCTAGGCACAAGACAAATCCCAGGTCTCCTGAATGCAGGTCTCACACATGGAAGTCTTTGGCAGATGTTAGTCTGGGATAGGAGCCCCTTCTCATGAGAGTCTGGGTCTACATTCTTTATTACAGCACTTAATGGGCAAAGAGGGTCTCAGACGCAACAGTGCCTAAGCACAGTGAAAGTACAGTTCTTTGAAAGTCTCCATGCAAACCTGGGGGCCTAGTTAGGGCTTGCTTCTGAAGCATCCTGTGATGGGTTGCTAGATGCAACAGCATCACCCTAGTCATAACACTAAAAAGAACCACAGACCAGAGTCTAAACAGAGTGGTTTCAAAAACTCTCCAGAGGAAAGGAAAGGGAAACTCACATTCACTGAATAACTACTGAATGCTAAGAGCGTGTATACAGATGACTGATTCCAAAGGAAAGAAGTGACAATTTAGACACATTATTTCTGACTGTCCTACTTGGAGGAAAAGAGAAGAAAGGGCAAAGGAAAGAAAACTACAGCAGCAGTGAATAACTTCTGTGTTTTTTATTCCCTTTTTCTTTCCACTGGTACCAACTAACCCCAAAGAGGATAAGGATTAGTGCCTGCCTCATAAAGTTAATGTGAGGATTAAATAAGATTATTTAAAAAAAAAAAAAAAA
>NW_006408656.1:4721520-4746710 GCF_000296735.1 Chrysochloris asiatica
AGTTTAGTTTAAAAAAAAAAAAAAAAAAAAAAAAATTTTTAGGAATGGTAAGTAATGTTATTATGAGAATCAAATGAGTTAACATATTAAATTTAAGTCCCTGGATATCACTTTAATACAGACACTCCATTATCTTTCAAGTTCACTTTTCCACAAACTTTTTGAAGCACCCTCAAAAGCATCTTTAAAATATACAGCTAAAAACGTAAATGCATTTATAAACATATATTTCTATTTTTCCAAATAGACAGTGTATTTAATAATCTCTGGGACTAATGGATTTTGCTGGTTGTTTATTATACATAAGTGTGTACCATTGACAGGAAATTACTGTAAATGAATTTGGCGCCTCTAAAAGCCAGTTCAGCAGCCCTGGAATCTGAAATCCTTATTTATCCCTCTAACAAGAATAGCACAGACGGCAGCAGTTGCTTTTTCCCAATACTGTCTCCCAGGATCCTAACCTAGCTCTGACCTCGTAGGAGGCAGGAGTGTGGCTTTGGGCACTAGAACACTTAGGCTGAGCTTCACAGTACTTGCTGAAACACTTCCTACAGGTCAGACTACCCAGTAAGCAAGGTAAGCATAGGCTTACTTACTAATCACTTTTTTCATCACATCAAAGAATCTCCTTCTAGGTATAGCTGGCATCTGTCTCTCTCCAATGCCGCAGCACCTTCTTATAGAATCAAAATCTCTTTTAAATTTATAATGTTGACAGAGATGGTATACCCAGTAAGCAATGCAAGCATGTGCTTACTTGTGCTTACTTAGTCATATGCAGAAAACAGTTTCACATGGTTTTCCTCAGACCAAAGTGGGTTTGTGATAAATTGGAAAAGTCCCTGACCTTACAGATTAGTAAACACAAGTAAGCCTGTGCTTACCTTGCTTATTGGGTACCTGCCCCTGCTCACCCATCAGGGGATGGAAGTGGTAGGGCCCACCCAAGTCCCAAACTGGATACTAGTGACTACTACACCTGGATACTACATAGACATATGTTTAACTGAGCTACCTAGAGAAGACAGATTATGATCAGTCCCATAAAAAACTACCCAGTCATAACTCACTCCTTTAAACTGTAAACAGTAGTCTATCTTCGTCTCTTGCTCTGATACACTGGAAGGCATCTCTTGGCCTTTCAAATCCCAAGGCGAATGGATTCTAAATATTGCAGTATCCAACCCCTCCTTCCTCAGGCTTTCCACAAAGGAGGCACGCTGGCTCTTCCCACCCAAGGAGACCAAAGGCGGGCACTCTGGCAGATACACCAGCAGGGAAGATGGTCACTATGTACGGTCATATTTTTTCAGCATCTGATTAGATCCCATTCTTCTGCGAGAACTTCTGAAACATGCAGCTACCTGCTGGAGAGCTTGGGTAGTGTTTAATGACAGGAAGTTTAAAGTAGGCACCCTTAAGATGTGCATCCAAACCATAAAAGGAATTTATGTAAAAGTAAACCCCCCCCACCCCAAGTTTCTATTTCAATCCCTTTCAACACAAGATTAGAGAAAAGAACCTCATTTTCCTCTCACCTTTATTTACTTCATCTTTTAGCCTTTTTGCTAAACTAAATTTACTTCTGAAACACTCAAAATACTCTATCTTCTATGCATGCTGGAGTCTTTGCGCCCCTCTCTAGGATCTAAGATTGCTAATTCCCATTTCCTTTTGTTTCAGTAGGACATGTAGGCACAAAGGCAGTTGCTCCTTGTGGACAGTATACCTTTCAAAACTGCTGTGATGTCCAGCAAACAGAACAGCATTTGGTCTATTTTGGAAAGCAAGAAAGGGAAATTAACAACTTCAAGAGAGGTCTATTCTGAGCCCCATGAGACACACAGCCACCTTTTTAAAAAGAGCTCACTTCAAAGTCCATCAATTAGCAAGGCAGGAGAGTCAGGAGTCTCTCAGATTCCAGATATTTATTCTCCTTTGGTTGGTTCACGGCCTTTTCACGGTGATTCACTCTGGAGAATGAGCACACCCACACATGGTTCATTATTTTTGGGAAGTACTTAAGCAGTCTTGGTGTAATATGGGAAAGAACAAAAGTGGTGAAATCTAAGCTAGACTGGACAGAAGAACAGAACTGGGAGTTGGGCCTTGTGGGTTTGTGATAAGGAACTGACCTATCTGGGGCTCCACTACCAAAAATACCCAGAGTCCTCCATATCAGCAAGATCCAAATCTACAGATTCAACCAACAGCTGACAGAAAATACGGAAGGGAGTGGGGGTGGGGACATAAGTGGTCTAGGCAATCCCACAAAGGAATGTAAAGTGCTATTTACCTCACATTTACATTGTGTTGGTGGTGGGGTTTCCAAGGAGCAGCTGGTATGTTTGAATTGCCGCCTTAATGGTCTGCATTCCAGTGCTGATCCTATAGCACCACACAATCTAGCATGTGTACAAGGGGGCTTACGAAAAACAGTTTATGGAAAAACAAAATGAAAAGACAATGGAATGTGTCCATAAACTTTTTGAAGTCCTGTCATACATAAGAAGCTGTGCATAGGTAAAAAGTAAATACTGTTGTTGTTAGGGCCATCTAGTCGGTTCTGATCCATTGCAAACCTGTACAGGTTTCCAAAGAGCAACTAGTGACCTTGAACCACCGACCTTGTGATTCAAAGCGACTTTGCAGTCTAGCACATTAACCCACAGTGCTATACCAGGCAAATACTAAGCCATTTTATACAAGGGACTTTCAGATCCACGGATTCTGGTATACACAGGAGTGCTGAAGCTGTTGTCACATCTCTACCCCGCTCCCCATACCAAATTGCAAGCTTTACCTTACAGAAATGGTGTGAAGATCAGCTGCACAGACTGAAAAGGACTCTCCCTCCACATACCTGTGCACAGCTACATAGTTCACAGAGTAAGTGAGAAGGCTGAAAACCATTTTTTTCTGTACAGATTTTTTGCTTTATAGCCTTCTGCATCACTCAAGTTAACACATGTCTATCCTCTAGTGGTTGAATTACTCTCCTCCTTTCCCTCCCACCCCTGGTAACCATCAGAGAATGTTTCTAAAAGCATGAAAACCTTTTCTGGAGTTTTCACAATAGTGGTTTCATATAATATTTGTCCATTTGTGATTGACTAATTTCACTCAGCATAATGTCCTCCAGGTTCATCCATGTTGTGAGGTGTTGCACAGATTTCATATTCTTTACCGTTACCTAGTATTCCATGGTGTGTATGTACCAAAGTTTGTTTATCCATTCCTCTGCTGATGGGTATTTAGACTGTTGGGTTGTTTTTTCTTTGCTACTGTGAATAGTACCATGATGAACATTGGTGTGCATATATCTACTTGTGCCATGCTCATATTTTGTGTGGATCTATACCAAGTAGAAGCACCACACCATTTTTCACAGTGTTGGCACCATTTTAGTCCCACCAACAATGCAGGAGGGTCCCAGTCTCTCCACACCCTAGCCAGCTTTTGTTGTTTTCGGTTTTTTGAACTTTACTATTAATGCTGGGGGTAAGATGATATCTCATTTTTTTATTTGCATCTCTCTAATGGCTAACTCTTATCAATGGAGAAAAGACTGAAGTTGCCAAGGACTTCATTCTTCCTGGATCAACCATCAACACTCATGGAAGCAGCAGTCAAGAAAGCAAACGATGTGTTGCATTAGGCAAATCTACTGCACAAGACCTTTTTTAAAGTGTTGAAGAGCAAAGATGTCAGCTTGAGGACTAAGGTGCGCCTGACCCAAGTCATGGTATTTTCAATAACCTCCTATGCATGTGAAAGCTGGACAGTGAATAAGGAAGACCATAGAAGAATTGATCCTTTTGAGTTATGGTGTTGGAGGAGAATACTGAAAGTGTCATGGGCTACCTAAAGAACCAATAGATCTGTTTTGGAAGAAGTGCAGCCAGAGTGCCCCTTGGAAGCCAAGATGGCCAAACTCCTTCTCTCATACTTCAGACATATTGTCAGGAGGGAGAAGGATATCATGTTTGGTAAGGTGGAGGGTCAGAGAAGAAGAGGAAGACCCCCCAACGAGATGGACTGACCAAGTGGCAGCATTGACAGACTCAAGCGTGGCAAAAGTAGTGAGTTTGGCCCAGGATCAGGCAGTGTTTCATTCTGCTGTGCATAAGGTCGCTTCGAGTCGGTACTGACTCGATGACACCTAACAACAACAACAATGGCTAATGATCACAAACATTTCTTCATGTTTATCAGTCACCTGAATATCTTTTTTTGGTGAAGTATTTTTTTAAAGATAGTCATTACTACTGCTCCACATCACTGAGGTTTGAATTGCCATTACCAGAAGCCACAGCAGGGCCTGATGACAGAAGAGGACCCAACTCAATCAGAAAGAACAGAGAGGCTGAAATGCCAGCGCCAGTATTAACCATGTAATTTTGAGCATGCTATTAATCATCCTGTGCCCGTTTCTTAATCTGTAAAATGGGACTTAATAGTTATTCACAGATTATGCAATTGACTCCACAGCACACCACTACCACCATACAAGAATTACATGAAATAATATATTAAAAAGTACACAGAAAATAGTAGGTGCTTCCTAAGTATTAAATTCCTCCTCTCAAAGTAATACTTACATAATAATAATTAAACTCAAGTAAATGGTGTCTTTAACCACTACTTCGGAAGCGGCAAGTTACAGCAAGAAGCTACAGCTTGAGTCTTAGCTGGGCTGTACCCAGTGGCCTGACTTTGGGCAAGTCACTGATTTTAACCTCTCTGAACCACACTTGCCTCATGACTTATCAGAAGGAAGGGACTGAACTAGACCGCTGAACTCCTTCCCAGCTCTACAATTGAATCCTGTTGATTTTGAATTCACACTGTTTGGTCACTGGGAAATTCTGCTTTTAAGTTTTATATGCCTTTTCCCAAACTTTAAAAACAAGCATTTTAGCTAGTCTTTTGTTGGTATTCATTTCTCATTGAAACAAAAGCAGTAAGTGGTAATGAAATTATTAATACATGTGAATGGATTGTAAACGCAGCACATGTACATAAATCACAGGCCTAAATTCAATTCCTTTTGGCAAGTTAAATCTGGACTGATGTCAACAGTCCCTTATAGACTGCCTCATAGTGACTCACCAAGTTAAATCCGTCTACACACGTATACATAAGCAATACACCACTAAGATTCTCCTTGCTCCACGACCTTAAGAGCCAGGTAGTAAAAATAGCACACTTTGGGAAACCAAATCACAGAAGAGTAATAAAATCACTCTCTATATAAGAAAGTTACAAGGTGATCAGAATGAAAGTCGTACTGGCAGAGACTTCTGTTATTAGCATGTTTGTTAGTCGAACCTGAACTAAAGGCAAAACCACCTTGGCGGGATTTAAATGTGGTTACACTGTATGATTAGAAGGTGGTTTGTGGTAGGATGTTAACGCAATTTGATTCATGAGAGAAGCTGTGTTTTGAAAAAGGTTTACAAGTCCCAACTTGAGCAGAATCTGTCTAGCTGCACCCATCCAACACAGCTGGGTCTCAAGATGCACAGTGACCTACCCATGAGACCAGTGTACTGAAGAGTACCTCCCCCGCTACTCAGTGAGGCCTGGGCTAACTTGGGCGTTACCAAGTTACCAAGAGTCGACCTACAGGGACGGACTCACAGCCACTCAGCCCAATACTCAGCTTCAGACCACGTCATCAGGGGGAGGATGTGGGAGAGCCCAGGGCACTGGAAACAATCTCAAAAGGCACGAGGCCCACTTTAAAACATTCATGTTTGTCCTAACAGATAAAGGTCCATGGATGTAGCTAAAGCTTTTCTGTAACTATAGTATTCATAATTTTTGTTGTTTTTGTTAAGTGCTGCTGAGTGGTTCTGACTCACAGCGACCCTGTATACAGTTTCCAAGGCTATAAATCCTTGCAGGAGCAGAAAGCCTCATCTTTCTCCTGTGGAGCAGCTGGTGGGCTCAAACTGCTAACCGTGTAATTCATAGTCCAGTATTTATCCTACAGAGTTACCGCATGTCCCGATTTTATGATTTTTAGTTTATAATCATTACTCATTGTGGACAGTAAGTTTCATGGATTTGATACTAATTGTGAATTTTACTCTGCTGCTGCTGTTGTTATGTGTCGTGGAGTCGATTCCGACTCATAGCGACCCTGTACAGGGTTTCCAAAGCTGTAAATCCTTACGGGAGCAGAAAGCCTCATCTTTCTCCCATGGAACAGCTGGTAGTTTGGAACTGCTGACTGTGAGACTAGCAGCCCGAATCATAACCAAGCTGTTAAGGGACCCTAGACTCGCTTTTTCAAATTTCACTGGGCAACCTAGTTTAGCAGATTCCAAGATCTGGTGACCAATTCCTTCTGTGCTGCCTTTAAGCCTTTATCCTTCCAGATGAGAGCATCTATCAGACAGACCAAAATGATATTAGTCTACCACAACCCGTGATTATTTTAATTATGCTTCCCTGGGCCCTATCCAAACCCCCTACAGCTTCCTTAGGATAGAAGAGAAACCATAACTCTACACAACTCTGATGTGGGGATCAGAGTACCAGTAACAGGGTGTGATGTTTTCAGTGTTGTTTCCAATAAGAAGGTACCGTGCATAGGTAACTGTGGGTTATTTTATGAAGTTTTCACTTTCATTCTCTCTTGTTATCCCCACAGAAACTCAGAGAGAGAAGGCATGTGGGGTAGAGAGTCTAGTCCCATAGAAGTTAAGGGGCTTGCAGATGGCAAAATTAGTGAATGACGGAGCCACATCTCCTATTCAGTCTCTGGACCCCAAACTCAGTATTTTTTCCCACAGTACCACACAGCTTTTGTACCATCCTGTCCGACAGTGTCAAGCACTCATAACCACCTTCAGGACCACAAATGCACCAGGAACATCTTTAGGGGCTAGATCCACCAACCTGCAAACTTGATGTACCTCACTCTGCATTCTTACCTACACCACATCAAATTCACTGTACTGGTTTTCTGTCCACTCCAGGAGCCTCACCAAATCTTCCTATAATTATTTCTATGTGTTACCATCTAATATAACACCATCATTGAAAACCTCAAGGTTTCACCTAATTACAGATTTGGACATACATCCCTACTTTTTTTAAAACAGTGGCAAAAATATAAGTAACAAAACATTTGCAATTTCAACTTTTACACGTACAATCCAATGGCATTAATTACATTCATCCTATTTTGGAACCATCACCACTATTTTGTATCTATAATTTTCCATCACCCTTAATAAAAACTCAGTGACCCTTAAGCTCTGTACCTTCCCCCCACCTCCCCTAAGGCAGTTCTTTAAATACAATGTAAGTTTCTTTGATCCCTTTGCAACTTTAAAATAACCACATTGTATCGACTTTATTAAAAAAAAAAAGTCTTTTAAAAGTCCAGATTGTTTCTTAGTTCCTCTCTTTTTCTCCACTCAAAATACTGTTAAAATTTTTCAGATTACTAGGCTGCCTGGACTTAAGCAACACCACATTGCCACCTTCACCCACCCTAGTGAGTAATGATACTTTTTGGGTTTTGTGACCATAACTTTTATTATGTGCCATCGAATTAATTCTGACTCATAGTGACCCTGTATAGGATTTCCGAGGAGTAGCTGGTGGGTTTGAACCATCGACCATGTGGTTCACAGTCCAATGCTTCCTACAGCCCCACACTAGGAATCCAACTTTTATTACAAATTTCACCGTATCAACCAGTGTCTACCTGGAGATCTCTCTACCTTCCAGATTAGTCTGGAGTAACAGGAGAATCTGTCTACTAATTGAGGTGCCATGTGTAAAAACAGACTGTGCCCCTCTCATCTTTGCATCTCTCCTAGGTTGAATTCTAGTAGCCCACATGAGATCTGGTGCATAGTGGTTACGAATCGGGCTGCGAACCCACAAGGTCACCAGCAGTTCAAAACTACCAACTGTTCCGCAGAGAAAGATGAGGCTTTCAGCTCCCATAAAGATTTGCAGTCTTGGAAACCCTGTACAGGGTCGCTATGAGTCGGAACCGACTTCACAGCACATTACAACAATAACAACAACATGAGATCTATACTCCAAAAATGGCTATTTACAATGATAACCTTGAAGTCCTTTCTTCAAGACAGGAGGAAACAGGATATTGTTGCAGTTACGATGGCTGCATAATAAATTATCCCAAAATTTAGTGGCATAAAAAACCCACTATGCTTTATGCCCATGGACTCTGTAGGTCAGGAATATACAGACAGCTTGTTTTTAATCCATAATATCTAGGGATTCAACTGGAAAACTTGAAGATTGAGGGAGTCATCTGAAGGCTTATTTACTCACAAGTCTGGTGGTTGGTATGGGCTGTTGGCTAGGGGTCTTAGACAATGCTGGGTAGTCCCTTCATTTGGGCTAGTTTAGACTTCTTCACAGCATGATGGCTGACTTTCCCAGAGCAAGGTCCCAAAAAGGCCTAGCCCTAGAAGTCACATTAACACATATTCTATACATTGAAGTAGTTAAGCCCCAACCCAAATTCAAGGGGAGAAACCACAGATTCCACCTGTTGGTGGGAGAAGTATCAAAGTCACACTGTAAGAACATGTGGGATAAAAGATATTGTTGCTCATTTAGGAAAATATAATCTGTCACAAAAATCTAGCTTTCTACTCAGGTCTAAAACATCCTGTACATTTATCATACTTTAAATTCTGAATGAACTAACATTAACTGCCCACTAACTAGGAGCACATACTAGTACACATTTTTAAATAGTCTAGGAATGATTGAGCATCTGTCCTTCCATATTATCTGCAGTTACTTCCTTTATTAGATTTCATTCGATACTTGCGAATCAGATTTCATGTATTTCCTTCATAGTTCTCAGACTTCAGGAATATATGAAATTTATTTCCTTTGTAGCCTAAGAATTATGAAGGAATGAAATCTAGTAAAGGAAGCCCCTAAGAAGGGGCTACTAGCCAAAACTATGATGCTCATATATTGTTCACATTTGAACAATTAAAGTTTCTATTCATTACTGTCTGACCCAATTCTGTGGCTACTCCAGTTTCATCATTTGCTGGCCGGTCTCCTCTCTTTCTACTAGTCTAATTATACCCCATCAGGACAAGATCTCATTGAGAGATCCTTACACCCACACTGTGCTTTGTATGCAATTCCATCTTGCCCAAAGTCTATTGTCCATAGCTCCAAACCTCCTTCCAAGTGTCTGAGATCATGCCAAACATATCGAGGTTCTCACTTTTATTGTTGTTTACTGCCACTGAGTTGGTTCCAATTCATAGCCACCCTGGACAGGGTTTCCAAGGAGTGGCTGGTGGGTTTGAACCACTTACCTTGCAGATCAAGGTTCTCACTTGCTATTAATTAATCTTTCTAACATTTCATTTAGGGGGATTCCACATGTGGCACCACAGGATAAACACCTGACCTCAAGGTCAGTTTGAACTGCAAGGTTGGTGGTTCAAACTCACCAGCTGTTCCTTGGAAACCCTATACAGGGTTGCTATGAGTTGGAACTAACTCGATGGTACTTAACTTCAGGGTTGGTGGTTCAACTTCACCAGTTGCTCCTTGGAAACCCTATAAAGGGTTGCTATGAGTCGGAACCGACTCGATGGTAGTTAACAACAACAAGCTTGATATGGGGGTCCAATTACTATAAATGTTCTTATGCTGTCATGAGTAGTATATTCCAGGCTTTGATTTTTTAAAATACTATTATCTTTACTAATTTTTTTTCACCTTACTAAAGTAATCCATGTTTCTTGTTATAATTTTTTTCCCAACATCACAGAGCTATATATATAATGCACAGGTTGAAAGTTCCCTTAATTTCTGCCCTAGAGATAATTACTGTTCTATGTCTGATGCATATTCCTCCAGGGTTTCATATATGCACAAATCTACTTATATTTTTCTCTTACAATTTTGTACATAATAACATAAAAGTTGTTGTTAAGTGCCAGCAAGTTAGTTTGAACTCACAGCAATCCTGCACAGGGTTTCCATGGGGCAGCTGGTGGATTTGAACTGCCAACCTTTAGGTTTGCAGTCCAGTGCTTATCCTATAACGCCTCACCAGGAAGGAGTACACAGAAAAGTTAGAACAACCCAAATTGTTCACCAACCCAAGATTAGTTATCATAGAATCATCTCTAGATTCATATGGGTGGTGCTTCAGACCCACCCTGAGGGGCTTTGAAAGAAAGGGCTGGCAATCTACTCCTGAAAGGCCACAGCCATAATGTACTATACAGTCAGGTGTACTCTGCAGCACATGGGGCTAAGATGAGTCAGAATCAACTAGAGGCCAACTGGATGAGAAGATATGCATAACAGCCTTGACCCTAACACAATCCTTACCAAAAGTTCAAAGTCTCTTATACAAAATGCAAAATTTTAATCCTAAAATTTATATGGAATTGCAAGGAATATTGAAAAAGCAAAACAGTATTTAAAAAGAATCAAGTTGGAACACTCCCCAATTTTAAAACTTACTACAAAGCTTAACAATTAAAACTCTAGTGCTGGTTTAAAGACAGATATATAGACCAGTGGCATAACATAGATGTATGGAAGATACATTTATGTTAACTTACTTTTGACAAGAGTGCTATGGGTACTGCTGCTACTCAGGGGGAAAAAGACATCTATTCAGTAAATGGTGCTGGGTCAAACAAATACACGCACAACAAAATGAACTTGGATTTTTACCTCACATACAAAAATTAACTCAGGATGGATCAAAGACCTAAATATAAGAAGCTAAAACTTACATTGAAAAACTTATAAAACTCTCAAAAGACAACAAAGGAGAAAGCAGTCTTGGCCTTAGATTTGAACAATAGTTTCATAGATATGCTAATGCTTATGCCAAAAGCATAAGTGACAAATTGTACTTTATAAAATTTTTTTAAACTTTTGTGCATCACAGAACATTAGCAAGAGAGCAAACTCTTCTCAAATCATATATATGATAAAGATCTAGTATCCAGAATATTTAAAAACTCCTACAACTCAACAACAAATGACAAGTGCTTAATTTAAAAAATGGGTAGAGAACTTGAATATACATTTCTCCAAAGAAGATACACAAATGGCCAAAAAGCACATGAAAAGATGCTCAACATTATTAGTCATTAGGGAACTGCAGATCAAAACCACAATGAGATACTATTCTACAAGCAATAGGACAGCCACTAAAACAAACAGGAAACACCAAGTTCTGTCAAGGATGTAAAGGAATTGGAACCTTCATACAATGGAATCTGGTAGTGGCACTGTAGGATAAGCATTGGACTGCGAACCACAAGGTTGAGGGTTTAAACCTACCAGCCACTCCTTGGAAACCCTACTCAGGGTTCTTGAGTCAGAACCTACTAGGTGGCACTTAACAACAACAACAACATACACTGCTGATGGGAATGTAAAATGTTGCATTCAGTAGAAGAGAGTTTGGTGGTTCTTAAGTAAATTTTGGATCCCTGGACTGCAAAGTCGGTCTGAACTTCACTGTTGGTGGTTACCAGCTGGTCCTCGGAAACCGTATACAGGGTCGCTATGGGTCAGAACTGACTCAATGGTACTTAACAACCACAGCAAGTAAATGAAACAGAATCACCATTTGAACCAAAAATTCCACTCCTAGGTAAATACGCCAAAGAACCGAAAACAAACTCAAATACTTGTACAGATCATAACACTATTCATAAGAGTCAAAAGGTGGAAACTCAAAATGACCATCACCTGATGAATGGATACACACAAAATGGCATACCCATACAATGGAGTATTCAGTCATAAACCAGGAAGGATATACTGATATAAGCTACAACAAAGATGAGCCTGTTAAACATTACACTAAGTGAAAAAAGCCAAGCCCTCACAGTATCTGCTGTATGAATCTACTTACATGAACTATGGACGTATATAAATCCACAGAGGCAGAAAAGGGAGGAGTGGGGAGTGACTGCTTAATGTGAACATTTCCTTTTGGAGTGATGAAAAGTTCTGGAACTAGATAGTAGCGCTGGTTGCACAATACTGTGGAAGTACTTCTTGTTGCTGTTGTTAAGTGCTGCTGACTCAGTACAGGGTTTCCGAGGAGCGGCTGATGAGTTTGAACTGCCGACTTTGTGGCTCAAACTGACCTTGCGGTCCAGTGCTTTATCCCACAGTGCCACACCAGGATGCCTAACACCAGTGAATTACATGCTTTAAAATGTGTATGTATTTTACTTAAAACAACAACAAAACAAAACAAAAAAAAACCACAGAACCATATGTTCTGATATGAAAAAAAGTCTAAAAGCTATTGATAATGCAAACAGAATTCGCAACATCATAATTTCAACTGCAAACAAAAGCTAGCACATGTGTAAAATCAGAGCTATCGAGTAGATTCTGACTCACAGCAGTCCTCTACTGAGTTTCTGAGACTGTAAATGTTTCTGAGAGAGACGGCCTTATCTTTCTCCAGAGGAGCAACTGGTAGGTTTGAACCAGCAGCCTTTCCGTTAGCAGCACATGTGTAAGGAAGAAAACCTTCAAACATAGTGTTTTTCAAATTGTGTTCTTCCTGGAGCCCTAGGTTTTCCCCAAGATTTCCAGAACCCTATGAACTTCACTAGGAGGAAGACCAGTGTCCTTTTCTCTTCACAAATTTCTCACCGTTATCAAGCACCGTGTATGGCAAACAGAAGGTGCTCAATAAATCTTAGTCTAATAATTTATGAAAAGGAGGTCTGGTGGCACAGTGGGTTAAACACTGGGATGGTAACCACAAGGTTAGCAGTTCAAGCTCACTAGCTATTCCTTGGGAGAAAGAAGGGGCTACTGCTCCAATAAAGATTTACAATTTCAGAAACCCTATATCAGAATTGACTTGATGGCAGTGGATAATAATCTATGGAAGGGGAGGGAGCTCTACCAGAGGCTCTCAGCTTCTATGGGTTTTATCCTCAATGAGATGTGCTGACACAGTGGCTGCCAACAACGGGCTTAAGTACAGCCTATGACTGTGAGGATGGCACAGAACTGGGAAGTGTTCTGTTGTACTTAGGACACCAGGAGCCACAGCACACTCCAGGACACCTGACAGCAATAACAAAACACATTCCTACATGTTCAGCTTTAACAAGGGTTCTACTCCCTTTAAAAGGAGCTCTGGTAGTGTAATGGTTACGAATCGGGCTGTGAACCTTAAGGTCAGCAGTTCGAAACTACCAGCTGTTCCGCGAGAGAAAGATGAGGCTTTCTGCTCTTGTAAAGATTTACAGCCTCAGAAACTCTTTACAGAGCCACTATGGGTCAGAACCGACTCTACGGCACCTAACAACAACAACTCCCTTTAAAAAAAACAACAACAGTTCAATAACTACTGATTTAGACAACTGTTAAAATGTTTGTAAACATTGGAATTAGGCTAAAAAATGGAGTTGTCTGGTACTACACTGTCACAAAATAAAAGCGATGTTTGGTTCTCCTAGGAGAAAAAGCAGTATGAGTGTGGTGGGGAGATGAATCATCGAGAACTAGTAAAAAGGACTAAGGAGCTCTGGTAGTGTAGAGGTTATGAATCGGGCTGCAAACCTTAAGGTCAGCAGTTTGAAACCATCAGCTGCTCCGCAGGAGAAAGATGAGGCTTTCTGCTCCCATACAGATTTATAGCCTCTGAAACCCTGTACAGGGTCGCTCAGAGTCCAAACTGACTCCACAGCACATAACCACCACCACCACCACCACCAGTAAAGGACTGGAGTCCTGGTGTGGCGCTGTAGGAAAAGCACTGGACTACTTGCTAGTCGGAAGGTCAACAGTTCAAACCCACTAGTCACTCCTTGGAAACCCTATACAGGGTCGCTATGAGTCAGAACTGACTCAATGGCACTTAACAACAGTAAAGGACTAGCACCGCACCAAGGGAGCCCTCTGGTGCAGTGGTTAAAGCACCTGACACCCATTTAAAAGGTAGGCAATTTCAACCTCCCACATACTCCATGCAAGAAAGATGTGAAAACTTGCTTCTGAAAAAGTTACTGGTGCTGTTGTTAATAACTACTGTCAACTTGGTCCCAACTCATAGCGACACAACACAGGGTTTCTAAAGAACAGCTGGTGAGTTTGAACCGCCAACCTTGTGGTTCAAACCGAAGTTACAGCTGAGTGCTTATCCTACAGCATCACACCAGAACTCCTCTGTTAAAAGTTACATACAGCCTTGGAAACCCTATAGGCAGTTCTACCTTGTCCTATACAGGGTCCCCATGTGCTGAAATCAACTCTATGACAACGGATTTAGTACTGAAACCAAGGCCTCTGGGTGGTGAAAGTTTGTGCTTGGCTGCTAACCAGCAGGTTGGTGGTTCGAACGTCCTCAGCAACACTGTAGAACAAAGGTCTGTAGATTCTAGACAGGGCTGAAAGGCAGTAAGTAACAGGCTTGGAGGTTTTTCTGTTTTGGTTTTTGGTGCTGTACAAGCAGACACACCAGACAAATTCTGCAGTATTAAAGTAATGTGATCAGATGCTACTGGTAGAAAAGATGCAGGTTACATTTTTCAACTTTCACAATCATAAATGTCAGCTTTTAAAAACACGTTTTTTTAAAAAAAAAGTTCTCAAATGCTCAAGAGCCTGTAATAAAGTCAAATTTTATGTGTAAAATTGTTGGTATCTGAAAAACAAACAAACAAACAAATGTACTTGTAAAAAAGTACTTATGGAAAAAATACAACTGACTTAATAAAGGAAACTATTTATATGATGGGGGGAACCCCACAGATTTAACAATAAGACACTTGATAAGCTTGGTATTTAATTCCAATCTGGAAAAGATTTCTGAGCTGTGTTTGCATAAGAGAAAGGTATTTAAAAAGCCAGCTCCACATCATAGCCATTCTACAAACTGTTGTTTCTCACATTCTACTTGGACACAAATCCAACTCTAGAGAGCTGTTTAAACAAGTTCAACCTTAAGCCTCAGGTCTAGAGAATGAAACCTTTGTTCTCACTCAAAAGAGATGTTTGATGTTTATGCTAAGGAGTCCTGTCATTGCAACTTAATTTATGGTTGGCTGTAAATACCTGAATATCTAGTAAGATCCCACCTGCAGCCCAGAAGAATGTCAAGGTAAAACTGGAATGAACAGCATTATTATGAGAGAGGGTGCTCAATGTTCCCAGGATCTTAATGAATTGACTTGGCTGTCATATTTAGTCTGTCTTCTAGCAACTTTGCAATTCTCCTTTACTCACCGTCTATAATGAACATGTTTTCTTTCCTTTCTGTATTTAAACAGACACACTTCTGCCTCACTACGGCAAGACAGAATATTTATCACTGGTGCTTGTGTTTTCTTCCTTGACCTACTTCCTGAACTATGGAGACCATGTATGTCACAGTTTTGAGTGTCAAGAGGGTTAAGAGTGAGTCTTTTGGGCAAATGGGACAACAAAGGCGAGAAAAATCAATGCTGAGACTAAAATAAATGAGGTTGAAATCAAATTCATTTGGCTGGAATAAAATGGGTAGGTGGCAGAATAAAAAGAGATGAACTGTGTTAGAGAGTATGATGTTCCAAGTAATTAAAAAATGTTTACAGCATTTTTGGTTGACTGGAATAAAAACTATCTATTCAAGGAGATAATAAAATTACAGCAGGCCAGGATTGGAATTATTTCCCCAAGATTTTGCTGAGGGTCTGAAAAATAAATGAATGAATGCAATTAAATTAATTAATTAAGTTCCTAAACTATGCCAAAGCCATATAAAGAAAAATAAACCAGTTCCTGGCATTAACTTTGTGGGGGTAGAGGGTGGGGAAACGAGGGAGGCAAACAATTATCAGACACTGTGGCTCTCCATACTACCAGTATGGACCAAGGAGATGAGCAGAAAGCATGGAATCACTGACTGGAAGAGTGCTGGATTTGGCTAGGGAGAGAAGAGGGAGGAAAGCATTCCAGAGACAAGAACAGCAAAGTCAAAGGGCCATGAAAAACACAAGGCATATCAACAACAATGCCAAGGGTCCCTCAAGAGGTGAGGCAGTAAGGATGTCTAGCCACAATCAGACTAATCGTGGTAGCAAGTGAGGAGGTCTGGAGTTGATCCTACAAGTCACATAAAAGCGATGGAACCATCAGACGGAGAAGGTATGTTTTCCAAAGCGAAATCGAGCAGTGGAATCTAGGACAAGTGGGAGACTGGAGGGACAGAGACTGGTTAAAAGTTTATTTTAGTAGTAGTTGGTAAGTACCCTTGAGTCGTTCCGACTCATAGCGACCCTAGATAGGGTTTCTGAAGAACAGCTGGTGAGTCTGAACCACCGACTTTGCACTCCAGTGTTTATTCTACAGGGCCACACCAGGACTCCATTTTAATAGTAATCATAGTATATAATACAGTATGTAGAGCACCTGCTTTGGAGTCTGCTAGACCTTGGGCCTACTGCTTAACTTCCGTTTTCTCATCTGTAAAGTGGGGAATATGATGTCTCAGAGAACAGTAAGTGGTACAAGGCAAGTGCTTAGTATAATGCTTAGATACAGTAAGTATTCAGTGAATTAGATGCCTTGATTACTATTGTCATCCCAATGAAAGACAGGGTTTGAACTCTTCATACTTTTGTGGTACTAAGCAGAAGAAAAGTCAGTTCATGTGCAAACTTCTAAAGGGCAAGGATTACTTCTAAAGGAATCCTCTCAACACTCTGCTTGGTCCTAGGTATATCCTGAAGATCAGAAATGAACACTGATTTAATTTGACTTAATCTTATCTACTACAAGTGTAGAATGTAACATACAAGTACCTATACACCAAGACAACACATGAGAATTTGGAGCAAGGTAGGTTCTCCACAAATATTCCTCAATTCCCATATTCTTCAACTCAAACATCCCAAACACTTAAAAAAAAAAAAAAAAAACAACTCAACTCTAGAGCATCCACAATGTCCTTCACCTCCAGCATTCATAGGTATCTAGGAAAAGGTTTCAGGTAGTAGATGAAAGCCACATGTGGTCAAAGGACTTCTTACATCCTAGGTTCATCAATGGGAAGGCTGGGTACCAAGTCTCAAATACTCTCATGCAGATCATGGGATTTTTCTCATTATCCCCCTTCTGTTTTATTTCTTTTCACATCACCATCGGATTCACTATACACACAAACACAAGTGAGGAGACTTCAAAAAGTTTTGAAGCCCTCTTGTGTGTAACACACACACACGTACACACATAAAGGGGCTTTTTAAAAAGTTCATGGAAAAATGGAATGAAAAGATAATGGAATTTTTCCGTGAACTTTTTAAAGCACACACATACACACACACCCTTTTTAAAACAACACTTATTCTCTCAGTTTCTGTAGGTCAGAAGTCTAGGCCCAATATAACTAGACTCTCTACTCAAGCTCTCACCAGGCTTAAGTCCAGATGTCAGCTGGGACTATGTCTCATCTGGGACTTGTATGTTTCCCAGCTCACTGATTGGTGCTAACTGTCACCCAGGGACCACTCTCAGGTCATAGAGGTTGCCCGCAGTTCCTTGACACCTGGCTCCTCACAGACAGTTCACAACATGGATGTCTGCTTTCTTCCAAGGCAACTGGAACACATTATCTCTGCCTATCCTGATGTCCTTGTCTGTAACCAGCTGAGCTCATTTGATTAGATCATGTCTACCATGATAAACCCCCAAAACCTCTTCACTGCAGTACCTAGATTAGTGTTTGGCTGAATAATTGGGAGAAGGTATGTGTGCATCAAGGGCCAGGAATCTTGGGGGGTGAGGGGGTGGCAGCACAGGGTGAACTGTCTGTGGTAGGCAGACTTCTCTTATATTTTGTTTAATCTTCACTGCTTATCTCACCTATCAGAAGGTACGCCTCATGAAGGCAGGAAGTTTTTGCTGGTACATAGACCGAGAGGCAGTCGTTTGAACAGAACAAGGGGACACTGAATGATTTAAAATCTGGCAAAGTGTGCACCAAATTATATCCTTTCATCATAAGTACTCAACCTGTATGCTGAGCAAATAATTCGAGAAGTTGGATTACATGAAGAAGAACATGGCATCAGGATTAGAGGAAAACTCATTTAACAACCTGTGATATGTAGATGATATAACCTTGCTTCCTTGCTGAAAGCAAAGAGGAGTTAAAATATTGATGAAGATCAAAATCCAGTCTTCAGTATCAGTTGCACCTCAATGTAAATAAAGCAAAAATCCTCACCACTAGACCAATAAATAACATCAAGAAAATCAGAGAAAAGATTGAAGTTGTCAAAGATTTCATTTTTGTTTGGATCCACTATCAACATTCATGGAAGTAGCAGTCAAGATATCAAACATATTACATTAGGCAAGTCTGCAGCACAAGACCTCTTTTAAGTGTTCAAGAACAAAGAAGTCAGTTTGAGGCCTAAGGTGCTCCTGACCCAAGCAATGGTATTTTCAATCACCTCAGATGCATGTGAAAGTTGAACAATGAATAAGGAAGCCAGCAGAAGCACTGATGCATTTGAGTTATGGTGCTGGAGGAGAATAGTAAAAGACTTCCAGAAGTACAAACATATCTGTTTCGGAAGACGTGCAGCCAGAGTGCTCCTTAGAAGCCAGGATGGTGAGACTTTGTCTCTCAAACTCAGCACATATTATCAGGAGGGACTAGCCCCTGGAGAAGAACATCATGCTTGGGAAAACGGAGGGTAGGAGAAAAAGAGAAAGACCCCCAATGAGATAGACTAGCACAGTGGCAGCAGTGTTAACAATTGCGCAGAGGGTTGATACAAGCTGGAGCCAACTCAATGGCACATAACAACAACCTAACAGCAACTGTAGCCCTGGTGTAGCTCTGTAGGATAAGCACTGAACTGCTAACCACAAGGTCAGTGGATTAAACCCACCAGCTAGTCTTCAGAAACCCTATATAGGGTCGTTCTGAGTTAGAACCTACTCCATAGCACTCAACAACAACTGTATCCCTATTGAATCCTAATGTGGCACTGTAGAACAGCACTGGACTGCTAACTCCAAGGTCAGTGGTTCAAACTCACCAGATGCTCCTTGGAAACCCAATACAGGGTTACTATGAGTTAGAACCAACTGGATGGCACTTACAATAACTGTATCCCCCGCACCTATAACAGTGCTTGGCACATGGCAGACACTCAATAAATGGGTTAAAGGAATCTTTAGATCACCACAGTTGTTGTTGGTTCTGACTCATAGTGACCCTGCACAGGGTTTCTGAGGCTGTAAATCTTTACAGGAGCAGAAAGCCTCACCTTTCTCCCGCGGAACAGTTGGTAGTTTCAAACTGCCAACCTTGAGGTTAGTAGCCTTATTTGTAACCACTATGCTCAATATACATAAGATGTTTAAGTTATTTAGAAGCTGGAAATGGGGCTTCTAACTAAATTAAAAGTCTGGTTCAGTCCTTGGAATTCCATATGCTACAATTGTACTGTGCCACACCTACTTGTATGACTAACAAATTATCCCCATTTTACAGATCAAAGAATGACGTCAAGAGAAATGCGGCATGCAGCTCCAGACACACTCTAGCATATTATCCTATTTTATTTCCTTCAAAACACTCATGACTGATACTTTTTTGTTTGCGCCTTTACTTATTCTCAGTCTAAGCAGCCCCAATTGTAAAGTCAGCTCTGATAAAGATTTAGGAACCTTTTATCTATCTTGTTCTCTGTTATTTCCCCATGCCTAGAATTGTTCCAAGCGTCCTGGTGATACAATGGTTAAGCACTCAACTGCTAACTGAAAGGCCAGTGGTTTGAACCCATCCAGCAGTTTTGTGGAAGAAAAGACCTAGTGACTTGCTCCAATCTACTCCTGTATAGATTTAAAAAACTAAACCACACCCACTACCATCGAGCCAGTTCCAACTCAGAGCGATACTATGATACTAGTGGTGGTGGTGGTGTGCCACGGAGTCGGTTCCGACTCACAGTGACCCTGTACAGGGCTTCCAAGACTGTAAATCTTTACAGGAGCAGAAAGCTTCATCTTTCTCCCGTGGAACTGCTGGTAGTTTCAAACTGCTGACCTTGAGGTTCGCAGCCCGATTCGTAATCACTATGCTACCAGAATAGAACTGCCTCACAGGGTTTCCCAGGCTGTAAGTATATCCAGAAGAGGAATGCCACATCTTTCTACTATGGAAACCCTCTGGGGGCAGTTCGGGCATCACACGGGGTTGGCTTTGGATGGCACACAACTGATTCCAGGCACATAACCAAGCAAAGAACTAAAGAAATCTCATATATGTAACTGTGTGAACATTAGTGGTGTTAATACTTAAGCGGAAAAGGTAATTATTTTCATTCTATTAAACACAAAATATTTAGCAAGACAGATGTAGGCTTGGCGGTGGTGGTTATGTGCCGTGGAGTTAGTTCCGACTCATAGCGACCTTGTACAGGGTTTCTGAGGTGGTAAATCTTTACCAGAGCAGAAAGCCTCAACTTCCTCCTGCAGAACAGCTGGTAGTTTCAAACTGATGACCTTGTGGTTCACAGCCCAATTCACAACCACTACGCTACCAGAGCTCCTTGATGTAGGCATACAGTTGCGTAAATAGAAAAGAAAGGCAAAAAAACACCAAAGCTGCCCGAAGCAGCACTGTCTTTCTCTGAAACCTACAGAGCAGGTAAGGTGCCTGGGATGGAGACATCACAGCTAAACCCACCTCTAGCAACTCAACAGAGCAAGGGAATGAAAGCTACCTAATGGAATCATATTTTTGCTACTCCATGACGCAGAAGTGGGAAGGCACAGGGAACAGACAAGAGCAGAAACAGTGCCTCTGAAGCCCAAGCTCAGCTCAACTTATTCATGAGGCAGAGAAACGGAGGGGGCCAAAACCCTGAGAACAGGTATTCGAATTTCATCTCATTTGAACCTGATCTCAAGGCAGAGCCTGAAGATTGAGGGAAATACAAGTTCAACTGCAGGGGTTCCCATCCAGTTGGGGAGCTGATTACTTAAAAAGTTTCATCATTCCTAGTCCAGGCGGAACTGATGGGCTAAGGATGCCTGCAGCACTTACAGCACCAGAGGGATTATTGGGAAAGAGGACTCTAGGATTTTCTTTATAGCAATACAGAGAGGAAAATGAGATAAGACCCTGTTACATTGACTCTAGTGTAGCAGATAAATAACACAAAAATTCAAGACAAAGCGGCAGAATTCTAAAATTAGGGCTCAGTGCTGCTCTGAACAAAAACTGGGTGGTCAACAAAAAAGATTTAAAAATTAAAACAAGAACCACATCAGTGTGCTACATTAACCTTCAGAATTAAAGATCTAAGGAGCCATGAACTGAGAACCCATTCCACCTCAACACTCTGTGCTCCTGAGTTATCATGAGAACAGACTGCAGCGCCATTCACCTCCTGCTCCAAAATGCAACAAGCAGCTTCAACAGGACATGCTGAAAGAAGCAGCTCAGCTCCCCGGCTCCTCCTCGGTTTACTGATTCATATTTTGGTAGCAAGGTTACAATTAGCTCACCGGTGGAGAATAAACCTATTTATAACACAGCAGTCCACCTGAAAGGCACAATCATCTAAAAAGGTTTGTGGAGGAAAATGAAGTGGCTGCAGATCCCCAAGGTTCTTTCAGATGAAGTCCTCAGTATAACCTTCCCGTGCTCACAGTCACCATTCTGGCCACCTCTCAGCCTCCATGTTCTTATGTAACATTTACATAGTGCCATAAACATACCCAGAGTTGCGTAAGAATTCAAATGTTGCCAAACCAATAAAGCCTAAAGCAGGTCACTCCCTCCAGACTGTCTTTGATTAGCACAGGTATGCTACCAGGTCTACAGATGTAAGAGCCTGTCAAAGACTGAAATTAACTCCAGGAAATCTGAAATGGGTCAACAAAAACTGCACAAATAAGAAGAAAATGAACCACACTGACATGTGGTATCCCTGTCAATCACAGAATGTTATTCTGCCCCATAAGATAAAAAGTAACCCAACATTGCTTATTCACTGAAGTCAGAAACTGTGTCTAAAAATACCTCCCAGCCAAGTGACTATCAGTAAGTCAGATTCACAAATGTCCCAATAAGAATGGTGTGAAACATTTCCTTACTTTCTACAGGAAAAACTGAAGCAGAGCCACAGAGCTGTTAAGTTACTTGTTCAAGGACAACCTGTAAGGGAGGGGAGGGGAGGGGAGTTCTGGAGCAGTAAAGCAGCCTCCCCTCCCCTCCATGTGGCTCTAACCTTTCACCAGAGTGGCCATTTTAATATGTTCTAATCACATCTGTTCCAGGAGTTGTTGTAACAAAACTAATCACATAGATTCTCTTTTTCTCCATAAGCATTCACAACACTGTACTTCAGATTTGTGTCCATTCAACAAAATGACAAGACTTGCCCTGAAATGAGATTTTTCATTTGTTCAGAGAAATTCAAAAGGTTCCTATGAGGACACCACAAATGTCTCTCTTATTGCTTTAGTCTGGAGAAGTGAATGTCATGTTCTTGTGCTACAATCTAATTTTGCATTTTAAAATACTTATGTGAAAATTCCAAAACTAGGCCTTAAAATATATCTACAAAAGGGATGCTGTTTCTAACTTGAAAAGCATTCTCTTTATCACTGGCCTTTTACTAAGTCTCAATTTTATTAATTAATAGAAACACCTATCCCTTACTGCCCTCTTTTCAAGTTCAAGTACCATGCATCAGAACTGCCCAACTCTGCTGCTCCTCCAGCCCACTCCCTCCTCCACCCACACCGTATAAGAAATGCAGGGGAAGGAAAAACAAATCAGCTTCTAGTTAACCCACAGCCTCTATTTTCCCAGAACTGACGTTTTACTCTTAGCCTTTTGCAACAGTGGTCTCCATAACATGTACTACTGGCAACTAGATGTGTCCCGGAAAAAAACTGTAGTGTCTGGCCAAGAAGTTTAAAGGCTTTCGAGAATGTTTGCTGGACACACAACCCAATTTCCAATTTACCAAAAAAAGAAACTAACTCTCTATTATGCCCACCCATCCTGACCCCAGTAAACATCCATTTTAGGAAGGTTAAAAAAATGAACTCTGCCCTTTCAGAACCACTGGCATTATCAATTAAACATTTCGAACTAGACTCACAACATGAAAAAATACACAGACACTACAGCAAACCAATAGGGAAATGGTTGTTTAAAATCTTGCATATATAGAGACAACATAAAAAATGGTTATGCAAGGAATTGAAAGACTTATTTATACACAGAAAAATGGGCAAACCTGAAGGCTGAGTCTCCTTATTTACTACTCCATTAGAGAAACAACACTATGTTACATATTCCAAAAACATGGCCCATATTAAGGCCCAGCACACATCTTATTCACTAAAACCATTACCTCACCACAAATGTCAGGCTCCATTCATATACCTTCACTGTGTTTATCAGACCACACGGCATGGTTACCCACGCCACAGAGCAGCTAGACCAAAGAACACACACGAGGTGCTTAGTAGAAGCATTCATTCTCCAAGTGAACAAAGACCCCACTGCACAGATAACAACACCAGGAGCAAAAATCACAGCCAGAGATAATGAACTTGTTTTTGACCCTCCAAAGTGAGGTGATGTCTCTTCCCGATTGTCTGGTTTATTATGGACGTCTGAACCCACCTGAAGAATCATTATTTTTAGTGGAGAGGAAACCCACTTGATCTCCCATTGCTGGTTTTGTACATAAGGAGAGAATACAATCCTGATCATCTCTCCCAGTTCCGTCTGTAAGGTCAATAATCACTTCAATAGAATTGCCAAATATAACCTTCATCTTCTACCCCAATGCCAAAACGCATTTGAGTCGATTCTCCTAAATGAAATATTTCAGGGGTTCCTCTGTTCTTTTCAGTCCCCAAAGTCTCATAAACAACATACCTTCGAGCGTCCCACAGACCGGTTACCCACCTCTACAGTGGGAAGCGTGGCGGTGGTATCAAGGGAGCAAAAGGGTTTAGGGATTGGAAGGTAAGGGTGTGTAAGGATGGGGGTTATGTGGGGGGTGGGCTGGAAGCAGGGATTGTGTGGGAAGGTAAATAAGTACCGACTAAGGACCTGGGAGCTGTTGCAGTGGCAGGATCATTAAATAATCTTGGGGGTTGGAGACAGTTTCTAGGATTTCACCAGAAAGGCCTCCACAAAGTAATTAACTAAATGGGCCCCCTGGGGTGGGCTGGGGGAGGGAAGGAGGAAAGCAAATACACCTAGATTCAGATAAACCTTTCTGGAACTAGATTTCAGAGGGTTAGAGAGATTCTGAAGCCACACTCCAAAAAAGGTTTAGGGGCCTGTTCATCTCATTTCCTCCAAACAGCTTCCACAGAGAATATGTTGGAGGTGGGGGGCTTGGCCCCTAGTGAACTCAGAGGATCGAGCGAAGGGGAAATGGGACTCTCTTTCTCAGATAATTAGGGAGGAGGGGACGGGAGGGGAAGAGCCACCCCAAGTGCAGGATCTGAAGGCAAGGTTAAAGACCCCTCCCCCTATAATCTCAGGTGAGCAAGGACCCTCAGGGTCAGGGTACCTCCGAGTATCAAAGACCCCATCGCCCGACTCCACACACTGCCGGGAAAAAGGCGCCCCCAAAGAGCATCTGGAAGGAGGCAATAAAGCCCCCCCGTCCCTGGGCATGTCGAGAAGCAGAAACCATTGCTCTCCAAATCTTGGGGATGGAAGCCAGGACTCTCCGCTATGGAACACGATGAGATTGGGAGCGCGACCCCCGAGAGCTCCCCGATTCCAGTTCCGCCTAGAAGGAGGTTCGTGTCCCCAGGGGCCTGGCGTGAGCTCTGGATCAGCTGGGCGGCCGCGCCTCGGAGGTCCGGGGAGGCTGACTGAGGGTCACCCCGACTCCTCGGGGACCCCCCGCCCGGCCATATTGTGCGCGTGGGGAGGGGGCGCGCTGTAGCCCAAGAGCCGCGGCTCGAGGCCTCGCCCTCGCCAAGCCCTCTCCATCCCGGCCCCCGCCACCCCCGGCCCGGGACTCACCCTGGATCCCCCGGGGCCCCGACCCGCCGCTGCCCGCGAACAGCAGGACAACAAGAGGAAAGAAGGAGGAGGCTCCGGCCGACTCCGCCATAGTAACCGTCGCCGCCGCCGCCGCCGCCGCAGCCCAGCAGCGCCC
>NW_006408656.1:4746830-4757920 GCF_000296735.1 Chrysochloris asiatica
CGCAGCCGCCGCGCGCGCCCCCGAAGGGCGGGGCCGGAGAGCGCGCAGGCGCTCGCCTTAAAGGGGCGGGTCACTGTTAAAGGAGTGGGAGGGGTCGCGCCGCGGGCGATCTCAACGAGTTGTGTAGAGAAGGGAGCCGAACTGACAGCACAGGACCAGTAATCTCCTCCCTCTCCTGCACCCCACATGGCGCAGAATCGTCCTATCAGCACAGCCCTCCATCCAATATTCAACGAGTTCAGTGCGTGCTTGCGTCTCTTCAATCCCTACTGCCTACCTGGAGCTCCCATCACGTCCTAGCCGGATCGTTACAACCGTTTCCTAACTGGTGTCTTTGCCCTGTCTTGCCCTGCAATCCTCTCCACACTAGGCAACCCCTGTGGGTGAATCATGACATTCTCTTTTTCAAAACGTACCCAGGTGTTTTAATAATACTCAGTCTTGGTGAGGGTTCTACTCTTCTGCTGGTAAGTAGGACCCTTCTGGTATGTTGCATTTGAATGGCTGTGTGCCATCCAGTCGATTCATAACAACTGTATAAGGTTTCAGAGGCTGTAAATCTTTACGGGAGCAGAAAACCTCATCTTTCTCTCACTGGAACTGCGGTTAGCAGTTCAGTGGCTAGCAAGGTCAGTGGTTCGAGTCCACCAGCCGCTCTGTAAAGAAAGATGACGTTTTCTGCTCCCCAAAAGATTTACAGCTTGGGAAACCCTATGAGTCAAAACCGACTTGACGTCACTTAACAACAAATCTTTACATAAACCAACTGCCATATTTTTCTTCCTTAGAGCATCTGGAAGGTTCAATATGCAGACGTTTTAGTTATCACTCCAACGCTTTCACCTCTGTTCCCCCAAAGCTCCCTAACAAACTAAATTGTTGTTGTTATTAGGTGCCATGAAGTCGGCTCCCACTCATAGTAGCTTTACGCACAAGAGAACGAAACACTGCACCATCCTCACAATTGTTACCCTTGAGCCCATTGTTGCTGCCACTGTGCCAAATCCTTGTTCAGAGTCTTCCTCTTTTTCACTGACCCTCCACTTTACCTAGCATGATGTCTGTCCTCCAAGGATAGGTCCTTCCTGATAATATTTCCCAAGTATGAGAGATGAAATCTTGCTATCCTGCCTTCTAAAGAGCATTCTGTCCGTACTTCTTCCAACACAGATTTGTGTGTTCTGGCAATCCATGTTACTTTTACTATTCTTCTCCAACGCCATAATTGAAATGCATCTATTCTTCTATGGTCTTCCTTACTCATTGTCCAACTTTCACATGCATATGAGGCTTTTGAAAATACCATGGCTATTTAAACAATAATAAAAGACTTAAAAATTAATTATGGTCCATCCACATGGTGGAACATTGTTGTTGTTAAGTGCTGATGAGTCTCAGTTGTGACTTATAGCGATCCTATATAGGGTTTCAAAGAGCAGCTGATGGGTTTGAATCATTGACTTTTCAGTTAGCTATCCGATGTTTATCTTATAGTGCCGCATCAGGACCCTGATGGAACATTATTTAATAATTAAAAATAATTGTTTACAAAGACTATTTCATGACATAAGGAAATGTTTATGAGATAATATTAAATGAAAAAGCAAAATACAAAACTACATTATTCTAATTTTATTGATAGTGTATATTTGGATTTAAAAAATGGAAGAAAATTACCTAATATTTTCAGTACTTATCATAAAGAATAATGCTTGACTTCTTTAAATATTTAAATACTTTCTAAATATTTCAAAATAAGCAATATTATTTAGAAAAATGCTTATACAGAGTGAACTAAATCATCCCAGATATTTTTGAAGAATCCACCTTCATTAGCTTGAGAAAGAACTTGAGATCATGAACAGGGCAGGGTCTTTGAAGCCAGATTTCTGGATCTGAATTCTATTTCTCTTATTGGCTGTGAACACTTAGCCAAGTTTCTTTTCAAGAAACTGTGTGGTTCAGTGGTTAAGAACTTGGCTGCTAACTGCAAGGTCACTGGTTAGAATCTGCCAACTGCTCCATGAGAGAAAGATGTGACAGTCTGCTTCTGTAAAGGTTATTATAGCCTTGGAAACCTTGTGGGGCAGTTGGTCCATATGAGTCAGAATGAACTAGATGGCGATGGGAATTTTCAAGCACAGTTCATCATCTAAGATCTAACCTTGGGTTGCCACCAACCTAAAGCATTCCCATTTTCACAGCCAGGAAAAACAAAACTACAGACACAACACACTCCTCAGACACCACTCACACACAAACATACAGGCAAAGTCATGCACAGACACTACCTACAAGACTTGCTCAATGTAGTTGGATGAGTAAACACCTTGTTTTTATTCTGCTATCCCTCTTCTTCCCCAAATAAAACACCCTCCCTCCATTCTATCTAACTTGTCTCTCAAACACCCACCTGAAGGCTTCAGGCTGTAATGGGGACACAGCTGGGAAGGGAAAGTTAACCCCTCTGGAGTATATCTCTGAGGGCCTGGGGTGGTGAAGGGGTGGGTGTCTTGCTAAGAACCGCTACCATGACTGCAAAACCAAGGATCCAATCGGACACCAGCAATTGCTTGATTCCTAGACAGCAAACTCAGTCAGATACCTAGTCTATAGCCCAGGAAACCAGGATACTGTATCCACAGACCTAAAGCAGCTTTCATCAGCTCACTACATAGCATTTGACTTTGGACAAGATATTTTACCACAGCATAGTGGTTATGAATCGGGCTGCGAACCTTAAGGTCAGCAGTTCGAAACTACCAGCTGCTCCGCGGGAGAAAGATGAAGCTTTCTACTCCCATAAAGATTTACACCCTCGGAAACCCTGTACAGGGTCGCTATGGGTCGGAACCGCCTCGACGGCACTTAACACCAACAACAAGCCTTGGATTACGTATTGGGCTGCTAATTGCAAGGTCCTCAGCTCCAGTCCACTAGCTGCGTCACAGGAGAAAGATGAGGCTTTCTGCTCCCGTAAAGAGTTACCACTTCAGAAACCATATAGGGTCACTATAAGTAGGAACGGGTTAGCAGTGCTCAGCAGCAGCAAACCTCAATTCAGTCATCTGTGAAATACAGCTAAAAATAGTTCTATCTCATAGAGATATTATGATGGGGATTAAGGTATTGTATGTAAAGCACTTAGCCTAACCCCTGTTAAATAGGAAGTGATACAGAAAGAATGCGGGTGATGATGGTGTGCCGTGAAGTCGTTTCTGGCTGGTAGAGACCCAGTATAGGTTTTCCAATGCTGTAAATCTTTACAGGAACAGAAAGCCTCATCTTTCAGCAGAGCAGATGGTAAATTTGAACTTCAAACCTTGTGGTTTGCAGCCCAATTTGTAATCCATTACGCTACCAATAGAATAGTTATTACAAGTTGATCTTCTTAGCAATCCTATGAGATAAAGAATACTCACAAATCAAAAACTAAGGGACAAACACAGGAAAGCAGAGCATGAAAGTTGACTTTCACCTTGGAAACATTTGATAACCAGATAAACTTGAAAACTGGTTTTCACAAGTTAGCAGAATACAAGGGACTGGAAACAGATCTCAGGACTACCCAAGGTGAGGAGTCTTATAAAACACCCTTTGCACAAAGTGAAGATGAACTAGAAATTACTTACTCTTTTGGGAAATTGCGAGGAAATTTTCCTGACTTGAACCTTGGCTCTGAGTGAGAACAGGGAAAAATCCCCCTTGGAAATTCATAACCACAAGCTGACTTTCTGGATTTAACATTTTTTCCAAATTCATACTAGCTTATTGATCTGAAAAATTACACACTGTTAATTTGCATTTGAATGGGCCTGGGCTGGTGGCATAGTGGGTTACACTTTGGGTTGCTAACTTGTAAGGTCAACAATTTGAATCCACCAGCCATTCCATGGGAAAAAGAGTATTTCTTTTTCCTTAAAGATTTATAGCCTCGGGAACCCTACATAGGGTCATTATGAGTCAGAATCGACTCTATGGCAGTGGGAAGGTGGTAACATCTGGAACAAAAAAGAGTACATTTTCTCTGGAGGTATTCACCTTCAACTCAGACTTCTCATGGACAAAATTCCAAAAACTGACCTCCACAATAAAAAAATCCAAAAATACATCAGAAAATAGGGTCATGAGAAAATAAATTGCATACTCATAGAAAATATCTTTCCGAAATGAGGGTTAACTGAAAAATGTATGTTATATATGAATTCAGACACGTTTTACTAATTGTTGGAAAGTCACTAATAGAGAAACTTGCATATCTTCAAGGGTAAGAGAAGGAAAGAAATAGAATGAGGAAAAATCATTCAAAAGAAGGAAAGAAAAAGGATGATAGTAAAGTGGTACAAAGAGAAAACACAAAAGTGGTAAACATGAATAAATAAATAAATTTACGTTTATCAGTGATTACAATAAATTAAATGGGTATAATAATCCAGCTTTTTTTTTTTTTTTTTGGTCAAAAATAAAGATTTGATAATGGGAAAAGGGAAGGGAGAAAAGATTGTTGCAAGGGTGCATAATACCAAATGTATGTTTTGTTTTGTTTGCTTAATAAGAAGGAAGAGATTACAGCATAGACTGCAATCAAGAAGCCAAGAAGAGTTTAAAGAGACATGTTCAAGCTCACCAGCTGCTCCTTGGAAAGCCTATACAGGGTGGCTGTGGGTCAGAACTGACTCAACAGCACTTTACAACAAGTGTTGGAACAAGAATCTACGGTAGACAGGGAACACATGATCAAAAGGTACAGGAGCTAGCCTTGGACTGGAGGGAAATAATACCTTCTCAGAGGTTGGAGTAAGGAGGTGAGTTTCAGTGAACAAAACAGTAAGTTTGTAGGGTCTGAGAAGGTCATCTCAGTCAAGTTGCAGTGATGGCCTTTTGTTTTAGTACAATATGGTCAGGGGAAAATGGGATACATGATGGTGGACGTACTTAAGGTGAGTGTTGAAAATTTGTGAAAGCCCGTGTGGCACATGAGAATGGTGTTCAGGAACCTAGACCAGCAGAACAAGGATTGCTACAGTGGCTCTGAAGCTCATCTGAGATTGTAGAACATCAATGTGAGATCACAGGTCTCTTTAATGATATCATTTCTTCTGGCAATGTTCAACAGCCCAGGATGAGAGCAGAAAGGAAGGTATTTGGAGGTTGGAGGTCAGGATAGGGAGAGGATGTAGGGATTGTCAAAAGGACAAGTGGACCAGGAGTTGAGGGGAATAGAGAGGGCAGGAATGATCTTGAATGGGCTATGGTTGAGGATGAAAGGCTGACTGGAGGTACTGCCATGGGCCTGAGAACCATCAACATCCGGAACCTGATACAGCCAACAGAGCACTGAATTTGTGGTCTCATGGGATTGTGGTGAGCAGTGGTGTTCTTGGAGAGAACTCTCTCAGGCTTTCCCCTTTCACTCTCCACTCCAGAGTTTACTGCATGCTCTTAGAGGCAAGTGTTCTTTTCCTTCATCCTTACATTGAACTCGTTCCACCCCAATGCCTTCTGGGTAAACAGGCCCTGTACTCCTCAGTTTAGATGATTCTACTTTGGTTTGTATCTGTGGGTAAACCCAGTGGGCAATCAGGATTGCTTTCCCAGTCATTCTCCTTCTGTAGTGGACCTCTGAGCTTTATACTTGTCTGACAGGCACTGTCCTCTCCATTGCCTTTGTTGTTGTTGATAAGTGCCATTGAGTCGATTCCAACCCATAGCAACCCTGTATCGGGTTTCCAAGGAGCAGCTGGTGAGCTTGAACCACCAACCTTGCAGGTCAAACAACTTTGCAGTCTGATGCTTTAGCCCACAGTGCCACACCAGGACTCTTTGGGAACCCCCAAATCCATAACCTTATCCACACATCTTTGGTACTGCTAGTACCACAACCTCTCTACCTCCTGGTCACTCTCCCTGTAGTCCACCAGGCTCCCTGCTACTAGAACCATGTTCGGAGAAAGCCCTTTCATTTTGTCATCAACTTCTTGAAAACCTATAGTTTCTCTATTGCCAATAATACATAGTCACAAACATGGCATTCTAAACTTGGAGGGGATTCTAGAAACTGTTTAGTCTGACTCCCTTATTTTACAGATGAAGGTCAGAGGAGATAAATGACTTGTCCAAGACAGAATCCAGATTGGCAGTCAAGACCGCTACATGACAAGAATTTACTATCCACCATACTTACATATAAGGATCTCTGATAGCATAGTCAGCAGTTCAAAACTACCAGCTGTTCTGCAGGAGAAAGATGAGGCTTTCTGCTCCCGTAAAGATTTACAGCCTCGGAAACCCTGTACAGGGTTGCTATAAATCGAAACTAACTCCACAGCACAGAACCAACCAATGTTGTTGTTGTTGTTAAGTGCCGTAGAGTCGGTTCCTACCCATAGTGACCCTGTACAGGGTTTCCGAGGGTGTAAATCTTTACAGGAGTAGAAAGCCTCATCTTTCTCCCGCAGAGCGGCTAGTAGTTTCAAACCGCTGACCTTAAGGTTCGCAGCCCAATTCGTACGTAACCACTACACTACCAGAGCTCCTTTACTTACATGTAAATATAGCATACAGAGATGAATTACTTACTGCCCTAAGAACTTTACATAGGCTATAAAGCTCTTCATAACAACCATGAGAACAATACTATTTTCCACCCCATTTGTAGACACGAGAAACTGAGATGCAGAGGGATTAAGTAATTTGTCTAAAATCATGTAGTTAATCCCAGTCCTGGCAGCTCACTTATTGTCCTGGCTTTTCCCCACAAGCCCTTGTTCATTGTCTTCCCCCTGCCTTACTTCCTCTTTTCCATGTAGATCACAGTTTATAGCTCCCACCTGCCTATACACACTTCTTCTTAGTGACTGAGTTTGCACAGCCTGCCTCCCAGGCACAGGCAATTGCACCAGAGATGGACATCTGAACTAAGGGAAAACAATGAATAGACTGGCTGAGCCATTCAGATTCTCTCTTGTGAGCATTTAACTAAGGAGGCACAGAAACTGAAGTACTTAGATAATGGTGTGCTCTGGAGTCATGAGGTCCTATAAACTCATACCAGGAAGTCACCCTGGGCCATGTGACAGCACAGTGAGCCAGGAGAAGGAAGTGAAATGCAGAGAGAAGGAGCAACCAGAGACCCAGATTACACGCACCAGTGTGAGTGCAAGAGTTTACATGAGGCGAGTCATGTAAGTGGCTGGATGCGAGTACTCCATATACACACACCCTCCAGCCTCACCTACTCTAATAGTCACATTTTCTCTGATGCATACCCAGCCCAGTGTCCTGTCAGATCCTATGATATTTGGCTATATCTTCTACTACTGGATTCTCTGTGATTTCCATCTATCTTCAGTAAATCCTCTTTTCACTTCCAGTGCTTTGAGTGGATGTTTGTACTTGTAGCCTATTACCCTGGACTAGAATCCAATTCAAGGAATTCTATTGGTTTTTCAAACCAGTTCAGGATCTGACTCCCTGGAATATGTTATGTATCAACTTGGCTAAGCTGTAGTTTCTATTGTTTGGCAAAGTCAAAGCAGTAATCAGAATTGTCTGATTTGTATGGATTTATGGTGTTGGTTACTTTGTCCTAATGTCCCTAGGAGTGAAATCTAAATATTTACTTGATCTATACAAGTTATGGAGTCCTGGTGTGGCGCTGTGGATTAATGCGCCAGTCTGCAAAGCCGTTTGAACTGCAAGATCGGCGGTTCAAGCTCACTAGCTGCTCCTTGGAAACCCTATACAGGGTCACTATGGGTCAGAATTGACTCAACAGCACTTGACAACAATACAAGTTACAGAATTCTAGATCAAATGAAAGGCAGTCTAAGTTGAATCACCAGAATATATAATCATGGCTTCTCAATCAATTCTCAGACTTGAGCCAGTGCATGGACCTACAACCCCTTGAATGAAGGGAGGCTAGTCCATGAGAAGGGACCCAACTGCACTGCCAAAAGTGTATACTGTTAATCTTTCTCTCATTCTTCTCCAAAGGAATCTGTGGCCTTTTATGAGAGTGACTGTTCATTGACTGAAAGGAAACAATTAGATTTGGGGGGATTTCTGGACACTGGCTTTGAGCTGACACATAATTACAGGAAAACCAAAATGTCAATGTGATGCACCAGTATGAGTAGGAGTTATTAATGGGGTCTTAGCTTAGGTCTGTCTCACAGGAGGTCCAATGGGTTCCTGAACCCATTCTTTAGTGAATTCTCCACTTCCAGAATGTATAAGTGGGATAGATATACTCAGCAACTGGCAGAACCCCTACACTGGCTCCCTGACATGTAGAATACGGCTGTTATGGTAAGAAAAGTCTAATGGAAGTCATTAGAACTACACCTACCTAGGAAAATAGTCAACCAAAATTAATACTGTATTCCTGGAGACAACCCAGAGATTAATGAGACCATCAAGAACTCAAAGGATGCAGGGGTAATGGTTCCCACCACATCATCTATTTGGCCTGTGCAAAAATAGATGGATCTTAGAGAATGACAATAGGTTAGTGTCAACTTACCGTTGTTCCTGATGTGGTTTCATTGCTTGAGCAGATTAATGCAAGGGACTTCAAAAAGATTGTGGAATAATGGAATTGAAAGATAATGGAACTTTTTGAAGCCCTCTAATACATCTCCTATGGAGCTCTGGTAGCGTAGTGGTTACGAATCCGGCTGCGAACCTTAAGGTCAGTGGTTCAAAACTACCAGCCGCTCCGCGGGAGAAAGATGAGGCTTTCTACTCCCGTAAGGATTTACACCCTCGGAAACCCTGTACAGGGTCACTATGGGTCGGAACCGACTCTACGGCACTTAACAACAACAACAACAATACATCTCCTGGTACCTGGTATGCAACTATTGATCTATCTAAGACCTTTTCCCTGGTTCTGTTTTCAAAGGAACACCAGAAACCATTTACCTTCAACTACCTGACCAGCAACATATCTGCACTGTCCTACTTCAGAGATACATGAACTCTCCAATACTATGCCATAATTTAATCCACAGGGATTTTGATTGCCTTTTTCTTCCACAAGACATTATACTGTCCATTTTATTGATGACATTATAGTGACTGGGTCTAGCAAGGAAGACGTAATAATGAATCTAGATTTGTTGTTAAGACATCTGTGTGCTTGTTGTTATTAAATGCCATTGAGTGGTTTCGAACTCATAGTGACTCAGCATAGGGTGTCGGGGAGCAGCCGGTGAGTTTGAACCACTGACCTTGCAGTTCAACCAAACTTTTGGTCCAGTGCTTATCCTACGGTGCCACAGCAGGACTCCTTTACATACTAGAGGGTGGGAAGTTAATCCAACAACAATATAGGTACCTTCAACCTCACTGAAATTTCTAGGAATCCAGTGGTGTGGGGCATGTTGAGATTTATAACTCTGTGGGTCAGACAACACCTAGTTCATGACGGGCTGCTCAGGCCATATAGTGACTATGTGGCCCATAGTTAAACATTAAATTTCTACTAAGGCCCAGTAACAAGCCAAAAGTAGTTTCTCTAAAAAGTGAGTAATTTGCATAGTATAGTAGCGTTTTACTCCAAAATCTGAAGATCTGATTGAAATGAATATATATTTTCATGTTTTATAAAAGAACAATTTTTTTTGTCTTGTTCATTTGTGAAATATAGGATTTAAATGTGGAGCCACAGGAAGGAAATAGGATAAATGTTGCAGGGAGGGGATTGGAATCATTGCGATAAAACAAGATGTATGGCTTGCTAAATGTAGAGCTAATGGTCTTGTCTGAAAACTTTCACCCAATTCACAATAAAAAGTTAAATAAAAATCTAAGGGTGTGTACTGTGATTTATCAACAGGGACCTGCCAAAGACTCTAAACATCATCTCTATCTGCCACTGCCACTTCAAGACCCAGTCTGCCATTGATACTTCAAGAACAATTGCATCATTCAGTATTTTGCCCGTTGTTTTTTGTTTTGTTTTGTTGTTAAGTGCCATCAAGTCAGTTATGGCCCATAGAGACCCTATATACGGTTTCCAAGAGCGACTGGTGAGTTTGAACCACCGACCTTGCAGTTCAAACTGACCTTTCAGTCCAGTGTATTATTCTACAGCATCACACCAGGACTTCATAGAATCTTTCAATATTTCAAGTCAAGCCTTGTTATTTTTTCTTTTGTTCCCTCAGCTTGAGAAATGCTGAGCATGTTTCTTTCCTTTTGGTTTTCTAATTCCAGATCTTTGCACATTTCGTTATAATATTTTACTTTTGTCTTCTCGAGCTGACCTTTGAAATTTTCTATTCAGCAATTTTATGTCCTTATTTCCTTTATTTGCTTTAGCATCTCTAAACTGAATAGCAAGTTTCAGAGTCTCTTCTCACATCCATTTGGTCTTCTGTCTTATCTTTTCAATGACTTTTTGTTTTCTTTCTATATGATGTTCTTGATATCATCCCACAGCGCTTCTGATTTCAGTCATTAGTGTCTAATTCATCAAATCTGTTCTTGAGATGATCTCTAAATCGGGTGGGATATGTTCAAGGTCATATTTTGGCTTTTGTGGACTGTTTTTAATTTTCTTCAGCTTCAGCCTGAACTTGCATATGAGTAATTGATATTTGATGTCCCACAGTCAGCCCCTACCCTTGTTTTGACCGATGCTATAGAGCTTTTCCACCATCTCATTCCACAGTTGTAGTCAATTTTATTTCTATGTATTCCATCTGGTGAGGTCCATTCCAAAAGGTGAGTCATCTTTTATGTTGTTTAAAAAAGGTATTCACAATGAAGAAGTCATTGGTCTTGCAAAATTCTGTCATGAGATTTCCAGCATTGTTTGTATCACAAAGGCCATATTTTTCCAATGACTGATCCTTCCTCTTTTTTTCTGATCTTTGCATTCCAGTTGCCAGTAATTATCAATACATTTTTTTTTTTAAGGTTTTTATTGTGGATTGAGTGAAAGTTTTCAGGGCACATCATTGGTTTCACATTCAAACATTCATATACCTTGTTTCATTACATTGATTATAATCCCCTCCACATACCATCAATTAACAGAGTTTCTCTATATCCTCTTTAGCTTTTTTGGGGGGGGGAAA
>NW_006408656.1:4758100-4770164 GCF_000296735.1 Chrysochloris asiatica
GGGTCTGCACGGTCTGCATCAGATTCCCCCTTATTTATTATTTGTTTAAGGGATCAATACATCTTGATTGCATGTTTGATCAATTTCAGACTGAAGAAGTTGATAGAATTCTTCAATTTCATTATAACTGGCTTGAGTGGTTGCTGCATAAATTTGAATAATTGTTGTATTAACTGGTCTTCTTATAGGCATATGGGTATTATCCTATCACAGACAGTATTGTACTTCAAATTAAACTTTGAAATGTTGTTTTTGATGATAAACGTGATTCCATTCCTCTTCATATGTCATTTCCAGAATAGTAAACCATGTGGTTGTGAGATTTAAAATGACAAATACCAGTCCATTTCAGCTCACTAATGCCTAGGGTATTGATGCTTATGCGTTCCATTTCATTTTTTACAACTTCTAATTCTCCTAGGTTCATACTTCATAATTCCACATTCTGATAATTAATGGCTATTTACAGCTGTTTCTTCTGATTTTGAGCTGTGTCCCATCAGCAAATGAAGGCCCTGAAACGTTGCTCCATTCGCGTCATCACTGTCAACTCTACTTCGAGGAGGCAGCTCTTTCCCAATGCATTCTGAGTGCCTTCCAACCTAAGGGACTCATTTTCCAGCACTATATCTGACAATATTCTGGTGCTCTTCATCATGTTTCAATCTTCAATATTCTGGGGCTGTTCATAATGTTTTAAGTGACTAAACATTCAGAAGTAGTCTATCTCGCCTTCTTAATAGTCTGTCCACTATGGGTGACCCTAGTGGCATTTAAAATACTGGTGGCGGCATAGGTTCCAGAATCACAGCAACACATAAGCCACCACAGTGTGACAAACTGACAGATGAGTGGTGATATGTGTGTGTGTGTGGTCCTGGTGTGGCACTGTGGGTTAATGCACAGGACTACAAAGTCAGTTTGAACTGCAAGGTCAGCGGTTCAAGCTCACCAGTTGTTCCTGAGAAACCCTATACAGGGTCATTATGTGATGGAAGCGACTCGATGGCACTTAATAACAACATATATGTGTGTGTGTGTGTGTGTGTGTGTGTGTGTGTGCCATTAAGTCTTGCTTCCAACTCATAATGACCCTCTCTTGGGTTTCTGAGGAGCTGCTGGTGGGTTTGAACCACTGACTTTGCACTTAGCAGACCAGTGCTTACCCTATAGAATCACAGCAGGAATCATATATGTAAGTTTCACTGGTTCTACTCAGGCTGAGACACTGAGGAAACCTCCCACTGCCCCCCACAAACTCTCTTTGTATCAGAATGTCCATGGATTTAAAGCCTGAAGCACTCCAGTTAGATTTCCATTTTACGTAGCAATGTATTGTCTTCAAGATGTTTCATGTGCATTTGATTCCTCCTACCAGACAGATCATAAGGAGCTCTGGTAGCGTAGTGGTTACGAATCGGGCTGTGAACTGCAAGGTCAGCAGTTCGAAACTACCAGCTGTTCTGAGGGAGAAAGATGAGGCTTTCTGCTCCCGTAAAGATTTACAGCCTCAGAAACCTTTGTACAGAGTCGCTATGAGTTGGTTCCGACTCCACGGCACATAACCACCACCACCACCACCAGACAGATCATATAAGCCCTCCAAGGCAACAATCACTTCCACTTCCCTCCCAATGTTCAGTGACTATTTATTGATGGAATCTGTTCACTTTGGAGCATCTAGTTCTCATTTTGAAATTCAAAGTGGGCCTAGCCTTATACTACCATTTTATGTTCTAGAAAATCTACACATCCACCCATCTATTTTTTCTTTATTCTTAGAACATGTATTAAATATCTGTGTGCCAAGCACCAAGGAGCCTTGAAGGCACAGGTACTTCACTGGTAACTGGAAGGTTGGCAGTTCAAACCCACCAGCCATTCCAAGGGAGAAAGATGTGGCAGTTTGCTTCCATAAAAGATTTTTCACCTTGGAAACCCTATGAGGCAGTTCTACGCTTCCCTATGGGATCACTATGAGTTGGAATCAACCCAACAGCAATCGGTGTGATTTTTCAGTTTGCTGCCAAGCATTGTGTTGGGCTCTAGAAATGATTAAGACAAAGTTCTAAGTTAAAGGAATTCACAGTCCAGGAGAGAAATGCAGATTCTCCTCATGAAACAGTGTTCACACCCATAGTCTTTGGTTTCATGATCCCAGCTACACACACATAAACATTCATACACAGACTTCAGACACAAGTCTTGTCACACAGACACAGGCTCTATCATGTTTTCTACTTTCTCATGTGCGAGTCATGTGAAAGAAAAAGAGGAAGACCCCCAATGAGATGGATTGGCCAAGTGGCAGCATCGATGGACTCAAGGGTGACAACAATAGTGAGGTTGGCTCAGGATCAGGCAATGTTTTGTTCTGCTGTGCATAAGATCGCTATGGATCGGTACTGACTCGATGGCACCTAACAACAACAACATGTCCGAGTGTCAACCCCTCTTTCCTGAATGGCCAATCCAGGTTCTCAGCTCAGGGAGATGTTCCAGAGTCCTCGCTCTAATCTCTCTTCTTCTTCCTGTTTGATTCTCACTATGTGGTATAGGAATTGACACTAGCATTTGAGTGTGTGTGTCTGTGTGTGTGCCTTTCTGCTATTTTAAGACCCCAGCACTTTGCAAAAACCTGGTGGAGAATCTTGCCAAAGCCAAACGGTGGGGGAGGGGAGACTGAGCAATCTGAGCCTGGGGCAGACTGGGTGTCTGGGGAACCAGGTTAGCAGTCCCGCCAGCTACAGACCTCAAACCTATGCTGCTAATGGGCTGGTTTCCTGGGCCGGCCAGGCCCAAGCCCATCTGATCCAGTCACCGTCTTCTTGCTGTGCCCCGTCTCCGTTCCTCTCCATGTGTTGCTGAGAAGTTTGCACACCAAGCATCATGTAAAACTGTTGTGTTTCTGGAAACACACACACAGGCAGAGAAGCCTTGACATTCTTCTTGGAAGAAATCCAAGGATTTATTTATGAAATTCCCAGGGGGTGGGAGAGACAGAAGTCTGGACTTAGTTCACTGAGTGCTCTACTGACATCTCCTCAGCGTAACCACCAATTCTAGTGTGCACTTACTAAATGCCCACGGCAGCCCACGAGGCTGCAGGGGGGGGGCCACTCACAGGTGCGCTAGGCTTCCAACCACAGGGAGGTCCTCTGCCCACTCCCAGCCCCACTGGGAGGAAAAACCAAACACAGTCTTCATATACTTTGATCGTAGTCCTCTACTATGACCTCCCTGCTCTCTCTACCACCAGCCCCCAACCCCTTCCTCACTCCCTTCTCCCTGAGTCTGCAGTCTCTTGTCTCCTTGCTCAACCCTCCTTTGGGGTCCTATAGATGGACATGCAGATCCTCTCAAAAAGTACTTCCAGACTGCTTTCTATAGAAGTAGGAAGAAGCAAAGAGTTGACTGGAGTATGCTATGCCTTCTACTCAATCTTTGCTACCAGACATCAAACAGAAATGGGCTTTATGTCCTGCTGTGGTAAAGCTCTGCCAGTAGGCTAGACAAAGCTGGGGTACCAAAGTTTATAGGATAGTCTCTGTTTCCCCCCAAACCATCATGAGGGTGCTTTAGAAGAGAGCTAGATGGAGACAGACAGGTCCAGCTGACGGAGTTTGGGGAGGATCTTAACTCAGCCCCAGTGGCAAAAGTGTAGAAACAAGCCTTCTGGTCTCTGGCCTGGAAAGGGAATTTGACGAACTTGAGGCTCCCTGAACTCTATAGATGTGGGAAAGGGTGGGTCTGAGTGGATCTTTAGTTTCTCATGTATTGCCTGGATTTTAGGGGGTTGCCATAGGTCAATATCTATGGAATGATGGGTCTTATACAAATTTTGTGATTTTACTCCAATACCCTAAAGGTAAGCTCTCAGCTGAAAAATATGGTATTGCCTGTCAGAGATGAAATAAAAAGACATATAGCTTCACAGAGAGTCACTGCATGGAATGGGGAACTTTAAAAAAAATCAAAGGCACCATCAAGAGAACCATCAAATCAGGGGACTTGTAATTACATAAGTCAAAAAAGAACAGTTAGAAAATGTCCTTTCCTGCCACAAGCAGTTTATTCTCTAGTCTCCGAAGCCAAGGCACCCACACTGTTTAGGAGAAAAACCTCAAAAAAGTCCAGGTGGCCTCCGGAAGTTTCCCTCTTCCCTTGGGAAGGTCTAGCCTGGTTACACAGAACAAGTCAGGTGGGGAGAGGTGCCTTTGAGCTGCTCCTCCCAGGTGAGGCAAGCAGGTGTGGGCTGGCTCACCTGCCTGGGAAGCCTGTTGTGAGTAGGCGGGCCCATTCCTGACTGGGAAAAGAGCAGCTTCAGCTTGCCAGGGCATGTGTTTGTGTGTGTGTATGTGTGTGTGCATATGTGCCTGTGCATGTATATATGTTGGAAAACAGTTGACACAGGGTTAAAGGCAAAGAGATGCACCCCACACACAGCCTGAAAACTATCCTATGTAATCATAATTGCCAAGCCAAGCTTATAAGCATATATGAGAGGCCTTCAAAAAGTTCATGGAAAAATGGAATTGAAAGATAATGGAATTTCTCCATGAACTTTTAGAAGCCTCCTTGTATACCCCTGTAAAGATATGAAGGCCCAGATCTACTCCCAGATACCTAAATAAATGAAAGACCATGAGCTTTGAGGTCAGACAGATCTGAGCTCAAATCCCAATTCTACTAAAACAGTTGCTGTCAAATCAATTCTAACTCAAGGGGACCCTACGAATGCCAGAGTAGAACTGTATTACTTAAGGTTCTTAATGACTGATTTTTGGGGAAGTAAATCACCTGATCTTTCTTCTGAGACATTTCTGGTGGGCTTCAACCCCCAACCTTTCTGTTAGCAGTTGAATTCATCCATTTGCATCACCCAGGGACTTCCTACTACTTACTAGCTATATGATTTGGGGCATGTCACTTAACTTTGCTGAGCTTTGGAGTCCTTGTGTGTACTGGTGTGGCGCTGTGGGTTAATGCACTTGACTGCAAAGTTGTTTGAAACTCAAAGTCAGCAGTTCAAGCTCACCAGCCGCTCCTCGGAATCCCTATACAGGGTCACTATGGATTGGAACTGAGTTGACAGCACTTAACAACAACGACGATGGGAATGATCATTTTTATCTTGAAACAAATTCTGAGGATAGAATAAAACTGTCCTTTATCAATTGCCAAAGGCTGTAAGGATGAGAGTTATGGTTTGCTACAAGATCACTGAAGTCTGACTGCTAGTTTGTAACCTCACTGTACCTCTGTCTCCTCATCTGTCAAACAAGGGAAGTAATGGTGCCTCCTCACAGGTTTGTGGTGAGGATCAAATGAGTCAATACACAGACAGCACGTTGCATGGTGCCTGGCCACAGTAAATGCTCAGGCATTGTTCTATAAATAGCCAACCACAGAGCTCAGGGCTTTCTGTTCACACCTCCTTTCTGTTCACACCTCTGTGGTCTTTGTCCCAGGACCCAGCCCCACTGCAGAACCCCTGTCCTAACTTGCCCTGCCTAAAGCTTCTGGCTAGTTTTTCATTACAGTAAAAGCTGGTTTTCCCCCAAGCTGCTCCTTCCCAGGCATGCTGTTGTCATGGGAACCTACAGGCACCAGCCTGGGTTTCAGGGAAGAAGGGGTTGTGGATTAAAGCCAAAGAATCCCACCACTGTTGTTCCAGACACTACAATAGCAGGCTGGCCACTGTTCTAGCCCCCTAGAATAGATCCAGACAGTGGAGGACCACAGGCAGGATTTATGGGACTCACTCACACCTCACCCACCTGCAGTTGAGTGCTCTAGTGAGACCCTAACTGAAACCACCAGCCGGTGGATGAAATCCCATGATACAACATTCTCTGCTACCACTTCACTATTATCCTTCCAGAAACCAGAGGCCCAGCTCGGAACATTATTGTTTTCTCAAGGGACTGAACAAATGCATGGTTTAGAATGGGGGTGAGTAGGTAAAGCAGCCTCACTTACTAGATAGGCAAACTGAGGCCTTAGAGTATCTAAGTGACTTTCCTGAATCACTCAATAAAATGTGGAACCAACACCTGAAACCTAAGTCTTTTGGTATTTGCCATTACCCAGAGATGCCTGTGACTACAGGGGAGATTGCCCTGGAGTGATGTGGTGAGGGGGTGAGGGAGGAGTCCACCCATGGGGTGGGGTCTCCATAGCCCAGTGTATACTATCTGTCACTCCTTTGGAAGGTGATTCTAAGAAAGCAAACAACCCACCCTCCCCTCCTCTCCCACTAAAATTCCGCTCTTAAAAATCAAGGTTTAAAAAATAGGATTTCTATTTTTTTAAAAAAAGAGAAGAACAGTAGCACAGCAAGAGTTTAAAGAATTTCACTAACTTGAACCATAATTCGACTCATAAAAAGTATTCCGAAGATATCCACATATCTCCTGACCCTATAATTCCAGTTGTAGGAATTCATCTTAAAGAAATACAGAAATCAGACATGCGCACTTGTCACAGTTTCATCTAAAATACTAAATACCAGAAGCAAATACATACTCAAAAATAGAATATTTGAAAAAAAAAAAAAAAAGATTTGCTCATGTAAGTACATATATCAATACAAAGCGTTGGTTATAAAAAGCGTTTAGCCCACGATCCTCTCTTTCTCTTCGCCATCTTCCCTGTTTCTCGGGCGCCGCAGCCATGAAGGTCGAACTGTGCAGTTTCAGTGGATACAAAATATACCCCGGACACAGGAGACGCTATGCCAGGACCAACGGGAAGGTTTTCCAGTTTCTTAATGCAAAATGCGAATCTGCATTCCTTTCCAAGAGGAATCCTCGGCAGATAAACTGGACTGTCATCTATAGATGAAAGCACAAAAAGGGGCCATCGGAAGAAATTCAAAAGAAAAGAACCCGCCGTGCAGTCAAATTCCAGAGGGCCATCACTGGTGCATCTCTTGCTGATATAATGGCCAAGAGAAACCAGAAGCCTGAAGTTAGAAAGGCTCAACGAGAACAGGCCATAAGGGCTGCCAAGAAGGAAAAAAGGCTAAGCAAGCACCTAAAAAGACAGCAATGGCTGCTGCTAAGACTCCCACAAAGGCAGCACCGAAACAAAAGATTGTGAAGCCTGTGAAAGTTTCTGCTCCCTGAGTTGATGGAAAATGCTAAATTGGCAGGCTTTAAAATAAAGATTCAACTGCCAAAAAAAAAAAAGAAAAGCATTTAATAAAATGGAAAGATATTTAAAATACATAGTTAAGATGGGGGAAAATAGGTTATAAAACAAGTACAATATAATTTAATATTTGTAAAAAGAAAACAGGTACAATATTTTCTAATACTTATTAAAAAATCGTGCATAAAAGAACTGAAATAATGTATTCCAAAAATAATAGTTACAAGAGTTATCATTGGATAGTGAAATTGCAGGGATTTTCTTCTTGATTATCTACCTTATCAATATTGTCAAAGATGACTACATATTACTTTTGTAATTAAAACAATCAATAAATGCTAACTTAAGATAGCCTTATTCACAAAGACATGTAGTACATGATTTATGATATAAAAACAATAGTATTGTTGGTGGTGGTAAGTGCTGTCAAGTCAGTTCTGACTCGCAGTGACACTGTATAGGGTTTCTGAGTAGTGGTTGGTGACCTTTCATTTCAAACTGACCTTCCAGTCGAGTGCTTATCCTACAGTGTCACACCAGTATTAAAAAATCATGAAAGTGGTTATAAAGTCTGTGTAGAAATATTAAAATGTTTATGATATGCTAAGCGACGAAATATCAGACACAAAATGAAACATGCACCAGGAATATGTAAAATGCTCAGTGGAAGTGCTTCAATTTGGTGGGGTTAGATGATTGATTATTAGTATTTTTTTTCCTTTTTCTTAAAATTGCTATCATATGATACTTTACCTTTTCAATTAAAAATCATAGAGCTAAGCTCTGTGCCCAATTTCTAAGACTAGTGTCGCTACAGAGAGTTCCAGCAGCCCTTCTCACATCATTCATTGAGTGTGTAAACCAAAAGAACAAACCTACCACCACTGAGTCAATTCCAACTCATAGCAAGCCTGTATAGGGTTTCTGAGGCTATAAATCTCTACAGGAGCAGAAAACTTCATCTTTCTCCCAAGGAGCAGCTGGTGGGTTTGAACTACCAGCCTTGAGGTTAGCAATCTAGTGCTAACCTCAGTTATGTATGAATTCCAGTATGTTTGTATGTATCACTATTTATTGAGCACCTATTAAATGTGTACCTACCTCACTTATAATCTTTATCATAACTCTGTAAGATACATAAATGACTTAGGACTTTGTTGGTTCCAAGGAATAGAAATCTTGTGTAACTAGATTTAAGAAAGAAATAAACTTTTTTTCCCCCCTTTTTCAGTTTAAGGAAGCAGGGTTTCTTACAGATTCAGCGCAGCTGACCTCAGTTACTGGAACCAAGGAGGCAAATGTACAAGACTAGTTTCCACCCCTCTTTTCTTCTCTGGGTTTTTGCTACATCTTTGTATCTACTTCAATCTTCTATGCAGAACCAGCTTTCTCCATCTTTCATCCACAGAGGAACTTATGATTACTGATAACAGTTGACTTTGCATTCAATCTAGCCACACAGAAAAAGACAAAATGTTGTGACTTTTTCTGGGTAGGGAATGATTGTCCAGCTTGGGTGAACCTGTGGCCCAGTTATCCCTGAGAAGTGAGGGACTGCTAGAATGTATCTTGTTGTTATTAAATGCCGTCAAGTTGGTTCTGGCTTATAGAGACTCTGTACAGGGTTTCTGAAGAACAGCTGGTGATTTTGAGCCCCTCACCTTGCAGTTCAAACCAACCTTGTGGTCAGTGCTTATCATACAGCACCACATCAGGACGTGTCCCTAAATGAACAGGGAAGAAGAGGTAGCTTTCAGAGAAAGCACATGCGAGAGGGTGAGTGAAAAAGTGTGTCAGCTAATTAAAAAGAAAAATCCATATATATCAGACATTGTTGTAGTTAGCTACTGAGTTACACAATTAGATCAGACCAGTATGACCTCTAGGTTTTCATTGGCTGATTATCAGGAGTAAATCACTAGGCCTTTCTTCCTAGTCTTACTTGGGAGGCTCTGCTGAAACTTGTTCATCATCATAACAACTTGCAAGCTTCCATTAACAGAGGGGCAGTGGCTTTGAATGAAGTACATTGATTGGGAATTGAACCCAACCACTCCTGGTGTGGTGCTGTAGTGTTAGCACTGTACTGTGAAACACAAGATCAATTAGCCTTAGGTATTATTATTCCTCTTTCTACAGAAAAGGACACTAAGGCTCATAGAGGTGTTTGTTATTGTTAAGTGCTGTCAAACTGGTTCCAACTCATAGCAGCCCTGTAAAGGGTTTCCAAGAAGTAATTGGTGGGTTTGAACCGCCAGCCTTGCAGTTAGCAGCTCAGTGCTTATCCTACAGTGACACCCCAGGATTTGTAACATTTAAAGTAATACATCTTAAAAACAGCAGAGCTGGAATTCAAACCCAGGTGTTTCTCTCCAGAGACCAGTCTCCACACCACTACACACATACTTGCTAACTGCACGTCTGCAAGGCTAAGAGTGTCCCAAACAGAGAGAACAGTATGTGCAAAGGTCTGGAGGCAAAAAGAACTGTGGATCTAAGGAACGGGAAGCAAAAAGTTCTGTGTGGCTGGAACAAAAAAGTGGGAGGATGGCCATGGAGTAAGATGTGACTGGGATCACGTTCAACAACAAGGACCTATAAATAGGGCACTTGGACTTTAACCTGAGGGCAGTGACACTCAGTGGAGAGCATGACAGAGTAACAATTGGTATTCCAAAGGGACTTCTGCAGTTTCAGGGTGAAGGATGAACTGCAGGGGCTAGAATGGATGCAGGTGTGCAGAAGAAGATCCAATACCAAGGTGAGCAATGTGGGTAGGTAGGACCAGGGTATTGTGAATTGAGGTGGTTGGGCTGGAGAGATAATTGGGAGGCGGAATGGACAAGACTTTGTGTTGATTGAGTGAATCATTGTGGAGTAGAACGGTGAGAAAATCAGAAATCTAGAATGAGTCTTATGTGCTGGCTTGGAAAGATTTGAGGTAACAAATGAGGAATTCTTTTTGGACATGAAGTGTTTGAGATACCAAGGAGATATCTAAGGAGCTGTCCTGATGGCAGATGGATTTTGAGGTCTGGAGACACAGATGTAAAAGTCCTCATTGGTCATTAAAGCTGCAAGCATGATGAGTTCACTCAGAAGTGTGTGTGGTGGTGGGGTGGTGGAGTCAGCCCTGCCTGACTCATAGTGACCCTGTATAGGGTTTCCAAGACTGTAAATCTTTATGGGAGCAGAAAGCCTCATCTTTCTCCCTCTGAGCGGCTGGTGGTTTCGAACTGCCGACCTTGTAGTTAGCAGCTCAACACGTAATTCACTATGCTACCAGCATTCCTTGGCAGTGTGTGTAGAGGGAGAAAAATAGAGGCCCTGGGACAGATACTAGGAACATGGACATTTATGGGAGAGACAAAGAAGATAAACCTGTGAAGAAGTCTGAGAAGGAATCCCTAGAGAAATAGCAGTAAGACCTGTAGAGTGGAATAGGCGAGCCCAGAGATGGGAGTAGGCAGTAGTGTTCAATGTTGCTGAGAGGTTGAGTTAAACGAGGCAGGGCTGAGAAGGGACCACTGGATCTAGCAAGCAGAAGGCCAGTGGTAACTCCAAGAGATCAGTTTCCATGGCAGAGCCAGAAGGAGTGGGAGGTGAGGAAGCACAGACAGAGTATAGATGACTCTTCCAATAAATGTGACCACAGAGAGTAGGGGAGAGAGATCAGGGTGGTTGAAGAAGGTGTAGGGTTGAGAGGTTTTTGTTTGAAGCAAGTGTACATCCTGGGAGAAGGGTCCTCTAGAGGAAGAAAGGCTGAGGATTCATTCTGGAGAGCGAAGGTCATTGTGAATGAGGAACCTGACAAGGGAACCTGAGAGGGAGGAGGACAGTGTGTGGATGCCGGCCGGTGAGTATGTGGGTTTGGTATCAGATGTTGAGGGCATATCAGCTCCATTTTCTCTATGAAGTCAAAGGCAACATCAGTCTCTTAGAGTTGGGGGAAATTTTAATTGTTAAAGAGTAGAATGTTAAAAAGAAAGGCGATGAAGAAACCTGAGCATCACAGCCCTCCAATTTAGACTGTTGTTAAGTGCTATCAAGTCAGTTTTGACTCATGGTGACTTTGTCGGGTTTCTGAGGAGTAGCTGGTGGGAGTAGCCCTAAACTTTAGCAGTCCAGTGCTGGTCCTACAGCACCACATCAGACTCTACTTTAGATAGCCATGCTAAATCGGTTTTTGTGTTTTTACCACAATACTATGGGGTCAGGTTCACAAATCCACACCTAAGATGCAATAATAATAGCATAAATCTGGGAGCATTGTGGAAAGGCCAGTTCGAATGAGAAAATGTTGGCTGAAAAAAGAAGCAAGAAACAAGTAATGTATTCATCTCAGGTACATACAGTAACACAATATTACCTAGTGGTTAGGAAAAAATCATTTGTAATTAGCATAGAAATTGTTTGGAATATAAATGAGTGTCTCTGAAGTTCTGACTATGCTTAAAACCAGTACTTCAGTATTTTAAGAATTCCCCTTGTAGGGTAAAACCACTTTGTATCTATTTTAAGATCTTGTTAAGTCTGCTTGAATGTAGTTAGTTTAAAAAAAAAAAAAAAATTCTGGAAAAGATACCGGCTTCATCAGAAAACAGTTTCTGGCAAAGGTAAGATTGTGCAATTGCACTGCACAAGTCCTTTCCAAAGTCCACGTCCACCAAAAAGTGAATTCAATTGCCTTCTATTAAGGAAACAGCAGGCATGATTATACATTTTATTTTGCAAAGGACCTAACTAAAGTATTGATTGACAGGGAGCAGCCAAAGCTACAGGATGACAAGCATTTTTCTAATTAAAAAACAAACATATATATATATACACACACACACACACACATAGAGATAGATAAATATAAATTTATGTAGCTCAATTAATACCACTGTCATTCAAATATACATAC